>NC_142443.1:90554166-90865000 GCF_059453495.1 Arachis ipaensis
GCCAGGCTCTGGATTGTCTGGAGCTGGTGACAATGGTAAAGTACTTTCATTGTCCTCAGAAAGTGTCCCCACATTCGGACCTTGTCCTATGTACTTCTCTGCTAACTCCTCCTGGTGAATTTCAACCACGGTTTCATCTATGATGTCACACTGGAGGATAGAATGATCTTCTGGAGGGTGCTTAATAACTCAATTCAGATTGAAGCTTACTACTCGGCCGTCTATTTCAAAAGAGTATGCCCACTAATACATTTTCAGCGACTCCAACCACTGTAATAATGCTTTTATCTGCTAACACAAAATGAGCTGCCGACCTTTTTAAGGGAGGGAGCCTTAAAATATCATATATAGACAAAGGCATTATACTTACACATGCTCCTAAATCACACATGCAGTCAGAAAATACCACACCACCAATAGTACAATTAACCATACATGGACCTGGATCACTACACTTTTTAGGTATACCTCCCATTAAAGCATATATAGAACTACCTAAAGGAATAGTTTTTAATTCATTAATTATATCTTTATGTATACATAAATCTTTTAGAAACTTTGCGTATTTAGGTACCTGTTGAATAACATCAAAAAGGGGAATAGTTACCTCAACCTTTTTGAATATTTCTACCATTTTGGGATCAGGTTCCAACTGCTTCCTGGGCTTCCTTGCAAGTTGTGGAAATGGAATAGGAATGGCATTTTCTACAGTGTCTGCGCCCTTTGGTGCTTCTTCCTGTGATTGAGCTTCTTCTTCTTCTTCAGCCATGTCCTGTATATCCCCTTCTTCCTTAACATCTTCAATTTCCACTACCTCTTCAGCTGAGGTGTGTTCTGGTGGGTTTGGCTCTTCCTGATTCCTCTCTTGAAATGTGGTTCCGGACCTTAGGGTGATGGCATTAATGCCACCCTTTGGATTGGGTAATGGTTGAGAGGGGATTCCACTGGAGCTCAAAGGCTGGTTATCGGAGTTATTCATTGATCCAATCTGTAAGACAAGAGCTTGCAAGGTAGAGTTCAGACCATTTAGAGTGGAAGTAAGGTTGTTTTCCATGGTATGTTGTCTCCGATTAATAGATTGTAGTAACTCATCATTAGAAGATGAAGAAGGACAAGTGATCTGAGAGGTCTGCTGTTGGTTGTGCTGTGATCCTTGGAATTGCCTTAGGTGAGGTGCTCTGTAAGGCTGGTTCTGGTTCTGTTGCCTGTTGTTGTTATTATTCCACCTCTGATTTCCCTGATTGTCTCTGCCTCCTCTGTTATTGTTGTCCCTCCAGCTCTGATTAGAATTATCTCTCCAACCTTGGTTGGAATTGTCCTGCCATCCATGGTTGTAGCTACCACCTTGATTGTATCCTTGATTGGGACGGTCATAGAAGTTATGAGTGGCTGCCACAGTGTTGTCTTCTTGCTGGGGCTGCGGACATTCATCAGTATAATGGCTATAATTAGCACAGATTCCGCATAATCTCTGTGGGACTAATTGTTGGCTTTGCTGTAGTGGAGAAGGTTGAGCTTGCTGAGCTTGTTGTTGATTCAATTGCATCTACTTCAGTAAGTTGGTCATTTCATAGATACTCTGAGTTAGAGCAGCAGTCTCTCTGCTAGAGGATACTTCTGCAACAGCTTTTGAACGGCCTTGTTTCTGCCTGTGATTCTGAGTAGATTCAGCTATGTCGCTGATCAATTGCCATGCCTCATCAGTGGTCTTGTACTTTTTCACAGACCCATTGCTAGCACTTTCCAATGTGGTCTTATCTTGGGGCCTCATGCCCTGTGTGACGTAGTCGAGCAACACTATCTTATCAATCATATGGTGGGGACATGCTTCCAGAAGATTGTTGAAGCGTTCCCAATATTCATAGAGAGCCTCGAATTTGTCCTGAACAATCATGGTAATATCTTTCCTCAGTTTATCAGTAACTTCAGCTGGAAAGAATTTTTTCAAAAATTCTCTTCTAAGCATATCCCAGTCAGAAACAGTTGCTGCGGGTTGAGTGTAGTACCACTCTCTTGCTTTTCCCTCAAGAGAGAATGTAAAAGCTTTCAAGAGAATAGAAGTTTCATCTGTACCATCACGCCTGACAGTAGAACAGGCTGCTTGGAAATCTCTCAAGTGCTTAATAGGCTCTTGAGTAGGTAAGCCATGAAACTTAGGCATCAAATTGAGCAGTGCAGTCTTTATTTCAAAGTCTGTAGCCACTACTGGGTGATGCGCTTGAAACGGTTGCATTGTAAAATCAGGGGCTCCAGCCTCCTGGATTGTAATTCTCCTAGGTGCTGCCATGTCACCTACACGTAAATAAACCAAATCAGTAGAAAGGGAGCTTGTTTCTTCCTCAAGTGATGTTTCAGATTCGCCCTCAGAGAAGACTAATCGATGCTGAGCTTGCCTTATTCGTGAGATAGTTCTTTCAATCTCATGATCAAATACTGGCAAGCTTGGATCAGGAAGTGAACGCGTCATTTAACGAAAGAAATATGTAGCTCATAGTAGCAAAAAAATAAAATAAAATGCAAATAAATAAATTCCAATCAATAACTTAGCACTCTATTGAAACTCCCCAGTAACGGCCCCAAAAATTGACGTGGCAGAAATTGGCGAGTTAAAAAATTGTTATAAGAGATACATTGCAAGTACAGTTCTTAACCAACCGAAAATCCACTTATCAATTTAGAAGGGTTGTCACAAAATTAAAATTAAAATCAAAATACTGGGAGTATGAATCCCAGGTCGTCTCCCAACGAGTTGCAGAAAAATGTGCTACTTTATTAATCAGATGTTTTCAAAAATGGTTTGAGTTGATAAACAGAAAATTAAATTAGAGAATTTATGTAATTTTAAATAAAAACCTTGACTGGGAGTAGATTAGTTGGAAGCCCTATTCTTGTTGGAGTACTCTCAAGATTAATTGATAATTGAAGGTTGTTCTCCTTAGTTACCCTTTACTAGGTAGAGGAAAGTCAAGCAAGTTGGAAAGCTATTTCTAGTCACAAGTCCTAATCCTCTCCCTTGGGAAGGACTAGTGTCAATGACTAGAGGGTGATCCAACAATAAACCAAATTATAATTTTTTTCTTGAGTAATCCAACTCAAGGTTTCCTTTCAATCATCTCCCAATCAGTTATGGAACTACTCGCTCATTATGAATGTAAATTTCACAAAATAAGGAAGAGAAATACTGAAAGACATAATAAATAATAATCAAAAGGATCAATTAAAAATGAAAATAGTTCTTGTATAAATAAATTCTAGAAATAATCCAAGAGTAACTCTGAGTAAATAAAGGACATGAAAGAGTAAGCGACAAGTAAGGAAACAAACTAGAATGACGAAGTCTTGACGGAGGTAATAACTCTTCTCAATGTCCCAATCCAAAAAGCAATAAAAACGAAATCCTAAGAACTATCAATGTGTAGAGAGAAAACCCAGAGGAGAGGTAAAATCAGATCTAAAACTAAAAGTTATTCGGAATGAATGTTGTTCTCTGGTCTCTGCATGTTTCCTGGCTCTAATCTGCTTTTCTGGGCCGAAATTTGGGTCAAAACAGGGCCCAAAATTGCCCTAAGCAAATTCTGCAGATTCTGCAGATCGCGCATATCACGCGATCGCGTCATCCAGGCGTTCGCATCATCCAGCGTTTTGCCTTGCCACACGTGCGCGTCGTCCACGCCTTCGCGTCACTTGTGCAGTTTCCAATCCCCGCGGTCGCGTGAGCCATGCGTCCGCGTCACTGCAATTTCCTCTATGTCGCGCGGTCGCGTGAGCCATGCGTCCGCGTCACTTCTCGCTGGTTATCTCCTTAATTTCTTGTGTTCCTTCCATTTTTGCAAGCTTCCTTTCTAATCTCCAAGTCATTCATGCCCTATAAAGCCTGAAAGATTCAACACACAGATCACGACATCGAATGGGATAAAGGAGAATTAAAATACAAAATTAAAAGTCTCTAGGAAGCAAGTTTTCAACCATAAAGTATTTTTAGGAAGAAATTATAAATGCATGCTTATTTAATGAATAAGTGGGTAAAGATTTGATAAAACCACACAATTAAACACAATGTAAACCATAAAATAATGGTTTATCAGGCGTGCCACTTAAGAACCCAGGCGTGGCACGCCAAGCTTGAGGAGCTCACAAATGTATGGGCGTGCCACTTGAGTAGCATGGCGTGGCACGCTGGTACAATAATCCAGAGAAGGGGCTGAAGGCAATTGAAGACTGGGCGTGCCACTTGGTATCGAAGGCGTGGCACGCCAACCTCTCAATCTCACTTTGGCGTGCCACTTGAACAACCAGGCGTGGCACGCCAATGAAACAAAGAGACAAAAGCAAGGGCTGGGCGTGCCACTTGGTGTCGAAGGCGTGGCACGCCAACCCAAGTATCTCACTATGGCGTGCCACTTGAAGGCTGAGGCATAGCACCCCAGCTACTAGAACTAAGGAAAGATCATGGGCGTGGCACGCTGGTATAAATTTCCAAAGAGAGTGAAGAAGGCCAAATACATGAGGTGTGCCACTTGGTGTTGAAGGCGTGGCACGCCATCCACTATTCCTCACTTGGGCGTGCCATTTGGACCCCAAGCGTGGCACGCCAGTGTCATTCAGAGAGCAAAGAAGCATTGGGGCGTGCCACTTGAGTTTGTGGCATGGCATGCCAAACAGAGGAACCAGTTATTCACAAAGGGGCGTGGCACGCCAGACCCTGGGCGTGCCACGCTAGTTCAACTTTCCAGATAAGCTTGGCCAAGCATACAGCAAGGGCGTGGCACGCCAGACGCTGGACGTGCCACGCTAGTTCAAGTTTCCAGAGGCAAAGAGAAATGGAAAAAGGCTAGGGCATGCCACTTGAGCTCGAAGGCGTGGCATGCCAAGGTTGTTTGTGAAGACGAGCGTGCCACTTGAAGGGCTAGGCATGGCACGCCAAGCTAGAATTAAAGAGCACGTGACACGCCACTGGAGCGCCAACCACACGCCAGCTGGGAAGTCACACTTATTGAGCTTCTTTTCCCTCCAAAATGTAATTTTCCTTTTTCACTTTTGTAATTATTTTATTTTTACTAGGAGTAGTATAAATGCCCTCAAGGAGTACTGAAGAGGGGGTTAAGCAGTTAGTTTTAGATCCACTTTTACACTTCACTTTTGAGTACTTTCTTTGAGCTATGAGTAGCTAACTTCCCTCTCATTAAGAGAGGGAGCTCTGTTGTACTTGATGGATTGATAATAGTGAAATTCTTCTTCTCTTCATCTTCTCTTGATTTTCTAGAAGGAATTTTGTTCTTAAAGATTAGTGTTCAATTATCTTGGAAAAGAAATTGAATGCAAAATGGGTTTCATGGGAACCTTGGAAAAGGAAACATGAAACCATGCTTGAAATCCCTTCTCACACTTGAGTAGAATCTGGGTTTTGGTGTTTGGATATGTGACATATAATCCTCCCTCTACTTGGACCTATGATGGTGTATGGTATAATCAGGGACCAAGCATATCTCTCTTCATGAGCAATTAGACCAAGGAATTGGGGCTTAATCAATCATGATTGTCAAGAGGTCAATGAGTTGCATGATTGAAGAGGATATAAGCTAGATTTGATCCAAATAGACAACATCTCCTGATCTCAATGAATTTCCCCATTCCTATCTATCCATTTCTTTATAGCTAAATTTTACATTCAGTAATTTCCCATTCCCATTTACATTCAAGTCATTTATGATTCTGTACTTTACATTCTGCCATTTCTATTTCTGCACTTTATTGCTTTTCTTTTTATTCTAGCCATTTACATTTATGTCATTTATAATTCTGCACCTCACAATCTATTTGTTCTGCTTGACTAATTCATCAATCAATTAAAACTGCTTGAATTTGCCAATCTCTGTGGATACGATCCCACACCACTGTGGGTTATTACTTGACGATAATTTTGGTGCACTTGCCAAAAGAATTAATTCACCAAATTTTTAATGGGGTGTGAATTAAATTCATCAACCGTCTAAGAAAGGTAGGGGGAAGTGATCCTTCCTAGTGGCCTCATTAAGCTTCCTATAATCGATGCACATGCGCTAACCGATCACTGTTCTTGTAGGTATCAGCTCGTTCTGCTCATTTGGTACAACAATGTCCCTCATTTCTTTGGGACTACTTGCACTGGGCTTACCCAAGGGCTGTCTGAGATAGGGTAAATGATGCACGGAAAACTTGTCTCTCAACAAATCTCCCTTCGGCAAGTGTACCAAAGTTGTCGTCAAGTAAAAACTCACAATAGAGTGAGGTCGAATCCCACAGGGATTGATTGATCAAGCAACTTTAATTAGAAGAATGTTCTAGTTGAGCGGATCCAGAATTTGGGTTGAGAGTTGCAGAAAATATAATGGCGGGAATGTAAATAACAGAAAAGTAAATGCTAGAATTAAAAGACTGGAAGTAAATGACTGAAAATAAATTGCAGAACTGTAAATGCGAATGGGGGATTTGCTCATAAAAGTAAATGGCAGAAATTAAAGAGAATGGGTAAGATCAGAGATGGGGAGTTCATTGGGCTTAGGAGATGTTGCAATTCTCCGGATCAAGTTCATTTTCATCTCTTCCTCAATCAATGCACTCATTGATCTCCTTGGCAATCTTAAGTGATTGAATTACAATTTCTTGCAATTTAATCTCTCAAATCTTGATCAATAGCCAATTCCTTGGTCAATTGCTCATGAGAAGAGATGAAGTATGGTCACTGATTATACCACATGCATTTCCCAAACCAAGTATTGAGAGGGTTATAGTCACATACCCATCCAAACCCAATTTGGTCCAGCATGAGAAAGCATTTCTAGCTTGATCTCTTCATTCCTCTTTCAAGGTTCAAAAGAGATCCAAGTTTGAATAGCTTCTCTTCCAAGATAACTACTCAATTGGATGAAGATCGAAAGCTTTCAAGTAAAATCAAGAGGAAAGATAGAAGAAGAATAATAAAAATTAGTATTGATCCATAAAATTACAACAGAGCTCCCTAACCCAATGAAAGGGGTTTAGTGGTTCATAGCTCTTGAAAATGAAAACAAAGATGGAGAATACATCATAAAACTAGAAATTGTAAAGAAAAGTAAAATATACAGAGAGTAGTTCTCTATTTCTCAGCCTCCAGAACTCCTTTCTCAATTCAAAGCTACTCCTATATATACTACTCTTCTCAGCTTCTAGTTTACTCTTCAAGTCTTGGGCCTTTGGATCTTGAGTTTGAAGCAGTTCTTTTCTTTATTTGGGCTTGGCTTTACTTGCTGAGAGAAAGTGCTAAGTGGGCAGAGACTTCAGCTCAAGGCGTAAGGGGTGTTAATCATTTAGTGAAAGTATAATTTCGGGAACGTTAGTGACACTTAACATTGTCACTAACGTTCCAATGCACCCCTTTGCCTCACGTTAAAACCCACGTTAACTAGGTTAACGTTGCTTTTAACATTGCCTTGTTAATCCTTCGAGAACGTTAGTGACACTCAATATTGTCACTAACGTTCCAGTGTGCCCCTTCTTGTTTCACGTTAAAGCTTACGTTAACTAGGTTAATGTGGCTTCTAACGTGGCCCTTGCCAACTTTCGAGAACGTTAGTGACATTCACCATTGTCACTAACGTTCCAATGTGCCCCTGGGTCTCACGTTAGAGTCCACGTTAACTAGGTTAACGTGGCTTCTAACATGGCCATCTTTAGCCATCCCAACGTTAGTGACAATGTTGAGTGTCACTAACGTTGGCTCCTCCTTCATTCCTCATCCTTAGCTTCCACGTTAACCAAGTTAACGTGGAAGTTAACGTGACTCTTGGGGGTTGTGTGGTTGCTTCAACGTTAGTGACAATGTTGAGTGTCACTAACGTTGTCGACAACTCTTCATCCTTTACGTTAGTTCCCACGTTAACCAAGTTAACGTGGGAGTTAACGTGGTACTTTGCACCATAGGCCAACGTTAGTGACAATGTTGAGTGTCACTAACGTTGGCTTCTCTTCCCCCCTTAACGTTAGAGGCCACGTTAACTAGGTTAACGTGGCTTCTAACGTGGCCACTTATGAGTAATTGCCAACGTTAGTGACGATGTTAAGTGTCACTAACGTTGGCTCAACTTCTCTTCTCCACGTTAGAGTTCACGTTAACTTAGTTAACGTGACTCTCTAACGTGGGCATTGATGGCTTTTTTGAGAGTGTTATTGGCAATCACTTTTCTCATTAACCTTGCAAGTTACCTCCCCTTTTCTTGCTTCCTTTTTGGGCCTGAAATCAAGCAATAAAGTGCATCAAAGCTCTAGTCCAAGTCATGAGTAATGCAACATAATATTTGTCACTAAACTTATGCAAAATCCTCATGAAATTATGTAAAATGCACAATGTACTCTTGAATCAAGGCATAAGTGAATATCTACCCAAAACTTGCTTATTTCCTACAGAAATGCATGAAACTAACCTAAAAACAGTAAAGAAAAGGTCAGTGAAACTGGCCAAGATGCCCTGGCATCACAACACCAAACTTAAAGCTTGCTTGTCCCTAAGCAAGTACTGTAACAATAGAATGATGAATGGAATATCCAGAGGAATGTGTCATTCTTGTGGAAGTCATGTTACTGATTTTATGGTGGTTTCATGCATAGCAACTTAGGTTCATTCCATTACTGGCTTTCAGACCTTTATCATGTCCCTAAACACTTACTTTGTTTATATCCCATGAGACTTTTATTCATTGATCCTTTTATTGTTATTTCAAGGGTTGTTTGTGTTATTTAGGCTAAGTGCTCTGTAAGGGGGCAACTCTTTAAGATAAGCTTTCAGCCAACACTCCCGAACCAGTTGGTTCAAGGTGCTAGGTGTTGAGACACCCCTAAGGACTTACTCCCTCAAGCCTATCCCCCATACATACACACTACAGGCATTTAGTTTATTTATTTTCTTTTCTTGAGACCTTGGTGTCTAGCACCTCTTTGGGTTACTAAGTGTTCTGTAGTGAAGGTTACTCTTGATAGTGGATTTTCAGCTGATAATCCCGGGTTATTTAACCCAAGTTACCAAGTGATAAAGCACCCCTGAGAGCTTATTCATCCAAGTAGATCCCTCACAGAGGAGCACCACAGACACTTGCCTCAAGATTAAAACCATTGATGCCTAGCCTTATTGCTTACTCTTTTTCTTTTGTTTTTCACTTCCATTGTTCTTTCCCTTTTCTCTTCTTAGGATCTTGTTATTAACTTAGTCTCATGAGTGTATCCAAAGCAAAGTATTCAGGATAGATAGTTGTCCTCCTAGCCTTGTGGTTGAACCAACTTAGCTAACTTATGACTACCCCAAAGATTCATGAATGCACTTCCACAATATGAACTCTACCCTGGTCTTTTAAAAACATAAACATTCTCTTCTTCAATTTGATTTAAAATGGACAAGCTTACAAGTAAATAAGGGAATGATGCAGTGACATTTAAACCAGAAATCATGGACCTATTCAGAAGGAAAACTTAAAAGACAGAATTTTAAAAAGTTTAAACATAACATGGAAGCAGGTTCTATTTCATACAAGATCTTCCTTATTTAAAGCATAGAAAATGATGGACTAAAAAGAACTCCACCACCTTTCATTCATGTGGATGTCCATGCTCCTCTCCTTGTTTGTCCTCATTGTGTCTCTCTTGAGTGCTTGTACTTCCACTTCCCTTGCCTTTTCCAAGCAGCTTCCTCCAGAAACCACTATCTTCCATCTTCTTCTTGAGTGTCTCCTTTTGCTGTTTCACTTTCCTCTCTTCTTGTTCTACAAATTCTTTTTGGACCTCATCATATGTAGGGATGGCATAGTGTAGCTGATGCATATTACTGGTCATGTAGTTCAACTCGGCTTGAGTGTTTACATAGAACTCCTCCCTATATAGTTGCCTTCCTTCATTGAGTACACTGAACCCATTGAAAGTTTTCATTTGGGCTATCTACTGCTGGTTGAGTTCTTGCAAGTGCTTCTCTTGAATCTCTTGCCTCTCATTCACTTGGTTGATGGCTTGAGTGAGCTGGGAGTATTGTTCCTGCTGCTGCTCCATTTGTTGTTTTTGCCATGCTTCCTGTTGGCTCAGCCGGTTCAGTATTTGCTCTTGTCCTTCCATATGTCTCTGTCCCAAATCTTCGATGGCTCTTAGAAGGTGAGTCATATTCAAGTTGGCTGGGTCATGATGCTCTTCCTGTTAATATTCTTCCTGATGATATTCCTCTTGATGAGCTTCTTCCTGGGCCCTTTGCCTTCCTATATGTGGCCTTCTTAGTTGCTGAGCTGGTGTGGTATAGACCATTCGCTCGAGTGTGACTGGCCTCCCTGGGTTCACCCAGTCTGGGCTGCTGTCCTCAAATATTACCTTGGCCTTGTTGCACAAGCGGAGAATGGTGCTGGGGTACCAAAGTCTGGCACCTGAGTCAGCTTTCTCAGCTGACTCTTGAATCCCTTTGGCAATGAGCTCATGCACTTTGATTTCCCCACCTTGTACTAAGCATTGTACCATAGTGGCTCAATTGATGTTAACCTCCGAATTATTAGCAGCTAGTAGGATGGACCTCCTTACAAGCTCAAACCACCCTTTGGCTTCAGGGTGAAGGTCTCCCCTTTTTATGAATTTTGGTCTCCCATCTGAGTACCTCTCCCAGTCAGCGGCTATGACACAGATATCTGATGCTATCTCTGAGAGCTCATCCTTATCGGGGCTTCTACTTATCCTTGCCTGATAACTCTCCTCATCAAATTGAGGTGATTTCAAGTGAAGAGCTCTTGTTATGGCACTTGGGCTGAAGTCCACCTCCCTTCCTCTCACATAGCTTTTGAAGGTTGGGGCTTTGGTCTTATCCTCTCTAACTGCATTTGCATAGAATTCTTTGATGAGGTTTCCATTGATCTTCCCCTCTGGATTGGTGAGCAATTGCCACCCCCTCTGTTCGATTTTTCTCCAAATCTGTGGTGATTCATTGGCATTGATTTGGAAGATTAATTCTGGAAATATTCTTCTGGCACTTATCCGCTCAAATTCATGCTCATGAAAGGCAGTCTTGAATCTCTTGTCATCAAAAGGAGCACTCTCCATAGGACCCTTCCTCTTTTGCCTCTTTGAGCTTGATGATGCCATGACTTGAGTTGTTGTTTAAGGGGGGTTTGAGGCTTCGGAGAGATGAAGAGTGGGTTGGTTAAAGCAATTTGTGATGAAGGGTTTAGTGTGCCAATAGAAGTGTGGAAAGTGGGGATTTGAATGTGAGGAGTGAGCATGCACTAAGGTTCACTTATATAAGAAAATCATGAGTGAATGAAGGGTGTGGATTGCATGAATGTTTACTAGATGGACGGATGGGGTTGTGTATGAAGGATGGGGTTGTGTATGAAGGAAAGACAAGGATCATCACTTTAATGAGAGTGATTGGTTCGGTCTTCAAGGGTCTTCTTTCTCCAATGTTGCATGGCAGCGTTTCCCCATGCGTTCCCTCTTGAGACATGTGTGTAGTGCTCTTCATAAAGTGGCGAAATCTCCCTCATTTAATTGTCCAATCAATCCCTTTTCATGCTTCTTTTCCTTTCCTATAAAGATTTGAAATAAGGAAATTAATATCATAAAAAAAATTTAAACTCTACGGCTAGAATAAAATGAAAAAAAGGATTTGATTGTTTATTTATGAATTCCAACTAACTAACTAACTATTGGTGGTTCCTTATATGCATTTTGGTGGCACCATGGGGTGACACCAAACTTAGTTTGAAGCAATGTGATGAAAAGTTTTGTTCAAAGCTCCCAAGACTAGCATGCATCTTGGTTTGCTTTGAACACCAAACTTGTTCTTCACTATATACTGCATGATAAAGAATTCACCAAGTGTTTGTCAAGTTTGGGTTGAAATCATAAAGATTGACTTATTCATTATCATCTGAAAGCATATAAAACATGGGTTGCCTCCCATGAAGCGCTTCTTTAGCGTCACTAGCTTGACGTTTTTCCTTCATCATGGTGGTTGGTAGTGCTTAAAGTCCTCTCCTCTTGCTGTGGACTTGTATCCATTGGTTGGATCAATGATCTCCACATATTCTAGGGAAAGAACTCTGTTGATAGTGAAGACCTTAGGTAATTGAGATGGCACAGTAGGAAGATTAGGGGGAATATCTGGGAAGTAGGCTGAGACAACTCTATCCCCTGGAGAGAAGTCTTCCGTAGGGATCTTCTTGTTCCTCCATCTCCTTGGTACCTTCTTCTTTGTTTCTTTTGAGGTTGCTTTCCCCTTGGTGACCTCTTTTCTCCAAGGAGTTGTGATGCTGTCTTCACCTGCCTCTAGAGGTTTGGGTTCCTCCAACTTTTCCTTGAGCTGTGGCAATTGTTGTTTTCCTTGTTTATCTATTAAGGGGATCTCATAATGAACTGGCTGTGCTTCAGTGCTTGTTTCCTCCTTTAGTGTCTCATTATCATTTGTGCTTAGTTCCTTGTCCTCTTGATCTGTTTCTTGTGAGAGTTTGAAAACATTGAAGCTGAGTCGTTCATCATAGATTCTCAATATTAGCTCCCCTTTCTCTACATCGATAAGTGCTCTGGCCGTAGCTAGGAATGGTCTTCCCAATATGATTGGATGAGTGTGACTCTCTTCCATGTCCAGGATGACAAAGTCTGTTGGGAGAAAGTATTTCCCAACTTTTAGCAACACATTTTCCACCACTCCTATTGCTTACTTTTGAGTTTTGTCAGCCAGTCTGATGATTACATCTGTGGGTATTATCTCATTGATCTGCAACCTCTTCGCCAGGGATAAGGGTAGTAAGTTGATGCTGGCTCCCAAATCACATAGTGCTCTATCGAGCATAGTTTCACCTATGGCACAAGGGATGTGAAAACTCCCTGGATCTCTTCTTTTTGTAGGCAACTCAGGTTGAATAAGGGCACTACATTCCTTGTTCATCACTATAGTCTGGCCTCCTTTGAGTGAGCTTTTCCTGGGAAGAAGTTCCTTCATATACTTGATGAATGCAGGCATTTGTTGAATTGCCTTGATGAATGGTATGTTCACATGCAGAGATGCAAACAAGTCTAGGAACCTTGAGTATATTCTTTTTCCCACAGCACCATTGAGCAGTTGAGGGAATGGTGCATAGAGCTTCAGCAGCTCTTGTTGTGAGATTTCTGGTTCTTTGTGATCTCTATCCTCCTCCTTTGTTGAGTTGTTTTCAGGTTGTTTGCACATTTTGCTTTGCTTGTCTCTAATCTCTTGATCATTTGTAGTGACCATTTTGCAATCTTCCCATCTTACTTTCTTTGCTTCTCCCTTGGGGTTTTTCTCCGTGTCACTTGGGAAGCTATCAGTAGGTTTGGGATTCTTCTCAGCTAAATATCCCACCTGGAATTCCAGCTTCCTAATGGTCTCTCCCTGGTTCTTAATATTGGCTCGCACCTCCTCTTTGAATACCTTATTTTCTTGAATCTCTTGGCATATTCCTTCAAGTAAGGCTTCAATCTTAGAGAGCTTGTCATCAATTGATGAGTGATTCGGATCAGATGTGCTGTTTTGGTTTTGATAAGTGTGTGGAGACGTGTTGTTGTGGGGGTGTTGAGATGTCCTCTGGGTGAATTGCTGGTAAGCTGCATTGTTGTTGGAGTTGTAACGTCTCTGGTCTTGGTTTTGATCTTGCTCACTTCCCCACCCAAAGTTTGGGTGGTTTCTCCATCTAGGGTTGTAAGTCTTGGAGTATGGATTATAGTTTTTCCTTGGTGAATTCCCAATGTAGTTGGCTTGCTCCTGACTCCTCTCTTCTTCTTCATTCACTCCTTCTTGTGTTGTTGATGAAGTGGAGATTGCTGCTACTTGGTTCCTCTCCATCTTCTTGGTGAGGTCAGCCAGCTGCTGGGTAATGAGCTTGTTTTGGGCCAACAGAGCATCTACATTGTTTAGCTCCATCACTCCTCTTGTGTTCCCTCTTTCGGAAGCATAGAAGTAGTCGTTTTCTGCTACTGTTTCAATAACATCTATGGTTTCCTCAATGGTCTTCTTCTTGTTCAAGGATCCTCCAGATGAATAGTCTACGGCCTTCTTTGACTCATAAGAGAGCCCTTCATAGAAAATGTGCAGCTGCACCCATTCGTTGAACATGTCAGGTGGACACCTCCTCGTTAAGTCCTTGAACCTCTCCCATGCTTCATACAAAGTCTCACCATCTTGTTGCCTGAAAGTTTGGACCTCAGCTCTCATCTTATTGATTCGTTGAGGAGGGTAGAATCTTGCTAAGAATTTGTTCACCACATCCTCCCAAGTTGTCAAGCTCTCCCTTGGGAAGGATTCAAGCCACTTGGCTGCCTTGTCCCTGAGTGAGAAAGGAAATAAGAGCAGTCTATAGGCGTCAGGATGAACACCATTAGATTTCACTGTGTCACATATTCTCAGGGAGATGGTCAAATGTTGATTGGGGTCTTCTTGAACACCTCCTCTAAACGAACAGTTGTTCTAAACAAGGGTGATGAGCTGTGGTTTAAGTTCAAAGTTGTTGGCATAGATTGTTGGCTTCTGGATGCTACTTCCACATTTGCCTGGGTTTGGATTGATGTAAGAGCCCAGAACTCTTCTATCCTCCCCAGCATGATTTGCTCCACCTCCTCTGCCATGGTTGTGAGTCTCTTCTTCATGATGATTTTCCATGTTTTCTTCCATGTTGGGTTCAAAGTATTCCTCAAAGTGTTCCTCCTCTTCTTCAGCACCAACTACACGTTTTTCTTTTGCCTCCTTCCTTAGTCTAAGGAAGGTTCTCTCAGGTTCAGAATCAAAGGAAGTTGAAGCCCCGCTTCTTCTCCCTGTCATACAACCAACAAGTACAAGCAAAGAAAATGGGTGCAGACAATATTTGTGTCAGAATTGCTGTTAGTTGTGGGTGATGCAATATATCAAACAGTTAGTGGGTTAGCAAACAGAATTGAAAATAACAAAGAAAAAAAAAACAACAGAGTAGAGGGGAAAGGGAAGAAGTTTAACTAAAACAAAAAGTAAATCACTCAAACAGAAAATAAAATTCACAAAATAAAAATGCTCAATCTAGTGATCTTCCAATTTAATCATTGTTGATGCACAATCAATCCCCGGCAACGGCGCCATAAACTTGATGCACGGAAAACCTGTCTCTCAACAAATCTCCCTTCGGCAAGTGTACCGAAGTTGTCGTCAAGTAAAAACTCACAATAGAGTGACGTCGAATCCCACAGGGATTGATTGATCAAGCAACTTTAATTAGAAGAATGTTCTAGTTAAGCGAATCCAGAATTTGGGTTGAGAGTTACAGAAAATAAAATGGCGGGAATGTAAATAACAGAAAAGTTAATGCTAGAATTAAAGGACTGGAAGTAAATGACTGAAAATAAATTGCAGAATTGTAAATGGGAATGGGGGATTTGCTCATAAAAGTAAATGGCAGAAATTAAAGAGAATGGGTAAGATCAGAGATGGGGAGTTCATTGGGCTTAGGAGATGTTGCAATTCTCCGGATCAAGTTCATTTTCATCTCTTCCTCAATCAATGCACTCATTGATCTCCTTGGCAATCTTAAGTGATTGAATTACAATTTCTTGCAATTTAATCTCTCAAATCTTGATCAATAGCCAATTCCTTGGTCAATTGCTCATGAGAAGAGATGAAGTATGGTCACTGATTATACCACATGCATTTCCCAAACCAAGTATTGAGAAGGTTATAGTCACATACACATCCAAACCCAATTTGGTCCAGCATGAGAAAGCATTTCTAGCTTGATCTCTTCATTCCTCTTTCAAGGTTCAAAAGAGATCCAAGTTTGAATAGCTTCTCTTCCAAGATAACTACTCAATTGGATGAAGATCGAAAGCTTTCAAGTAAAATCAAGAGGAAAGATAGAAGAAGAATAATGAAAATTAGTATTGATCCATCAAATTACAACAGAGCTCCCTAACCCAATGAAAGGGGTTTAGTTGTTCATAGCTCTTGAAAATGAAAACAAAGATGGAGAATACATCATAAAACTAGAAATTGTAAAGAAAAGTAAAATATACAGAGAGTAGTTCTCTATTTCCCAGCCTCCAGAACTCCTTTCTCAATTCAAAGCTATTCCTATATATACTACTCTTCTCAGCTTCTAGTTTACTCTTCAAGTCTTGGGCCTTTGGATCTTGAGTTTGAAGCAGTTCTTTTCTTTATTTGGGCTTGGCTTTACTTGCAGAGAGAAAGTGCTAAGTGGGCAGAGACTTCAGCTCAGGACGTAAGGGGTGTTAATCATTTAGTGGAAGTATAAGTTCGGGAATGTTAGTGACACTTAACATTGTCACTAACGTTCCAATGCACCCCTTTGCCTCACGTTAAAACCCACGTTAACTAGGTTAACGTGGGTTTTAACGTTGCCTTGTTAATCCTTCGAGAACGTTAGTGACACTCAACATTATCACTAACTTCCTCTTGATTTTACTTGAAAGCTTTCGATCTTCATCCAATTGGATAGTTATCTTGGAAAAGAAGCTATTCAAACTTGGATCTCTTCTGAACCTTGAAAGAGGAAGGAAGAGATCATGCTAGAAATGCTTTCTCATGCTGGACCAAATTGGGTTTGGATGGATATGTGACTATAATCCTCTCAATACTTGATTTGGGAAATGCATGTGGTATAATCAGTGACCATACTTCATCTCTTCTCATGAGCAATTGACCAAGGAATTGGCTATTGATCAAGATTTGAGAGATTGAATTACAAGGAATTGTAACTCGATCACTTAAGATTGCCAAGGAGATCAATGAATGCATTGATTGAGGAAGAGATGAAAATGAAATTGATCCGGAGAACGCAACATCTCCCGAGCCCAATGAACTCCCCATTTCTGATCTTACCCATTCTCTTTAGTTTCTGTCATTTACTTTTATGAGCAGTTACCCCATTCCCATTTACAATTCTGCAATTTACTTTCCGTCATTTACTTTTAGCTCTTTATTTCTAGCATTTACTTTTTCTGTTATTTACTTTCCCGCCATTTTATTTTCTGTAATTCTCAACTCAAATTCTGATTCGCTCAACTAGAACATTCCTCTAATTAAAGTTGCTTGATCAATCAATCTCTGTGGGATTCGACCTCACTCTATTTTGAGTTTTTACTTAACGACTAAATTCGGTACACTTGCCGAAGGAAATTTGTTACGAGACAAGTTTTTCGTGCATCAAGTTTATGGCGCCGTTGCCGGGGATTGATTGTGCATCAACATTGATTAAATTGGAAGATAACTAGATTGAGCATTTTTGTTTTGTTTGATTTAATTTTCTGTTTGAGTAATTTACTTCCAATTCTGGTTAATTTCTTCCCTTCCCCCTACTTTTTAAATTTTCTTTGTTATTTACAATTTAGTTCACTAACCCACTAACTGTTTGATATATTGCATCACTCACACTAACAGTAACTCTAATAGAATACTTTCTGCATTTATTTTCCTTGCTTGTGCTTTGTTGGTTGTATGACAGGGAGAAGAAGCGGGGCTTCAACTTCCTTTGATTCTAAACCTGAGAGAACCTTCTTTATATTAAGGAGGAAAGCAAGAGGAAAAAGAGTGGTTGGTGCTGAGGAAGAGGAGGAATACTTTGAACCAAACATGAAAGAAAACATGGAAGACCATCGTGAGGAAGAGGCTCACAACCATGGCAGAGGAGGTTGAGCAAATCATGCTGGGGAGGATAGAAGAGTTTTAGGCTCTTACATAAATCCAAACCCAAGAAACTATGGAAGTAGCATTCAAAAGCCAACCATCCATGCCAACAATTTTGAACTAAAACCACAGCTTATCACCCTTGTTCAGAACAACTGTTCGTTCGGAGGGAGTGTCCAAGAAGACCCCAATCAACATCTAACCACCTTCCTGAGAATATGTGACACAATAAAGTCTAATGGTGTTCATCCTGACGCCTATAGACTGCTCTTATTTCCATTCTCACTCAAGGATAAGGCAGCCAAGTGGCCGGAGTCTTTCCCTAAGGAGAGTTTGACAACTTGGGAAGATGTGGTGAATAAATTCTTAGCACAATTCTACCCCCCTCAACGAATCAATAGGCTGAGAGCTGAGGTCCAAACTTTCAGGCAACAATATGGTGAGACTCTTTATGAAGCATGGGAAAGGTTTAAGGACCTGACAAGGAGGTGTCCACCTGACATGTTCAACGAATGGGTGCAGCTGCACATTTTCTATGAAGGCCTGTCATATGAATCAAAGAAGGCTGTAGACCATTCATCAGGAGGATCTTTGAACAAGAAGAAGACTATTGAGGAAGCCATAGATGTCATTGAAACAGTAGCAGAGAATGACTATTTCTATGCTTCTGAAAGAGGCAACACTAGAGGAGTAATGGAGCTAAACAATGTAGATGCTCTGCTGGCCCAAAACAAGCTCATTACCCAGCAGCTGGCTGACCTCACCAAGAAGATGGAGAGGAACCAAGTAGCAGCAATCACTACTTCATCAACAACCTAAGAAGGAGTGAATGAAGAAGCAGAGGGTAGTCAGGAGCAAGCCAACTACATTGGGAATTCACCTAGGCAAAACCATGATCCATACTCTAAGACCTATAACCCTGGATGGAGGAATCACCCAAACTTTGGGTGGGGAAATCAACAAGACCAAGGCATAGATCAAAGTCGTTCAAATCCCAACAACAATGCAGACCACCAATATTTCACATCTAGACCATATCAGCACCCACATAACCAACCCTCTCAACACCTTTACCAAGGCCAAAATAACCCTCCTCATCCTTCCACCTCTAATCCCAATCTACCATCATTTGATGACAGACTCTCAAGGATTGAGAATCTACTTGAAGGCATAGGCAAAGAGATTAAAGATAGTAAAGTGTTCCGAGAAGAAGTGATGTCCAATATGCAGAATCAGGATGCTGCCATCAAGAAACATGAGACACAAATTGGCTACTTATTCAAGCAAATTTCCAGCCACAACCTTTGCAGCAATACTGACTCAACACAAAGGAAGGAGTGTCAGGCTATCACTCTTCGAAGTGGGAAGGAACTGAAGGAAACCCCCCAGAAACCACAAGAAAAAGACTCAGATAAAGAGGAAGAAGAGCAGGATAGAGCTCAAGTTCCTACTTTGAGTTCACAAAAAGGGGAAGGAGTACTAAAGCCAGACGTACCAAGAGTACCATATCCTCAGCAATTAAAGAAGAAGGGGGATGACAACCAGTTTTCGAGATTTTTGGAAATCTTCAAGAAACTAGAAATCAACATACCCTTTGCTGAAGCAATAGAACAAATGCCACTCTACGCCAAGTTTTTAAAGGAGCTAATGACTAAGAAGAGAAGCTAGAAGAACAACGGGACTGTGATATTAACTGAAGAATGTAGTGCTATTATTCAGCACAAACTACCCCAGAAATTGAAGGATCCCGGGAGTTTTCAGATCCCCTGTATTATAGGGGAAATCACAGTGGAAAAGGCTTTTTGTGACTTAGGAGCCAGCATCAATTTGATGTCGGTAGCTATGATGAGAAAGATGAAGATTGAGGAAGCTAAACCAACAAAGATGGCCCTACAATTGGCAGACCGATCGTTCAAGTTCCCGCATGGCGTCGTAGAAGATTTGCTGGTAAAAGTGGGAGATTTTATCTTCCCAGCAGACTTTGTAGTGCTGGACATACAGGAGGAAGCCAAGGCTTCCATCATCCTAGGAAGGCCATTCTTGGCCACTGCTGGAGCTGTCATTGATGTACAAAAAGGAGATCTCACCCTGCGATTACACAATGAAAAGATGACGATCAATGTGTTCAAGGACATGAGTTACCCACCAGAGCAATTGGGAGAGTGTATGAGGTTGGACTCACTTGAAGATGCAGTGCAGGAAAGTTTTGAAGAAGAATAACCTGAAGGTTTAATAGAGGAGGAGTCAACGTTTAGTGAAGAGGTTGCAACAGCAGAGATTCAAATACAAGGTGCACCAAAGGAAGAGAACGAAAAGTCAGAGGCACCCTAAATTGAACTCAAAGCACTGCCACTAGTGCACGAAAATTACTTCACAATGTAATTTCGCACAACTAACCAGCAAGTGCATTGGGTCGTCCAAGTAATACCTTACGTGAGTAAGGGTCGAATCCCACGGAGATTGTTGGTTTGAAGCAATCTATGGTTATCTTGCAATTCATAGTCAGGAAATCAATTATAT
Source organism: Arachis ipaensis (assembly GCF_059453495.1). Taxonomy (NCBI): domain Eukaryota; kingdom Viridiplantae; phylum Streptophyta; class Magnoliopsida; order Fabales; family Fabaceae; genus Arachis; species Arachis ipaensis. The sequence continues at coordinate 90,574,340 of NC_142443.1, forward strand.
TTATCAGTTGAATTGCGAATAAACAAGAGAGCATGGATTAAAGGTTACTTGTTATGCAGTAATGGAGAATATGTTGGAGTTTTGGAGATGCTTTGTCTTCAGAATCTCTGCTTTCATCTGTCTTCTGATTCACGCATGCACGTCCTCCTATGGCAAGCTGTGTGTAGGGGGATCACCGTTGTCAATGGCTACCATCCATCCTTCCAGTGAAAAGGGTCCAGGTGCGCTGTCACCGCACGGCTAATCATCTGCAGGTTCTCAGTCGTACCGGAATAGGATTTACTATCCTTTTGCGTCTGTCACTACGCCCAGCACTCGCGAGTTTGAAGCTCGTCACAATCATCCAATCCCAGAATCCTACTCGGAGTACCACAGACAAGGTTTAGACCTTTCGGATTCTCATGAATGCCGCCATCAATCTAGCTTATACCACGGAGATTCTGATTAAGGAATCTAAGAGATATTCATTCAATCTGATGTAGAACGGAGGTGATTGTCAGACACACGTTCATGGATTGAGGAAGGTGATAAGTGTCACGAATCATCACCTTCTCCATAATTAGGCGTGAATGGATATCTTAGATAGGAACACACATGTTTGAATGGAAAACAGAAATACTTGCATTAATTCATTGAGACAGAGCAGAGCTCCTCACCCCCAACAATGGAGTTTAGAGACTCATGCCGTCAAAGAGTACAAAGTTCGGATCTAAAATGTCATGAGATACCAAATAAGTTTCTAAAAGTTGTTTAAATACTAAACTAGTAGCCTAGGTTTACACAAAGTGAGTAGACTATGACAGATGGTGCAGAGATCCACTTCTGGGGCCCACATGGTGTGTGCTGGGGCTGAGACTTAAACAATTCACGTGCATAAGGCTGATTTGGGCGTTCAACGCCAGGTTTGGATCCATTTTTGGCGTTGAACTCCAACTTTTAATCCTTTTCTGGCGCTGGACGCCAGAATTGGGCAGAGAACTGGCATTGAACGCCAGTTTACATCGTCTATCCTTGAGCAAAGTATGGACTATTATATATTGCTGGAAAGCCCCGGATGTCTAATTTCCAACGCAATTGGAAACGCGCCATTTCGAGTTCTGTAGCTCCACAAAATCCACTTTGAGTGCAGGGAGGTCAGAATCCAACAGCATTAGCAGTCCTTTTTCAGCCTGAATCAGATTTTTGCTCAGCTCCCTCAATTTCAGCCAGAAAAATACCTAAAATTACAGAAAAGCACACAACTCATAGTAAAGTCCAGAAATATGAATTTTTTCCTAAAAACTAATGGAAACAAACTAAAAACTCACTAAAACATACTAAAAATTATATGAAATTAACCCCAAAAAGCGTATAAAATATCCGCTCATCACAACACCAAACTTAAACTGTTGCTTGTCCTCAAGCAACTAGACAAATAAAATAGAAGACTAATAGGTTGAGAAGCAATAATATCTCAGAGTTTTGAGTGAAGCTCAGATTCTAATTAGATGAGCGGGACTAGTAGCTTTTTGCTTCCGAACAGTTTTGGCATCTCACTTTATCCATTGAAGCTACTAGTGACTGGCATCTATAGGAACTTAGAATTTAGATAGTGTTATTGATTCTCCTATTTCAGTATGATGATTCTTGAACACAGCTATTTCATGAGTCTTGGCCGTGGCCCTAAGCACTTTGTTTTCCAGTATTACCACCGGATACATAAATGCCACAGACACATAATTGGGTGAACCCTTTGGATTGTGACTCAGCTTTGCTAAAGTCCCCAATTAGAGGTGTCCAGAGTTCTTAAGCACACTCTTCTTTCTGCTTTGGACCTTGACTTTAACCGCTCAGTCTCAAGTTTTCACTTGACACCTTCACTTCACAAGCACATGGTTTAGGGACAGCTAGGTTTAGCCGCTTAGGCCAGGATTTTATCCCCTTAAGCCCTCCTATCCACTGATGCTCAAAGCCTTGGGATCCTTTTTATTACCCTTGCCTTTTGGTTTTAAGGGCTATTGGCTTTTTTTTTTTTCCTGCTTTTTCTTGCTTGAAGAATCATTTTTATGATTTTTCAGATTATCAATAACATGTCTCATGTTCATCATTCTTTCAAGAGCCAACATATTTAATAGTCTTAAACAACAAATTCAAAAGACATATGCACTGTTCAAGCATTCATTCAGAAGACAGAAAGTATTGCCACCACATGTAACCAATTAGAATTTCTCTTATTAAAACTCGAAATTTTATTGCCTCTTATTCAAAAGATCTACTATTTTATTCATGTTTGCTGATGTTGAGAAAAATAAACTATGGCTTAATTGGAGATAAAATCAAAACAGATACTAATTACTACTATATGACTCCTAAGGTGAACTTCTATAATGACACTATCACATAGTTAAAGCAGAAATTGGAATTTAACAACCTTTGTTCTGGGAAGTGGATGTTCCTCTGATATGTGGGGTGCTTGGTCCTTCAAGAGTTAACATCTGGCGCTTCAATTCCCTTAAGTCACGCCCTTGCTCCTCTTGTTCTTTAAACATATAGGTAAAAATTTGATTTTGTTCCTTCTGTTCTTTTATTATTTGTTCCATAGCTTCCTGTATCTTGGTAATAGACGTCTCAAGATACTCCCAGTATTCAGATTGAGGGATTTTTGGGAGAAATTCCTGTGTTTTCTTCTTGGTGTGATCATCCTGTGCTTGTTGTATTTCTTTAGGAGCCATGATCTTAGTGATCACGGATAACACACCAAACTTAGAGGTTTGCGTGTCCTCAAGCAAAAGAAAAGAAAGGAGAGGGATAGAAGGAGAGCTATGTGCAATTGTTGATGGAAGGGGAGGGAGGCCAAACCCAAATTTAAAGGGAGGGAGGGTGGATTTTCGAAAAAAGAGATAAAGATATGATAAGAGAGGACATAGTTTAAAATTTAAAAGATATGAAAGATTTTTGAAAAAGATAGATCTAGATTTTGAAAAAGATAAAGTGGAGATTTTTGAAAAAGATATTGATGAGTTGAAAAGATAGATTTGTTTTTTAAAAAGATTTGAAAAGAGTTGGATTGAATTTGCAAAGAGGGTTTGTGCTTATGGATTAAGATATATTTGATATTTTTAACGTAGGATTTTTTAGAGATTGGGGATTTTAGAAATCAGGGTTCTTAACATGTTTATGTAAGAAATCATGGATTAAAAACATGGAATTTTAAAATTAGAATGAAAAAATATGAAGAAGAATGAATTTTACCTCCTCCCCAGTATCCTGGCGTTTGAACTCCCAAACACTGCCTGTTTTGGGCGTTCAACGCCCAAATGTTGCTCTCCTGGGCGTTCAACGCCCAGTTGTTGCCCTTTTCTGGCGTTGAACGCCAGATTGCTATCCTTACTGGCGTTCAGCGCCCACTGGCTGCACATTTTGGGCGCTGAACGCCCAAAATAGGCTCCTACTGGCGTTTTCTTGCCAATTGGCTCTTTTTCTCTATTTTGTGTGCAGATTCCTTCTGTAACCCTGTGAACTTATGCAATTGATTCTTTACCTTGTTATCAATGAACTCTATATAAACAAATAAAAATAAAAATAGGGAAAAATGCTTAGAGGATTGATCCCCCATGGCTGGGTTGCCTCCCAGCAAGCGCTTCTTTATTGTCTTTAGCTGGACCTTGCTGAGCTTTTAGTCTAGCTTCAGCCTTGAGCACTCTTGCTCAACGTTGCCTTCAAGATAGTGCTTGATTCTCTGTCCATTGACAATGAACCTCTTATCAAAATCAATATCTTGAAGCTCCACATAACCATATGGTGATACACTTGTGATCACGTATGGTCCCCTCCACCAGGATTTCAATTTCTCGGGGAATAGCCTGAGTCTAGAGTTGAACAGCAGAACCTTCTGTCCTGGCTCAAAGATTCTAGATGATAGCTTTCTGTCATGCCATTTTTTTTATTTCTCTTTATAAAGCTTGGCATTTTCGAAAGCTGTGAATCTGAATTCCTCTAGCTCATTTAGCTGGAGCAATCTTTTTTCTCCTGCTAATTTGGCATCAAAGTTTAGGAATCTGGTTGCCCAGTAGGCTTTATGTTCCAGTTCCACGGGCAGGTGACATGCCTTACCATACACATGTTGGTATGGAGAGGTCCCTATGGGGGTCTTGAATGCTGTTCTGTAAGCCTAGAGGGGATCATCCAAGCTCCGTGCCCAATCCTTTCTACGGGTACTTACTGTCCGTTCTAGGATTCTCTTTAATTCTCTGTTAGAGACTTCAGCTTGCCCATTAGTTTGTGGATGATATGGAGTAGCTACCTTATGGCGAATTCCATACCGAACCATGGCAGAGTAAAGCTGTTTATTGCAGAAGTGAGTGCCCCCATCACTGATTAGTACTCTAGGGACACCAAACCTGCTAAAGATATGTTTCTGGAGGAACTTCAGCACTGTTTTAGTATCATTGGTGGGTGTGGCAATGGCCTCAACCCATTTTGATACATAGTCAACTGCCACCAGAATATAAGTGTTTGAGTATGATGGTGGGAAAGGTCCCATGAAGTCAATTCCCCATACATCAAACAACTCAATTTCCAAGATTCCTTGTTGAGGCATGGCGTAACCATGGGGCAGATTACCAGCTCTTTGGCTACTGTCACAGTTACGTACAAACTCTCGGGAATCTTTATAGAGTGTGGGCCAATAGAAGCCACATTGGAGGACCCTGGTGGCTGTTCGCTCACCTCCGAAATGGCCTCCATATTGAGATCCATGGCAATGCCATAGGATCCTCTGTGCTTCTTCTCTAGGCACACACCTACGGATTATTCCGTCTGTGCATCTCTTAAAGAGATAGGGTTCATCCCACAAGTAGTACTTTGCATCAGTAATTAATTTCTTCTTTTGTATCCTGTTGTACTCCTTGGGTATGAACCTTGCAGCTTTATAGTTTGCAATATCGGCAAACCATGGTGTTTCCTGAATGGCAAATAAATGCTCATCCGGAAAAGTCTCAGAGATCTCAAGAGAGGGGAAGGGCGTCCCTTCTACTGGCTCTATCCAAAACAGATGATCAGCCACTTGGTTCTCTGTCCCTTTTCTGTCTCTTATTTCTATATCAAACTCTTGCAGAAGCAACACCCATCTGATGAGCCTGGGTTTTCAATCCTGCTTTGTGAGTAGATATTTAAGAGCAGCATGGTCAGTATACACAATCACTTTTGATCCTACTAAGTATGATCTGAACTTGTCAATGGCATAAACCACTGCCAGTAATTCTTTTTCTGTGGTTGTGTAATTTTTCTGGGCATCATTCAAAATGCGACTAGCATAATAAATGACGTGTAGAAGCTTGTCATGCCTCTGTCCCAATACTGCACCAATGGCGTGATCACTGGCATCACACATTAGCTCAAACGATAATGTACAGTCTGGTGCAGAAATAACTGGTGCTGTGACCAGCTTAGCTTTCAGCGTTTCAAATGCCTGCAGACACTTTGTGTCAAACACAAATGGCGTGTCAGCAGCTAGCAGATTGCTTAGAGGTTTTGCGATTTTTGAAAAATCCTTTATAAACCTCCTATAGAATCCTGCATGCCCTAGAAAGCTTCTGATTGCCTTAACATTGGCAGGTGGTGGTAATTTTTCAATTACCTCTATTTTTGCTTGATCCACCTCTATTCCCTTGTTTGAGATTTTATGCCCAAGAACAATCCCTTCAGTCACCATGAAGTGACATTTTTCCCAGTTTAAAACTAGGTTGGTCTCTTGGCATCTTTTTAGAACAAGTTTCAGGTGATCAAGACAGGAGCTGAATGAGTCTCCATATACTAAGAAGTCAACCATGAAGACTTCCAGAAATTTTTCCACCATATCAGAGAAAATAGAGAGCATGCATCTATGGAAGGTTGCAGGCGCATTACACAGCCCAAATGGCATCCTTCTATAAGCAAACACTCCAGATGGACACGTGAATGCTGTTTTCTCTTGATCCTGAGGATCTACTGCAATCTGGTTATAGCCTGAGTAGCCATCCAAAAAGCAGTAATAATCATGACCTGCTAGTCTTTCTAGCATCTGGTCTATGAATGGTAAAGGAGAATGATCCTTTCTGGTGGCTGTATTGAGCCTTCTGTAGTCAATACACATGCGCCACCCTGTAACTGTTCTTGTAGGAACCAGTTCATTTTTCTCATTATGAATCAGTGTCATGCCTCCTATTTTTGGGACGACTTGGACAGGGCTCACCCAGGGGCTATCAGAAATAGAATAAATAATCCCAGCCTCTAGTAATTTGGTGACCTCTTTCTGCACCACTTCCTTTATGGCTGGATTTAGCCGTCTCTGTGGTTGAACCACTGGTTTAGCATTATCCTCCAACAAGATTTTGTGCATGCATCTAGTTGGGCTTATGCCCTTAAGGTCACCAATGGACCACCCAAGAGCTGTCTTGTGTGTCCTTAGCACTTGAATAAGTGCTTCCTCTTCCTGTGAATTTAAAGCAGAGCTTATGATCACTGGAAAAGTGTCACCTTCTCCCAGAAATGCATATTTCAAGGATGGTGGCAATGGCTTGAGCTCGGGTTGAGGAGGTTTTTCTTCTTCCAGAAGAGATTTCAGAGGCTTTTTCATGTCCTCTAAATCCTCCAAATCAGGCTGATCATCTTTAAAGATATCTTCCAACTCCGATTCGAGACTCTCAGCCATGTTGATCTCTTCTACCAAGGAGTCAATAAGATCAACTTTCATGCAGTCTGTTGATGTGTCTGAATGCTGCATGGCTTTGACAGCGTTCAACTTAAACTCATCATCATTGACTCTCAGGGTTATTTCCCCCTGTTGGACGTCAATGAGGGATTGTCCAGTTGCTAGGAAGGGTCTTCCTAGAATGAGAGTAGCACTCTTGTGCTCCTCCATTTCCAGCACAACGAAGTTAGTGGGAAAGGCGAATGGCCCAACCCTGACAATCATGTCTTCAATCACGCCTGATGGGTATTTAGTGGAGCCATCAGCAAGTTGGAGACATATCCGGGTTGGTTTAACTTCTTTAGTTAAACCAAGCTTTCTGATAATGGATGCAGGTATTAGGTTGATGCTTGCCCCAAGATCGCATAAAGCTGTCTTGGTGCAATTACCTTCTAATATGCATGGTATCAGAAAACTCCCAGGGTCTTTAAGCTTTTCAAGAAAACTCTTCAGAATGACTGCACTACATTCTTCAGTGAGGAGAACTCTTTCTGTTTCTCTCCAATCCTTTTTATGACTCAAGATCTCTTTCATGAACTTGGCATAAGAAGGTATTTGCTCAAGTGCTTCTGCAAATGGAATCTTTATTTCAAGAGTCCTGAGGTAATCTGCAAAGCGAGCAAATTGCTTATCCTGCTCCTCTTTCCGGAGTTTTTGAGGATAAGGTATCTTGGCTTTATATTCCTCAACCTTAGTTGCTGTAGGTTTATTGCCCACAGAGGTGGTTGAAGAAGCCTTTTTAGAGGGGTTGTCATCAGCACTTGTGTGTGTCTGATCCCTCACTGGCAATTGAGTGCCAGGGTTAGAAGCTAGAGTGAAATTGGACGCCAGCTCCTTGTCTGTTCTTGGCGTCTGAACGCCAGAACTGTGCCCATTTTGGGCGTTCAGCGCCAAATCTTGCCCATTTTGGGAGTCCAGCGCCAGATCCTTGCCTATTTCTGGCGTTGAACGCCAGTCCTGCCTTGTTTCTGGCGTTGAACGCCAGTCCTGAGCATGGTCGGGCGTTCAGCGCTAGGCTTCCACCAAATTTCTGGCGTTTTAGTTCCCGAATTACTTTTCCCTGGGCTCTTACTGTCCTCAGGTGAATTTTGGGTGGTTTGCTCATTTCTTAGCTTTTTGCTGCCTTGAGGTGGGGTATTTAATGTTTTCCCACTTCTTAATTGAACTGCTTGGCATTCTTCTGTTATTTGCCTTGACAGCTGCTGCTTTGTTTGCTTAAACTGTTCTTCCATATGTATATTAGCCATCCTTGTCTCTTGTAGTCTATCCTTGAATTTGGCTAACTGCTTTGTTACAAAGTCCAATTGCTGATTGAATTCAACAGCTTGTTTTACAGGACTAAGTTCAGCAGTTACTGTCTTAACCTCTTCTTTCATGGAAGGGTCACTGCTTAGGTACAGATGCTAATTCTTGGTAACTGTATCAATGAGCTCTTGGGCCTCTTCAATTGTCTTTCTCATGTGAATAGATCCACCAGCTGAGTAATCTAGAGACATCTGAGCTCCTTCTGCAAGCCCATAGTAGAAGATGTCTAACTGAACCCACTCTGAAAACATTTCAGAGGGGCATTTTCGTAGCATCTCTCTGTATCTCTCCCAGGCATCATAAAGAGATTCATTATCTCCTTGTTTAAAGCCTTGGATGTCCAGCCTTAGCTGTGTCATCCGTTTTGGGGGAAAGTATTGATTCAGGAATTTTTCTGTCAGTTGTTTCCATGTCCTTATACTAGCTTTAGGTTGGTTATTCAACCACCTCTTAGCTTGATCTTTTACAGCAAATGGAAACAGTAATAATCTATAGACATCCTGATCTATTTCTTTATCATGTACTATGTCAGCAATATGTAAAAACTGTGCCAGAAATTCTGTAGGTTCTTCCTGTGGAAGACCGGAATACTGACAACTTTGCTGCACCATGATAATGAGCTGAGGATTCAACTCAAAGCTACTAACTCCAATGGAGGGTATGCAGATACTACTCCCATATGAAGCCGTAGAGGGGTTAGAATATGACCCCAGAGTCCTCCTGAACTGTCCATTTCCGCTTAGGTCGATGATGGAGAAAGGGAGATGGTGTAAAATAGAAAAAAATATTTTTATTTATTTATTTATTTATTTATTTATTTATTTATTTCAAAAACACAATAAATCAAAATAAAATAAATAAAAATAAGTGAAAGATTTTCGAAAAAAATGAGGAGAGAGAAAGTGATTAGGAGATTTTGAAAAGGATATGATGATTTTAAAAAGAAGAGTTTTAAATTTTGAAATAAAAATCTGAATTTTAGAAATAGATTTAGAAAAAGATGCTTTAAAATAGAGAGAAAAGATATTTTTGAATTTTAAGAAGAGAGAGAAGAACAATAAGATAGCACAAGATTTAAAATTTTTAGATCTAATGCTCCTTGTTTTCGAAAATTTTTGGAGGGAAAAACACCAAGGAACACCAAACTTAAAAATTTTAAGATCAAGACACATGGAAAACTCAAGAACAATTTGAAGACTCACAAGAACATAAGAACATGAAGGAAGAACACCAAACTTAAAATTTTTAGAAAATCAAACTAAAATTTTAAAAAATCAAAGGGAAATCAACAAGAAAACACCAAACATAAAGTTTGGCACAAAATTTAATAGAGAAAATATTATTTTTGAAAAAGATTTTAAAAAGAGTGTACCAAACTGCCACGGACTTAGACCAACGCTCTAGCCAATTGGGCAGTAAATGTAACACTTGTTTTGAAGAATGATATTTTTAACCAAGAACAATAGTAAGAGACACTAAACCAAAAAGAAAAATTTTCCTAATCTATGCAACAAAATAAACCGTCAGTTGTTCAAACTCGAACAATCCCGGCAACGGCTCCAAAAACTTGGTGCACGAAAATTACTTCACAATGTAATTTCGCACAACTAACCAGCAAGTGCACTGGGTCGTCCAAGTAATACCTTACGTGAGTAAGGGTCAAATCCCACGGAGATTGTTGGTTTGAAGCAATCTATGGTTATCTTGCAATTCTTAGTCAGGAAATCAATTATATTTATCAGTTGAATTGCGAATAAACAAGAGAGCATGGATTAAAGGTTACTTGTTATGCAGTAATGGAGAATATGTTGGAGTTTTGGAGATGTTTTGTCTTCAGAATCTCTGCTTTCGTCTGTCTTCTGATTCACGCATGCACGTCCTCCTATGGCTAGCTGTGTGTAGGTGGATCACTGTTGTCAATGGCTACCATCCGTCCTTCCAGTGAAAAGGGTCCAGGTGCGCTGTCACCGCACGGCTAATCATCTGCAGGTTCTCAGTCGTACCGGAATAGGATTTACTATCCTTTTGCGTCTGTCACTACGCCCAGCACTCGCGAGTTTGAAGCTCATCACAGTCATCCAATCCCAAAATCCTACTCGGAATACCACATACAAGGTTTAGACCTTCCGGACTCTCATGAATGCCGCCATCAATCTAGCTTATACCACGGAGATTCTGATTAAGGAATCTAAGAGATATTCATTCAATCTGATGTAGAACGGAGGTGATTCTCAGACACACGTTCATGGATTGAGGAAGGTGATGAGTGTCACGAATCATCACCTTCTCCATAATTAGGCGCGAATGGATATCTTAGATAGGAACACGCATGTTTGAATGGAAAACAGAAATACTTGCATTAATTCATTGAGACACAGCAGAGCTCCTCACCCCCAACAATGGAGTTTAGAGACTCATACCGTCAAAGAGTACAAAGTTCAGATCTGAAATGTCATGAGACACCAAATAAGTTTCTAAAAGTTGTTTAAATACTAAACTAGTAGCCTAGGTTTACACAAAGTGAGTAGACTATGACAGATGGTGCAGAGATCCACTTCTGGGGCCCACTTGGTGTGTGATGGGGCTGAGACTTAAATAATTCACGTGCATAAGGCTGTTTTGGGCGTTCAACGCCAGGTTTGGATCCATTTCTGGCGTTGAACTCCAACTTTTAATCCTTTTCTGGCGCTGGACGCCAGAATTGGGCAGAGAACTGGCGTTGAACGCCAGTTTACATCATCTATCCTTGAGCAAAGTATAGACTATTATATATTGCTGGAAAGCCCTGGATGTCTACTTTCCAACGCAATTCGAAGCGCGCCATTTCGAGTTCTGTAGCTCCAGAAAATTCTACTTTGAGTGCAGGAAGGTCAGAATCCAACAGCATCAGCAGTCCTTTTTCAGCCTGAATCAGATTTTTGCTCAGCTCCCTCAATTTCTGCCAGAAAAATACCTGAAATTACAGAAAAGCACACAACTCATAGTAAAGTCCAGAAATATGAATTTTTCCCAAAAACTAATGGAAACAAACTAAAAACTCACTAAAACATACTAAAAACTATATGAAATTAACCCCAAAAAGCGTATAAAATATCCGCTCATCAGCCACCCACTCTCAAATATGCATACTTAGGAGAAAATGAAAATTACCCAGTAATCATAAGCTCAGGCCTCAGCCAAGATCAAGAGGATGAACTTTTCAAAGTACTACGAAAACACAAAGATGCTATTGGATGGACTCTTGCTGACCTGAAAGGGATAAGTTCGGCCATATGCATGCACAAGATGCTGCTGGAAGATGATGCCAAACCATCCATTCAATCCCAAAGGAGGTTGAACCCAATCATGAAGGAAGTGGTATAGAAAGAAGTTATGAAGTTATGGTAGGGAGGGGTAATCTACCCGATCTCAGACAGCCCCTGGGTTAGCCCCGTGCATGTCGTCCCAAAAATGGGAGAAATTACCGTGGTTCCCAATGAGAAGAACGAACTAATTCCTACAAGGAAAGTCACAGGATGGCGGATGTGCATAGACTACAGGAAGCTCAATGAGGCTACACGAAAAGATTATTTCCCCCTTCCATTCATGGATCAGATGTTGGAAAGACTTGTAGGGCACGCATATTATTGTTTTCTCGATGGTTATTCAAGATATAACCAAATAGTGGTTGATCCCAGAGATCAAGAAAAAACCTCATTCACTTGCCCATATGGAGTGTTTGCTTACAGGCGCATGCCATTTAGGCTATGTAATGCACCTGCGACTTTCCAACGTTGCATGCTTTCTATCTTTTCAGATATGATAGAAAAATTTATTGAAGTTTTTATGGATGATTTCTCGGTATTCGGAGATTCCTACCCTAGTTGCCTACATCACCTCGCCTTGGTACTGAAAAGATGCCAAGAGACCAATCTGGTCTTGAATTGGGAGAAATGTCACTTTATGGGGACAGGAGGAATAGTCCTTAGTCACAAAGTTTCTAACCAAGGCATTGAGGTTGACAGAGCTAAACTAGGAGCTTTTTAGGGCATGCGGGTTTTTACAGAAGGTTTATTAAAGATTTTTCAAAGATAGCCAAGCCCTTAAGCAATCTCCTTGTATCTGATACACCATTTATCTTCGATGAAACATGCATGTTAGCATTTGAAAATTTGAAAATGAGGTTGTCCTCTGCTCCTATCATTTCCCCACCTGATTGGAACTTACCATTCCAATTGATGTGTGACGCATCTGATTTTGCAGTTGGGGCAGTGTTAGGACAGAGGAAAGATAACTTAGTCCATGTGATATACTATGTGAGCAAAGTCCTTAATGATACTCAAAGAAATTATACCATTACTGAAAAGGAGTTGCTAGCAATAGTTTTTGCAGATCGTACCTCATTGGTGCTAAAGTGATTGTTTTTACAGATCACACAGCACTTAAATAATGGTTTGCCAAGCAAGAATCAAAACCAAGACTAATAAGATGGATCTTATTGTTACAGGAATTCAATATTAAAATCAGAGACAAGAAAGGAGTGGAGAACAAGGTAGCGGATCACCTATCCAGGATTCCTCACGATAAAGGTAGAGCACCTGATACAAGTGTGAACGAGCTCTTCCCTGATGAGCAGTTGATAACAGTTCACAAAGCACCATGGTTCGCAGACATTGCCAACTTCAAGGCAACTGGGGCCTTGCCTCCAGAGATCAATAAACATTAAAAAAGGAAGCTCATGAATGATGCAAAGTATTTTGCCTGGGATGAGCCATATCTATTCAAGAAGTGTTCAGATGGAATCCTTAGAAGATATGTTTCGGAAGAAGAAGGATGAGAGGTCCTATGGAATTGCCACGGCTCATGCTATGGAGGCCACTTTGGAGGGGAAAGAACTGCAGCTAAGGTGTTACAAAGCGGATTCTTTTGGCCCACCCTTTTCAAGGATGCCAAAGAACTAGTGAAGAGCTGCAATGAATGCCAAATATCTAGGAACTTGCCCAAAAGAAATGGGATATCACAAAATTTTGTCTTGGAATTGGAACTGTTTGATGTGTGGGGAATCGATTTCATGGGACCTTTCCCAACCTCATATGCAAACAAGTACATCTTGGTAGCAGTGGATTACGTTTCCAAGTGGGTAGAGGCTATTGCAACCCCAACGAATGATAACAAGGTGGTCATGAACTTCCTCAGAAAGAATATCTTTAGCCGGTTTGGAGTTCCACGAGCACTCATCAGTGATGGAGGGAGCCATTTTTGAAACAGACCACTAGAAGCTCTTCTCCTACAATATGGGGTAAGACACAAGGTAGCCACACCTTACTATCCCCAAACAAGTGGACAAACAGAGATATCCAACAGAGAGCTAAATATGATTCTGGAAAAGACTGTGGGTAAATCAAGAAAAGATTGGTTGAAGAAGCTGGATGATGCTCTTTGGGCATACAGAACAGCATTCAAAACACCACTTGGAATGTCCCCATATCAACTGGTGTATGGGAAAGCTTGTCATTTACCACTAGAGCTGGAACACAAAGCTCTCTGGGCTATCAAGATACTAAATTTTGACAGCATTGCTGCTGTTGCAAAGAGGATCTTGCAACTGCAAGAGATGGAGGAATTCAGGACACAAGCCTATGAAAATACCAAAATATATAAAGAGAAGGCAAAGAGAAGACATGACCTGCATCTTGCACCCAGGAGTTTCGAAAAAGGGCAGCAAGTACTCCTCTACAATTCCAAATTAAGACTGTTCCCAGGAAAACTCAAATCAAGGTGGTCCGGCCCTTTTCTTGTCACAAAGGTCTCACCATATGGACACATCGAAATCACGGATGAAGGTTCAGAGAGGACTTTTACAGTGAACGGACAAAGACTCAAGCATTATCTGGGCAACATGGGGGAAAACCCCAGAGTAAAGTATCATCTCAAGTAAAGGAGGAATCGTCGAGCTAGCGACGATAAAAAAAAAAAAAGCGCTCTGTTGGGAGGCAACCCAACCTCAGGTAGTTTCCTTTCCTTTTCATTTTTATTTCAATAAAGTTCACAAGTTGTTCCCCCTGTATTGCGAGAAGCTAAGTGTAACGACCCAACTTCCAGCATGCCATGGTCATACAAGAAGCTAAGTGTTACTAACTTATCCTTCCTAATTATTATTATTTATTTAATATATGAGCCTGTTCCTTGTTAGAGCGATGCCAATTTTACGAGTAACTATTTTTTTTCTGTTGCGGATGTTCAGGTAAAATAAACAAGCATACATTGGGAGTAATAGAAAAGCGGCATAAAGAAACATAGAAGTACAGCTGATAATATACATCATGTACACTATAACAAAACATGTAGCATTTACACAAGATCAAGTCAGTTTACATCCTCGTCATCCTACGTAGCTAATATTTACACGACACTCCCAGGGCCTGGCCCATACAAAAAGCCACTAAGCTAGCGCCCAGGCTAGCCTAACCACTATATAGCTCCTAGCTCTTGGATGTACTAACACAAGTGAGAGACTAACTATCAGATAATGTCAGACTAGAATGTCATCAAAAGAATGCCCCTTCCGCAGTCAAACTATATCTACACGTGGCCGTTTGGAGAATCACCGTAAGGCTCGTCCATCTCCTCATCCTGCTCTATCTCTATCTCGGGATCCTCCTCCCCCTCATTATCCGCAGCTACAGCTATACCCTCAGATCCACCAGAAACACTACTGTCACTATGTACAAAACCATTCGCGAGCACAGGTCCGTTCGCGTATATAGGAGCTACCCCACCGTCCGGTAGTGCCGGCTCATCAGGCTGTGGAAAGTCAGGGATCGGCTCAGGGGGAAAGTCCCACTCTGGTGGTATCACAGGTACGTAGTCACCAGCTAACTCAGGCTCATCAGGAATGATAGGCTCAGGTACCGCCTCATTCAAAGGTTGAGCTGGTATAGGGTGCTCAGGATCATTAGGAAAAGGATGTCCGGGTGCGTCAGGATGTAACCAGGATAAGGGAAAGTCGTAAGGAGCATCAGGGTCAAAATGCGGGCTAGACAGAGGATGTTGAAAAGGTCGATTAGGTAACACATATCGTCTAATACGAGGCTCCAATCCCATGATGAAGTAACTGTGATGTACCAGATCCTCGTAGACGTAAGGGTCCTCGAACTCATAGAAGTTCACGCCCGTCTCCATCTGAGGGGGAGGAAGGGAGAGAAGGGGTAAGAACTGGGGAGTTCTTAGTAGGGTCGGGGTTGTTAGTTACGTTCATTTATTCATTTTCGATTAGCAGATGGATAATAGAATACAGTATTGTAGTAAACAGAAGTTAAAAATAGATAGAAAAACAAAGAACAGAACACAAGCAGAAGAATAAGAAGATAAAGCACATACATAACACTCGAGCAAACAAACATAAAGAAATAGATCAAACATAAGTAGGAATGCAACAGAGAATAATGCACAGACAAGAATGATGCATGCCTAGTCCTAGTGCAGGTAATGAGCTCATTTGTCGGTTTCTACCCGCTCCTGACGTAACCCAGCATTACCAGCCGGATATGGCTTTCCTGTTGGCTATACCCCAGTGTACAGGAAATAACCCCTCTGCCACCACAGGGTCTACTGCACGCAGGAAATAACACATCTGCCACTGCAAGGATGTATGCCAAAACACCTTCTGTATACAGGAAATAACCCCTCTGCCACTACAGAAATGGAACAGGTGGTCACGGTACTCTGTAGCAGGAAATAACCCCTCTGCCTTACAGAAATAAAATATGGATCTGTACCGCAGGAAAGCGTTTCTCAGTGGTTGCACCATTATCTATCTGACTGCCACAATGTAGCAGATGAACATATAGATATCTCTGAGGTTGCCTTAATGCAACAAATGACCTCTCAATAGGTCCTCTGCTCTTTATCATATTACTCTCTTTGCTTTGTCTCTTTATTCCGCTCTGTTTGTTCTTTTCTCTGTGCTTCCTTACTTTATTCTGCTTTCTCTGTTTAACGTATGTATTTAAAGCTAATGTAAATTTCGGTATGATTAGTTAGCCTGCCCCAAGTATAGGTTCATTAAGTCTATACTGAAATAGTTTAACTTTTCATATAATACGTAACCCTTTTCGCAATTCAAGGACTAACTACGTTGCCCTAGTTCGTTCACTAGTCTCTGTCTGTTTTTCTGTCATTAAAACTTTAAAGACTTTTTCTTCGATTTTTATCTTTTCTTCAACTTTTTATCTTTTATTTATCTTTGCCTCACTAATATGTTTTTACCACTCCCTAAGTGTTTTATGAAGGTAATTATGAGATTCTGTGCTTAAAGTTGTCTTTCTAAAGCTTTTACAGAAAACTGTCTTTTCCGCATTATTTTATTATTTTTATTAAAATATTATTTTTAATTAAATATTATTATTTAATATTTTTTTATTTTTTTATTATTTTATCATTAAATTTTCGAAAATTAACTTACTTTTACTTTTAACCTTTAAAATTCACTTTTTACCAGCCGTAACTTTTAATATTTCTACTTTTACCACCCTAACTTTCAGAAAATACCAAACAACCCCTAAAACACCAAAAATTTTACTTCCTTGCCCTTTTTAAGATCTAAGGCCTGTTCTTCATTGTTCTTCATCACACTCGAAGTGTTCTTCATGTTCTTCATAAATTCTTCAGATTCTTTCTCTGTTTTTACCCGTTTTTCAGTCTTTTCAGCAACCGATTTTTACCATAATTCAAAATAAAATTGCAGCAACTAAAATCCCATCTTTTCTACATGATTTCAACATAAATTGAACCTCAATTTAAGCTTAGGGTTTCGTTTTTCCAACTTCCCAAGAACATGAACTTTAAAGCTTGAATTTCATCAAATTTCATCAAAATTTCACCAAATTTTCACCAAGAATCAATCACAGATGCAACCAATTTTTAGCACAGCCAAATAATACAACATTCACACAACTCAAACACAAATAATCAAGATTAATTTCGTGACACCCTACCTGGTTTTGCTGCTCCTAATTCAATCAAACTTTTAGGTGGTCCTTAAGCACTTTTTCCTCCTAAATCACATCAAGAAAACGATATTCTCTCGTACACAAGATTTAGGTTAAAGTGCGCATACGAAGGGGTGCAGACGTTGGCTGGTCTCACAGTATTTACATATAATCAGAGAACGATATTCACCCTAGACTCAGAAGACTATCTAGAGCAGAAACCTCTTCTTGCGAACGGTCATCAACGAACTATGGTAAGGTACTCTTACTTCCTTCTGAAGGGGGAAGGGAGAGAGAAGGGGTAAGAACTGGGGAGTTCTTAGTAGGGTCGGGGTTATTAGTTACGATCATTAATTCTATGTTGTTTAGCAGACTATTAGCAGATTACAAGGAAGCAGTAATTAGAAAACACAGATAAGTAGAGAAGATAGAGAAAATAGATAGCAAAACACAAACAGAAGAATACAAGAAAATATCACAATTGCATAGAATAGAATACAAACAAGGAAAGCATACATTCATACCACAAACATAACAAAGGAAATGTGCAACCAAGTATGATGCATGTTATGCCCTAGTGCAGGTAATGAGCTCATCTGTCGGTTACTAACCCGCTCCCGACGTTATCCAGCAACCTCTGTCTGGATAAGGCTTTCCTATTGGCTATACCCCTGTGTACAGGAAATAACCCCTCTGCCACCACAGGGTCCACTGCTCGCAGGGAATAACACATCTGCCACTGTAGGGATGTACGCCGACACACCTTCTGTATATAGGAAATAACCCCTCTGCCACTACAGAAATGGAATAGGTGGTCACGGTACTTCTATAGCAGGAAATAACCCCTCTGCCTTACAGAAATAAAATATGGATCTGTATCGTAGGAAAGCGTTCTCAGTGATCACACCATTATCTATCTGACTGCCTCACTACAGCAGATGATCATACAAATATATCTGGAGTTGCCTTAACGTAACAAATGAATAAACACATCTCTTGGGTTGCCTCAAGCAACAAATCATCACATAATCATTCTCATTATCATCATTCATCATCATTCTCACATTCTTATGCAGTACCTCTTTCTTTCTCTGTTCAATCATACTGTACAAACTTTACATCTTTCACTTTTACAACATCTTAATTCAAACCATTTCTTTTTATCACATTACTCTTTTCTCTTTGTCTTTTTACTTTGCTCTGATTACTCTTTTCTATGTATCCCTTTACTCTGCTCTGGTTACTCTGTTCTCTGTGTTTCTTTACTCTGCTCTGATTTCTCTGTTTAACGTATGTATTTAAAGCTTATGTAAATTTCGGTATGAATAGTTAGTCTGTCCCAAGTATAGGTTCATTAAGTCTATACTGAAACAGTTTAACTTTTCATATAATACCTAACCCTATTTGCAATTCCAGGACTAACTATGTTGCCCTAGTTCGTTCACTAGTCTCTGTTTGTTTTTCTGTCATTAAAACTTTACAAACTTTTTCTTCGATTTTTTTATCTTTTCTTCAACTTTTTATCTTTTATTTATCTTTACCTCACTAATATGTTTTTACCACTCCCTAAGTGTTTTATGAAAGTAATTATGAAATTCTGCGCTTAAAGTTGTCTTTCTAAAGCTTTTACAGAAAACTGCCTTTTCTGCATTATTTTATTATTTTTATTAAAATATTATTTTTAATTAAATACTATTATTTAATATTTTATTATTTTTTATTATTTTATCATTAAATTTTCGAAAATTAACTTACTTCTACTTTTAACACCCTAACTTTCAGAAATTACTAAATAACCCCCCAAACACCAAATTAATAAATTCCTTGCCCTTTTATGAATAAAAAAGGTGTTCTTCATTGTTCTTCATCACACTCAAAGTGTTCTTCATGTTCTTCATAAATTCTTCATATTCCTTCTCTGTTTTTACCCGTTTTTCAGTCTTTTCAGCAACCAATTTTTACTATAATTCATAATAAATTAGCAGCCACTAAAACCCCATATTTTCTACATGATTTCAACACAAATTGAACCACAATTTAAGCTTAGGATTTCGTTTTTCCAGCTTAGGGTTTCATCAAATTTCATCAAAATTTCACCAAATTTTCACCAAGAATCAATAATATATGCAACCAATTTTTAGCACAGCAAAATCATACAACATTCACACATCTCAAACACAAATAATCAAGATTAATTTTGTGACACCCTACCTGGTTTTGCTTCTCCTAGTTCGGTTAAACTTTCAGGTGGTCCTTAAGCACTTTTTCCTCCTAAATCACATCAAGAACAACTTTAAATCCAAAAACTCTCAACTGACCAAATCTCACTCAGTATGTTAGGAAGAGATATCTCACCTTAGACTTGCTGGAAATTCACGTTTCTTGGCCCTCAAGTCAAGTTAAGCATGATTCCTACGGAAGAACATCAAGAAAACACATATTTTGCATGGTTTTCCTTGAAAACCGAATTGAAATGGGAGGGAGACAGCCATCTCACCTTATTTCCATCCTTGATAAGTTACATGGTTATGTAGAGGAAGAAGAGAGGATCATTTTGGTGAAATTGGAGTTTTGATTTGAGTTTTAGTTCAGAAGAAATCAAGCTTTGAAGATTAAGTGTTCATGAAAGTTTCTCTCTTTTCTCTCTTGTTATTTTCAGTCAAAATGATGAAATGAGACAGCCTTGGAGGTCTTGGGGGTGTAAGGTGAGTTGTGATTGGTTGGCTTGGAGGTGGATTAAAATAATATTAAAATATCTCTGGTGTACAACTACAAAAACTAGGTGTATCGGAACACTCGTAAAAACATCTCTAAAAATTATTTTCTGAGCTACTAGCATAAATGACACTAGTAACATATTTATTATGAGAATAGTACATGTATAATGAGGCCTTAGCATTGCTAAATTCATCAGAGAGTGTTGGTGCTAAGCTACACCAGTAAACCGTAAACCCGGTTAAACCGATTTTCTGTTTTTAACTAAAACTGACCAGGTAACCTTATAATATTCTTCAAGAAGCTTCTAATGCTAATATAATGATAATATCATCCTATTATCTCTCTTCTCTCATAAATCGAGTCCGGTTCATCAAACTAAGACTATTTACAAATAACCAAATCAAAACTTCTAACCGATACGGTTCAAAAACCAGGTTCTTCGTGACCGCGTTATCGAGCTTGTCTCGGAAAAGGTTCTAACATAAAGATGACATAATGACAATGAGGATTGAGATACTTGATGATATATCAAAGGTTTTCCCCTTACTGATCTTCCGGAGAAATCCGTACTTTTAGAAAAGATTTCGCGTTCTCGAAAACCGGGGTTGTTACATTCTACCCTCCTAAAAGAAAATTTTGCCCTCAAAATTTCAGTTACCTGAGAATAGATGCGAGTAATCAGCTCTCATATTATCTTCCAATTCCCAAGTGTGCTCTTCTTCTCCTCTTGGTTCCCATGCTACTTTGACTAAGCGAACAGTCTTGCCTTTTAGCTGCTTATCACTTCTTTCTATGATCTGAACTGGTGATGCTTGATATGTCAAATCATTTTATAACTGTACTGTTTCTGGTTGTAAAACGTGACTATCATCGGGAACATATTTCTTAAGTTGCGAGACATAAAAAAAACATCATGAAGGTTTGATAAATAAGGAGGAAGGGCTATTTGATAAGCTACTAGACCGACTCTTTTAAGTATTTGGAAAGGTTCTATGTATCGTGGGTTAAGCTTCTTAGTCTTAAGGGCTCTACCTATTCCAGTAATTGAAGTTACTTCTAGAAAGACATGATCTCCCTCACTAAACTCTAAGGGTCTACATCTATTATCGGCATAGCTCTTTTGACGGCTCTGTGCGGTCTGGATCTTCTGGCGATTCCCCTTTATCTTCTTAGTTGTTTCTTGCACTATGTCTGGACCTAAGACACTAGCTTCTCCGTCATCATTCCAACACAATGGTGTCTGACATCTCCTTCCGTAGAGAGCTTCATATGGTGCCATCCCGATACTTTGTTGGTAACTGCTGTTGTAGACGAACTCAACCAATGGAAAATACCTATCCCAACTGCCCTGGTTATCATTCACACAAGATCTTAACATGTCTTCCTATGTCTGGATTGTTCACTCTGATTGTCCGTCTATCTGAGGATGGTATGCTGTACTCATATGCAATTCTGTTTCTAAAGCTTTCTGGAAAGCTCCCCAAAATCTGGAAGTAAACCTCGGATCTCGATCTGAAATAATTGACGAAGGTATCCCGTGCAATTGTACGATTTCTTGAATATATAGCCGTGCTAGCCTTTCTAAAGTATAGTCAACTCGAATCAGGAGAAAATGTGTTGATTCTATTAACCTGTCCACAATCACCCAAATAGCATCGTGTCCTGTTAAGGTCCTTGGCAATCCCGTGACAAAATCCATAGTGATCTGCTCCTATTTCCATTATGATATTTCCAAGGGTTGCAGGGTTCCTGACGGTTTCTGGTGTTCCACCTTCACCTTCTGGCAGGTTAAACATTTTGAGACATAATCAACTACCTCTTTCTTCAAGCCCGGCTACTAGAACATTTGTTTCAAATCCTTGATACATCTTTGTTACTCCAGGATGCATAGAAAATATACTTTGATGAGCTTCTGCAAGAATCCTTTGCCGCAAATCTCCAGAGCTAGGCACACAAATTCTGTTCTTATATCTTCAGAGGCTGCTACGATCTAGTCTTACAGCTTCTGGTTCCTCTACTTTCATCTGTCTCAGCATCATCATCATTTTTGAATCATGTGCTTGTGCTTGCTGAATCCTAATCTTAAAATCTGGTGTTATATGCAATTGGGCCAAACGGACTCCACTTGACGTCTCAGTCATAGCCAACTTAAGGTCCTCAAATTCCACGAGTAACTTTTCTTCCTTTATCATTATCTAAGAGATATTCAAATTCTTCCTGCTCAAAGTGTCTGCCACCACGTTCGCTTTTCCTGGGTGATAACTTAACTTAAAATCATAGTCCTTCAGGAACTCCATCCACCTTCGCTGTCCAGAATTTGCACTTTGATAGTTTATCATATAACTTCCGAGTCCTTAGTGTCTGCAATACAGTCCTTAGATGCTCTTCATGCACTCTTTCTGTCTTCGAATAGATGAGAATATCGTCTATGAAAACTACTACAAACTGATCAAGGCATGGACAGAAAATACGATTCATGTAATCCATGAAAATTGTAGGAGCATTAGTTAGTCCAAACGACGTAACCGTATACTCATAGTGTCCATAACGAGTTCTAAATATAGTCTTCGGTATATCTGATTCTTTCACTCGAATCTAGTGATTGCCCGATCGCAAATCAATCTTCGAAAACACAGTTGCACCTTTTAACTGATCCATCAAATCATCTATTCATGGAAGTGGGTACTTGTTATTGATAATGACTTTATTTAACTGTCGGTAATCTACACAAAGTCACATTCCACCATCCTTCTTCTTTACTAGCAACACCGGAGCTCCCCAAGGTGATCCGCTGGGACGAATAAATTTTTTTCCAAGTAGCTCATCCAACTGCTTCTTCAACTCTGCAAGTTCCAGTGGTGACATCCGGTACGGTACTATGGAAATCGGTCCGGTTCCAGGTACAAGTTCAATGCTGAATTCTATCTCTCGCTGAGGAGGAAACTCAGGTATGTCATCCGGGAAAATATCAGGAAATTCCTTCACAACTTGGATTCGTTCTAAGCTTAGTTCACTATCATTCGAGCTAGCCGCTAACAGAACATACCCCTCACAATCACTCCCGTCTAATGCAACTTTTACATAATTCCGATATAAAGTATGAGACAGAAATGGTTTAATATCTAAACTATCAGACGGAATAACAGCAGTTCTTTCATAGCAATGAAGGAAAACATGATACTTAGATAACCAATCTAACCCTAGAATAACTTCTAAACCACATAGAGGCAAACAGATTAGATCATGTATAAAAGTTCTATTCCTAATAGTGAATGGTACTTGCAGGCACACTAAGCTTGAATTTCATTAAATTTCATCAAAATTTCACCAAATTTTCACCAAAAATCAATAATATATGCAACCAATTTTTAGCACAGCCAAATCATACAACATTCACACATCTCAAACACAAATGATCAAGATTAATTTTGTGACACCCTACCTAGTTTTGCTGCTCCTAATTCGGTTAAACTTTCAGGTGGTCCTTAAGCACTTTTTCCTCCTAAATCACATCAAGAACAACTTTAAATCCAAAAACTCTCAACTGACCAAATCTCACTTAGTATGTTAGGAAGATATATCTCACCTTAGACTTGCTGGAAATTCACGTTTCTTGGCCCTCAAGTCAAGTTAAGCATGATTCCTAAGGAAGAACATCAAGAAAACACATATTTTAAATGGTTTTCCTTGAAAACCGAATTGAAATGGGAGGGAGACAGCCATCTCACCTTATTTCCATCCTTGATAAGTTACATGGTTGTATAGAGGAAGAAGAGAGGATCATTTTTGTGAAATCGAAGTTTTGATTTGAGTTTTAGTTTAGAAGAAATCAAGCTTTGAAGATTAAGTGTTCATGAAAGTTTCTCTCTTTTCTCTCTTGTTATTTTCGGCCAAAATGATGAAATGAGACAGCCTTGGAGGTCTTGTGGGTGTAAGGTGAGTTGTGATTGGTTGGCTTGGAGGTGGATTAAAATAATATTAAAATATCTCTGGTGTACAACTACTAAAACTAGGTGTATCGGAACACTCGTAAAAACATCTCTAAAAATTATTTTCTGAGCTACTAGCATAAATGACACTAGTAACATATTTATTATGAGAATAGTACATGTATAATGAGGCCTTAGAATTGCTAAATTCATCAGAGAGTGTTGGTGCTAAGCTGCACCAGTAAACCGTAAACCCGGTTAAAATGATTTTCTGTTTTTAACTAAAACTGACCAGGTAACCTTATAATATTATTCAAGAAGCTTCTAATACTAATATAATGATAACATCATCCTATTATCTCTCTTCTCTCATAAATCTAGTCCGGTTCGTCAAACTGAGACTATTTACAAAAACCAAATCAAAACTTCAAACCGGTACGGTTCAAAAACCAGGTTCTTCGTGACCGCGTTATCGAGCTTGTCTCGGAATAGGTTCTAACTTAAATATGACATAATGACAATGAGGATTGAGATACTTGATGATATATCAAAGGTTTTCGGCTTACTGATCTTCCGGAGAAATCCGTACTTTCAGAAAAGATTTCGCGTTCTCGAAAACCGAGGTTGTTACATGCTGGACACCAAGGTCTCAAGAAAAGAAAATAAATAAACCATATGCATGTGGTGTGTATGTATGGGGGAGAGACTTGAGGAAGTAAGTTCTTAGGGGTGCTTTAAAACTTAGCACCTTGAACCAACTGGTTCGGGAGTGTTGGCTGAAAGCTTATATTAAAGAGTTGCCCCCTTACAGAGTACTTAGTTTAAGAACACAAATAAGCCCTGAAATGACAACAAAAGGATCAATGAATAAAAGTCTCATGGGATGCAATCACAGTGAGTATTCTAGGACATGATAAAGGTTTGAAAGCCAGGAATGAACCTAAGTTGCTATGCATGAAACCACCATAAAACCAGGGACATGACCTCCACAAGAATGACTCATTTCTTTTGGCATTCCATTCATCATTCTCTTGTTCCAATACTTCCTTAGGGACAAGAAAGCTTTAAGTTTGGTGTTGTGATGCCAGGGCATTTTGGCCAGTTTCACTGACCATTTCTTTACTGTTTTTAAAAAAGTTTCACGCATTTCCTTAGAAAATAAGCTAGTTTTGGATAGATATTCACTTACATCTTGATTCAAGCATACATTGTGCACTTTACATGATTTCATGGGGATTTTGCATGAAATTAATGACAAATTAGATGTTGCATTTCCCATGACTTGGACTAGAACTTTGATGCACTTTATTGCTTGATTTCAGGAGAAAGGAAGCAAGGAAGAACCACGTTAGCAGCCACGTTAGTCTCACTAACGTGACTCTAACGTAGGAATGGGAGCTAGCTTGCAAAGTTAATGAGAAAAGTAATCGCCAATAACGTCCTCGAAGCCATCATAGCCCACGTTAATAGTCATGTTAACTAGGTTAACGTGAACTCTAACGTGAACGAAAGAAAATGGAGCCAGCATTAGTGACACTTACCTTTGTCACTAACGTTGGGCCATGCTCATAAGTGGCCATGTTAGTTGCCACGTTAACTTAGTTAACGTGGCTTCTAACGTTAAGAAGCAAAAGAGAAGCCAACGTTAGTGACATTTAACTTTGTCACTAATGTTGGCCAAGCCTCCACAAGCCACGTTAACTTAGTTAACGTGGAAGCCAACGTGGAGAAAGTAAATGATCGCCAACGTTAGTGACACCTAACTTTGTCACTAACGTTGGAATGAACCACACAAGCCACAATGAGCCACGTTAACTCCCACGTTAACTTAGTTAACGTGGAAGCTAACGTGAAGAAGAAAGATGATGAGCCAACGTTAGTGACATTCACCTTTGTCACTAACATTGGAGATGGCTAGCATTGCTACGTTAGAGGCACATTGGAACGTTAGTGACAAAGGTAAGTGTCACTAACATTCTCGAAGGTTGGCAAGTTAACGTTAAGCTCTAACGTAAGAAAGGGGGAGGCTTCTCAACGTTATTGGGAAAGGTAAGTTCCAATAACGTGTGCGAAGGACCAAGAGGCAACATTAGTGGCAACGTTTGTGCCACTAACGTTGAGGTTAACGTGGCTCTAACTTGGGTCAGGAACGTTAGTGAAAAAGGTGATTGTCACTAACGTTCTCGAACCCACAATTTCACTTAACGTTAATGATGTGCGGAAAACTTGTCTCTCAACAAATCTCCCTTCGGCAAGTGTACCGAATTTGTCATCAAGTAAAAACTCACAATTGAGTGAGGTCGAATCCCACAGGGATTGATTGATCAAGCAACTTTAATTAGAAGAATGTTCTAGTTGAGCGAATCCAGAATTTGGGTTGAGAGTTGCAGAAAATAAAATGGCGGGAATGTAAATAACAGAAAAGTAAATGCTAGAATTAAAGGACTGGAAGTAAATGACTGAAAATAAATTGCAGAATTGTAAATGGGAATGGGGGATTTGCTCATAAAGTAAATGGCAGAAATTAAAGAAAATGGGTAAGATCAGAGATGGGGAGTTCATTGGGCTTAGGGGATGTTGCAATTCTCCGGATCAAGTTCATTTTCATCTCTTCCTCAATCAATGCACTCATTGATCTCCTTGACAATCTTAAGTGATTGAATTACAATTTCTTGCAATTCAATCTCTCAAATCTTGATCAATAGCCAATTCCTTGGTCAATTGCTCATGAGAAGAGATGAAGTATGGTCACTGATTATACCACATGCATTTCCCAAATCAAGTATTGAGAGGGTTATAGTCACATACCCATCCAAACCCAATTTGGTCCAGCATGAGAAAGCATTTCTATCTTGATCTCTTCATTCCTCTTTCAAGGTTCAAAAGAGATCCAAGTTTGAATAGCTTCTTTTCCAAGATAACTACTCAATTGGATGAAGATCGAAAGCTTTCAAGTAAAATCAAGAGAAAAGATAGAAGAAGAATAATGAAAATTAGTATTGATCCATCAAATTACAACAGAGCTCCCTAACCCAATGAAAGGGGTTTAGTTGTTCATAGCTCTAGAAAATGAAAACAAAGATGGAGAATACATCATAGAACTAGAAATTGCAGAGAAAGTAAAATACAGAGAGTAATTCTCTTTTTCCAACTTCCATAACTCCTTAACAATTCAAAGCTACTCCTATATATACTACTTCTCTCAGCTTCTAGTTGGCTCTTCAAGTCTTGGGCCTTTGGATCTTGAGTTTGAAGCAGTTCTCTTCTTCATTTGGGCTTGGCTTTACTTGCAGAGAGAAAATGTGAAGTGGGCAGAGACTTTAGCTCAGGATGTTAGGGGTGTTAACGTTTAGTGAAAATATGAGTTCGAGAATGTTAGTGACAATCAACTTTCTCACTAACGTTACTAAGTAAAAGCCACGTTAACTTCAACGTTAGTGGCATAAACGTTGCCACTAACGTTGCCTCTAAGTCCTTCGCATACGTTATTGAGACTTAACATTTCCAATAACTTTGAAAAGCCCCCTTTGTTCCCACGTTAGAGCCCACGTTAACTTAGTTAACGTGGCTCTTTAACGTGGGCTTGCCATCCTTCGAGGACGTTAGTGACACTCAACATTGTCACTAACGTTCCAAGGTGCCCCTATGCCTCACGTTAGACTCCACGTTAACTAGGTTAACGTGGCTTCTAACGTGGCCATGCTTAGCCATCCCCAACGTTAGTGACAATGTTGAGTGTCACTAATGTTGGCCATTCTTTCACTCATTAACGTTAGCTTCCACGTTAACTAAGTTAATGTGGAAGTTAACGTGGCTCCTTGGGGGTTTGTGTGGTTGCTTCCAAAGTTAGTGACAATGTTGGGTGTCACTAACGTTGTCGACCACTCTTGCTTCTTACGTTAGCTCCCACGTTAACCAAGTTAACGTGGGAGTTAACGTGGTATATTTCTCCTTAGGCCAACGTTAGTGACAATGTTGAATGTCACTAACGTTGGCATTTCTTCCCCTCTTTAGCGTTAGAGGCCACGTTAACTAAGTTAACGTGGACTCTAACGTGGCCACTTATGAGTATTTGCCAACGTTAGTGATAATGTTAAGTGTCACTAACGTTGGCTCAACTTCCCTTCTCCACGTTAGAGTTCACGTTAACTTAGTTAACGTGACTCTTAACGTGGTCAATGATGGCTTCGAGAGTATTATTGGCAATCACTTTTCTCATTAACTTTGCAAGTTACCTCCCATTCCTTGCTTCCTTTGGTCCTGAAATCAAGCAATAGAGTGCATCAAAGTTCTAGTCCAAGTCATGGGTAATGCAACATACAATTTGTCATTAAACTCATGCAAAATCCTCATGAAATAATGTAAAATGCACAATGTATGCTTGAATCATGGTGTAAGTGAATATCTACCCAAAACTAGCTTATTTCCTAAGGAAATGCATGAAACTAACCTAAAAATAGTAAAGAAAGGGTCAGTGAAACTGGCCAAGATGCCCTGGCATCAGTTAACACCACTAACGTCCTGAGCTAAAGTCCCTGCCCACTTCACACTTTCTCTCTGCAAGTAAAGCTAAGCCCAATGAAGAAGATAACTGCTTTAAACTCAAGATCCAAAGGCCCACACCCAAGACTTGAGGAGCCAACTAGAAGATCAGAAGAGTAGTATATATAGGAGTAGCTTTGAATTGATTGAGGAGATTGGAAATTGGGGGAAAACTACTCTCTGTATTTTGCCATTCTCTGCACTTCTAGTTTTGATTTCATGATGTATTCTCCATCTTTGCTTTTATTTTCCAGAGCTATGAACAACTAAACCCCTTTCATTGGGTTAGGGAGCTCTGTTGTAATTTGATGGATCAATACTAGTTTTCAATATTCTTCTTCTATCTGTTTTCTTGATTTTACTTGAAAACTTTCGATCTTCATCCAATTGGATAGTTATCTTGGAAAAGAAGCTATTCAAACTTGGATCTCTTCTGAACCTTGAAAGAGGAAGGAAGAGATCATGCTAGAAATGCTTTCTCATGCTGGACCAAACTGGGTTTAGATGGATATGTGACTATAATCCTCTCAATACTTGATTTGGGAAATGCATGTGGTATAATCAGTGACCATACTTCATCTCTTCTCATGAGCAATTGACCAAGGAATTGGCTATTGATCAAGATTTGAGAGATTGAATTACATGGAATTGTAACTCGATCACTTAAGATTGCCAAGGAGATCAATGAATGCATTGATTGAGGAAGAGATGAAAATAAAATTGATCCGGAGAATGCAACATCTCCTGAGCCCAATGAACTCCCCATTTCTGATCTTACCCATTCTCTTTAGTTTCTGTCATTTACTTTTATGAGCAGTTACCCCATTCCCATTTACAATTCTACAATTTACTTTCCGTCATTTACTTTCAGCTCTTTATTTCTAGCATTTACTTTTTCTATTATTTACTTTCCCGCCATTTTATTTTCTGCAATTCTCAACTCAAATTTTGATTCGCTCAACTAGAACATTCCTCTAATTAAAGTTGCTTGATCAATCAATCTCTGTGGGATTCGACCTCACTCTATTGTGAGTTTTTACATGACGACGAAATTCGGTACACTTGCCAAAGGAAATTTGTTACGAGACAAGTTTTCCGTGTATCACAAATTGCAAGGAGACAAGATCAACAACTCAAATTCACAATAAAAGACATCAAACATCAATTACATTAATTGAAAATCTAAATTCAACATGAGTTCATCATCACAAAAGAAAGCAAAATGAGAATTTAACATTAAAACTAAGAAAGACAAGATGTAGAAATGAGAAATTGTAAAAGAACCAAGATGAAATCAAGTAATTAATTCAAGATCCAAGACATTTAACCTAATCCTAACCTAATTCTAGAGAGAAGAGGGAGCTTCTCTCTCTAGAAAACTAACTAAAGGCTCATGTTGACTAACTAATTGCTCCCCCTTTGCTTGGACTTCAATTCTGCATGAAATACACTCAGAAACAAGTTGGATTTGGGCCTGGGCAGCTCAGAAATTGCCCCCAGCGTTTTGCCTTTAAGTGGGTCACATGCTAGTATCGGCGCGTACGCGCCATGTGCGCGTGCGCGTCGATTGGCTGTTTCTTCATCCGCGCAGACGCGGCATGTACGCGTGCGCGTCTCTATGAAAAATCACTTCTGCACGTGCACGCCTTGCACGCATGCGCGCCTATTGATGCATTCCCAATCTTTTGTTTCCTCATGCATTCTCCACTTAGTATGCTTTTCTCCTCATTTCTTCCATCCAATACTTGCCTTATGAACCGAAAATCACTCAACAAACACATCAAGGCATCGAATGGAATTAAAGTGAATCAAAATCACTAATTTAAGGGCCTAAAAAGCATGTTTTTACACTTAGGCACAATTCAAGGGAGAATTACAAAACCATGCTATTTCATTCCATAAATGTGGGAAAAAGGTGATAAAATCCCCTAAAATAAGCACAAGATAAACCACGAAATCGGGGTTTATCAGCATGCTACAATCACAAAAGAAATATAAATGATTGATGCTTCTATCTAGCTCAATTTATGAAATCTTTTCCTTATATTTCTTCCTTGAAACAAGCTTTTGATTTTCTTATTAGCTTCTCCTTTTGGATGCTTTGCCCCATGAGTTGATAACAAAATTACGACTCTAAATGCTTTATTTTCAAGTATTACCACTTGATACATAAGCACCACAAGCATTTAATTAGAGGACTTCATTAAGCTCATTTGTTTCTTTTCTTGACTCTCTAATCATTGATGCTCAGAACCTTGAGCTTTGAGGCAGTGTATTTACACATGAGCCTAGCATTGACTTCTAAGTGTTTTGTTTTCAATATTTTTGCTTAATACATAAACACCACAAGTACTTAGCAACTTAATTGTCATTGGTACTCAGAGCCTTCATCTTTCGCATTCTTTCCCTTTTTCTTTCTTGCCTTAACTTGCAATTGCTTCTTCAAGGTTTTCATGATTTCCAAATATTTCACAAAATGTTCTAGATGCAAACTTTAATTAAATAGAATCTAATGCAATTGAGCACCAATTAATCTTACTAGCCTTCCAATACTTGTATGCACATGCTAAGTTCTTCTTTAATTCCTTTTTTTTTATGATCATGATGCTTTATTGCTTTTGAACTTACAAAACTCAAATTGGTAGTCATAATGCCACGGTAACATGTTGCAAATCAAAATTCAGGCTATGCTTATTCATACCACACATGAATATAGAGAAGATAAAGACAATCATGCAATTTAAGTGCTGGAAAGAAATGAGAGGAAAAAGAACTTTACAACCTTGTAATTCATCTTCTCTATTGTTATCCTTTTCTTTCTATTATTCCCTTCCCTTGCCAAACTCAGATTGCTTGCTCATCCTCAAGCAATAATTAGAACAATGGCTATGGGGCTAACATGGATCATGAATGTCTTACACAATAAAATGTTAGTAACACATGTGTTTTAAGCAAGCAGAATTAAAGATAACAATCAAGGCACAGAAAACAGAGATATTGTGATTGCAAACATAGAGAGTGTGCATGATACATTGCATAAAGAAAGTAAGTGGCACACCAAACTTAGTGTGATACTTACACTTGAAATTGATACAAGTATCCTGTAAATATTGGAAGCAAATTTTGTTGCATAGCAACACCAAACTTAGAATGCAATCACATGTCCATTTTATTTGAACTAAGACTAAATGAAACTGTTATATGTTAAATACAATCACCAAGCCAAGAATCTGTCATGAACAAGGATTTCTTGGTGATGTATTAACAAAAATAGTTAATAATAGAAAGCATTAAAAACAAGGAAATGACTAAAACAAAGAGAGACTAAAATTGTCTAAGAAAGATAACACTGCAAGGCAATATGATTATGCAGACAAGTGGTGCTGCTGAATAGATTGCATAGGAGATAAATGGCACACCAAACTTAGAATCTTAGTGTGACACTTTCAATTCAGATTTGATGCAATCATCCATAGAGATT
The DNA here is from genome assembly GCF_059453495.1 of Arachis ipaensis. Lineage (NCBI taxonomy): Eukaryota > Viridiplantae > Streptophyta > Magnoliopsida > Fabales > Fabaceae > Arachis > Arachis ipaensis. The sequence goes on from NC_142443.1 coordinate 90,605,993, forward strand.
AAAAATAAATTGTTGCAGGGCAACACCAAACTTAGAATGTAATCATATGCCAATTTATTGAAATTTAAACACAGCAAAGAAAGAAAATAAACCAAGCAGAGAAATGAAATGTTACCTAAGGTTGGGTTGCCTCCCAACAAGCGCTCTTTTGGTGTCATTAGCTTGACATGTTGTTCTTCACTTTCTTCCTCTTCTTCCAGTTTGTTAAGAGGAATGACCTCAAGGGGAGAAATGAACCAGCCAGTGTCCCCTTTCTTGGTCTCTTCTCAGCAAGCTTCCTTTTGTAAATGGCTCGATTGAGCTTGCTTGCTGGATCAGGGACAAGATTAGTGCTCTTGTTAGTTGCCTTAACTTATTTGGATTCAAGACTTGGTTGTTGTGTGCTTATTGGAATTTTATCTTCATCTAGAGCCTTTTGAATTGGTGGCTCAATGAGCTCTTCCTTCATGTACTTCTCTGCCTCACTTGAGTGTGAATTTTCTTGGCTGACTTTCTCACTTTCTTGTTCTTTTACTACCTCTTTTTTATCCACCAATTGATCTTCACCTTCCTTGCTTAGCAATTATCTGTTGTTTCTTGCTTGCTCTAAATATCCGTTCATCTTATTGTAGAGGGTTTCTTGCCTTTTCCAGGATTGTCCTTGCCTTTCAAAAAATTCTCTGGGCTTTTGAAGGAGATCCTCTGAAGGTTGAGAGTAATTTGGTGGACATGAACGTGTTGTAGTAAAGTTTTTTTGAGGGTTATGGAGTGAATTTTGTGAGTTGTGGAATGAATTTTGTCATTGGTGAGATGAGTTGTATGGATTTTGGAGGAAACTTTGTGTTGAGGTATAATCAAGTGATGAAGAAATTTCAAATGAGAAACTGGGAAGTGAAGGTGGACAATTCTGTATGACTTTATTGAGAGTATACTCCAGGGAAGATGTCTCTTAATGAATGGAGTATGAACTGTTGACATTCCCTTCCCAGTCACGGTTTGTGTAACTGTCATCACAGTATGAGTCACTTTGTGGCTCTGGGAGATGTTCATACTCTTTCAATTCTTGGTGATACTCCCAACCACCATGAGGATAATGATATGAATCATTTTGTGGTGGTGGTTGGTATCCCATATGATTTTCTTGCTCAACTTATGTCTCTAAAGCAAATCTCCATAGATTGGAGTGCTTAGAATTTGTATTTTCTTGGTGATATTCCCAGCCACCATTAGAGATTGGTGATGGTGGGTAATATCCCATAAAATTTGTTTGATCATAAGATGAGTTGAACTCGATTTGAGTTTTGTAAAACACACAACCAGTGAAAATTGAAATTCATGTCACAAAGAAAGAATTTCTTAGTGAGGCAATAACTCAAACACCTTGTTATCAACTTAAAATAGAGAAAAAAAAACAAGAAAAATGCTTAATCTAGACTTCTCACCCACTTAATTATTGTTGATCTAATCAATCCCCGGCAACGGCGCCAAAAATATGATGGGTGGAAATCGGAATTCCACTCCAAAACTCACTGGCAAGTGTACTGGGTCGCATCAAGTAGTAAAACTCACTTAGAATGAGGTCGAACCCACAGGGATTGATAGATCAAGCAACTTTAGTGAGTGATTAGTCTAGTCAAGCTAACTTTGGTGAATTGGGTGAAATTGAAGAAACAGAATGTAAATGACAAGAAATTTAAAGTGCAGAAAGTAAATAAGCAGAAACGTAAAGAGCAAGGAATGTAAATTGGCAAAATCTTAAATGACAAAAAATGTAAATTGCATCAAATATAAAAAGGGGCTGGGTACTAGAAGATCAACGAAGCAGTAGATCAAAGTTTAGAACAATTGTAAGGAAATTAAATTGCAGGAAAAGTAAATTCAAGGTAAATGGAACAGAAGATTTAAATTCAGGCTCAATGTAAACTGAAGTGTGTAATTGCAGAAAAGTAAAAGTAGCAAATGAGAAAATCTGCAAGAAGACTTAGATCAGTTTTGAAATCTCAAAGAGAAATTAACAATTTCTCTGAAGCAGTAAAAATAGAAAGAAAGCCAAGAGCTCAATTGCTCTCTCAATCAAAACAGAAAGGAAATTGCAGAGGAAGGAAAATGATATAGAAAGGAAAAGAAAACCCAAATTTGATTTCCACTTCTCAAGTTCACAAAGGAAAATTTAAACATAGAGCTCTCTATTCTAATCCTACTCCTATTGCTCTCTAGTAGAGCCAGCCTTTCCTTAAAATGGAAAAGATGCCTTTTTATAGGCTTTTACAAAATTAAAATGAAATTGAAATTAAAAACAAATTACAATTAAATGAAATTCCTATTCTAACTATCTCTTGTGCCTTTGAGTGATGATATTGGGCTTTGCTTGCTTTTGATTTGAAGAAGAGTAGATCTGGATTTGGCCTTGGATGAATTTGGATAAGGTGGGTTAGGGTGTTGGCTAGCTCCCAGGGGAGCGTTCAATTGGGTTAATGAACGTAGCGTTCATTCCCTTTGGTGCGCCCTTCATGTGCCAATTCTGATTGCCCACAGCGTTCAGTTAAAATTGTGAACGTAGTGCTCAATTGCTTTCCTTGTGTGCGCCTTACTTTTCTTTGGGCCTCATGCCCGAAAAAGTTAAAACATTTAACGTAGCGCTCCCTTTGATTTCAATGCTGGCCTTGTTTGAGTGCTTGCTCCTTGGCTTTGATGAAGCGCTCCGTTGCAACAATTAACGTAGCGCTCTTTGCTTAGTTTCCTTGCCTTTGGTGAATGCTACGTTGAAACAATTGAACGCTACCCTTCATGAACACTCGCTGCCTTTGCTTTCATTGGCTTTTATTAATGCCTTAGCTTTAATGTATGCATGCTTTCATTTGTTTTATTAATTAAATGCTAATGCATTACGTTAAAGCATGATATGTTCTTTGGCCAATTGGCTTTAATGGCATTAATAATGAAATGTCTGCTTTAATTTATAATGCATTACGTGCATGCTTTAATAATTCATTGGCATTAGTGGAATTAATAATGAAAATGCATGTAGTTGCTTTCATTCAATTTAAATGCATGCATGCTTTATTAATTTCATGATGCATGCATAAGTCATTAATGCATATGGTCATGGGCCACGCTTTTAAAGGCGTGGCCTAAGGTTCTAAAGCGTGCTCAATCTTCAAAGCGTGCCCAAAATTCCTCTTTCCTTCTTTTTAGCTTATTTTGTGCTATTTTACTTCTTTTTCCACTTATTTCCTACAAAATTTATAAAATCAAAAGATCAAGGAAATATACCATTTAAGCACGAAAGAATGCAATATTTGAGCACTAATTATCAATTTTTTGTTTGAAAAAACATGACATGATGACATGTCATCACTTATGATCCTAATCAACACACTATAGAGGAGGTGAATTACATAGGAGAACCCTATGAAAACACTTACAACCCTTCATGGAGGAATCATCCTAACCTTTCATGGAAGGATCAACAGAAATCTCAGTAAGGATCAATAACAACCAAGGTGATAGGAACCAGAATAGCTTCAATAACAGACCATCATTCCCATCTTCTCAAGGGAACATGGAGACCTCTAAGCAGAGTCTTTCTGACTTAGCCACTCTAGTCTCCAGCCTCACTAAGACCATTCATAGTTTCATTAATGAAACAAGGTCCTCTATTAGAAACATGGAGGTACAAGTTCGTCAACTGAGCAAGAGGATCCTTGAGATCCCTCCTGACACTCTTCCCAGTAACACTGAGGTTAATCCAAGAGAAGAGTGCAAGGTGATATGTAAAAATTTAATTTCACGCAATTACCAGCAAGTATACTGGATCGTATCAAGTAGTACAACTCACAAGAGTGAGGTCGATCCCACAGAGATTGGTGGATTAAGCAATTTTAGTTAAATGTTGATGTAGTTAGGCAAACAATTTGTGATTTCTTGATATATTCAACATGAAAGTAAAGTGCAGGAATATAACTGACAAGGAATTTAAATGACTGAGAGTAAAAGACAATGAATAAAATGACTGGAAATGTAAGAGTAGAAACTTAAAGTGCAAGAAAGTAAGAACTGAAATGTAAATGACTGAAGCTTAAATTGTAAGTAAGTAAAAGCTGAAATGTAAATGGTAGAAATTATAAATTGCAGGAATGTAAACAGGGGAATTGGGTATTGGGTAATAAAAAATTCAAAAGAACAAAAGTAAAGATTGATGATGGGTAAGTGACGAACGGATTCTTGCTAGTAAAGAAATTTATGTGAAAATAATCGCATTGTAAGTATGGCTTCTAAACCAACACAGAATCCTTTCGTACAAAAGTTTGGTTGTCACAAGTAACAGAACCCAATAAAATTTATAACCGAAGTATTCAAACCTCGGGTCGTCCCTCAAGGAATTGCAGGGTAGTATGAATTATTATTGGTTATGGAAAAAGGTACGTTTTTGGGTTTTTTGAAATAAGGAACAAGTAATTTAAATGGCAAGAAAAATAAATTAATAATTAGAAAAACTCTTGGCAAGGTATGAGAACTGGAAATCCCATCCTATTTATCCTTATCAGGTGTGATGAGAATTGTTTATTGCTCCCACTTAGTTAGCCCTTACTAAATAAAGGAAAGTCAAGTGGACTAATCAATTTGATTCCTCAAGTCCTAGTCAACTCCTATGGAAAGACTAGCTTTAGAGGGATCCAAATTAATCAGCAAATTCCAATTTTCAATCAACAGCTGAGTTTGACAACAGAAGTGTAACCAATTACTCAACCAGATGCCAAAAGGGGAAAAATCCAAATTATTTATATCATAAACAAATTAAAGCAATCTTAAATCTGAAATACCTCAATTTATATTTAATAGAAAATCAAATTAAACATAGGAATCCATAAACCAAATTGGCAACATGAAGTAATCAACTAAAGTAATAGAATGGATAAAAGTAGAAAAGAAACTAAAGTAAAGGAACATTGAACCTGGAATGAAGAAATAATCTTAAACTAAGAGAAATCCTAATCCTAAAAACCTAAAAGAGAGGAGAGAGCCTCTCTCTCTCTAAAACTACATCTAAAACCTAAAATTGTGAATTATTGATGAATGTTGAATGAATGATTTGATTCCCCCATTCTCCAGCCTCTATTCTGTGTTTCTAGGTTTGGATTTGGGCCGAAAAAGGGTCCAAAAATCGCTGAGGGCATTTTCTGCAATTTTCTGCACGTGGCGTCCGTCACCCGTGCACGTGGGTCACGCGTGCGCGTCATTTGGAGATTTTCCTTGTCACGCGTACGCGTCGCTCGTGCTTTGCGCTAGGCACGCGTCCGCGTCGGCCATGCGTGCACGTCGCTGCCATTTTCTTCAAAACTCCATTTTGTGCGTTCCTTCCATTTTTGCATGTTTCCTTTCTGTTCTCTATGGCATTCCTGCCCTATAAAGCCTGAAACACTTAACACACGGATCACGGCATCGAATGGTATAAAGGAGAATTAAAATATACTAATTAAAGATCTCTATGAAGCAAGTTTTCAATCATAAAACAATACTAGGAAGGGATTATAAAATCATGCAAATCATATGAATAAGTGGGTAAAGACTTGGTGAAACCACTCAATTAAACACAAGATAAACCATAAAATAGTGGTTTATCAGTGAGATCACTAGGGATCAGAGATGTTGATTTCTCATGAATTAATGGTGATCAATTCATTCTCAATCATGTAAAAAGATCTATGGCGGATTGTGAGTAACTAGATCCCAATCTCTTGGTGATTCAATTTCTCTTATCACAAACAATTGTCAATCTCTTGATCTAATTGCTCATAAGAAGAGGTGAAGATCAATTGCTAATCCCCAATGCCACACAACTCTCAGGATCTCAATTCAGGGTGGGTACATCTTACATAGTGTTCATACCCTGGGTCGAGCTATCCGATCTGGGATGATTGACGACAAAACGATCGACCTCTTCAGGTTAAGCGGACCGACTTCTTCTTAAAGAACTCGGCCAAATTGACAGGAAAGCCCATAAAGGGCCCAAATAGAGGAACACGACTCAAATCCAAAGGCCGTCCAAGCCTATAGAGATAAGGGCGGTTCCCTTGAAGATAAGCTGACCTCAACTCAATGATAAAGATAAGATAAGATAACTAACTTATCTTATCTAGAAAGGTCACTCTACAACTACTATAAATACACTGGAGCACCCAGATATAACTCATACTCTGATTCTACTAAAAACCTGTTTAATACCCATGCTAACTTAAGCATCAGAGTCTCTTGCAGGTACCCCCCACCCTCCGGGGACCAAGGATCAGCAGTGCAGCCAGCCAACAAGTCGGACACAATAGCTCCAGCCGCCACTCACCAGCCGGACACGTCGACACCAACCAGTACAGAAGATTTTATCAAAGATCGACCTCCAGTTTCAGGTAACCCACGGAACATTGGCGCCGTTGCCGGGGACCTGGAAGTCATCCCATCACCATGGCGGACAACCATGACAACGACCGCGATTCAGGTCTGAAAGAGAGAACACCGCACAAGAACGCGGATGTCACGCTACAAGATACTCCGGAAACCAACAAGGACAAAGACTCACTAGAAGCACTCCTAGATCGCCTAAAACAACAACGGGAAATCGAAAGAGATCTACAAAGAGAGGTGCGGCGATGTCGGGAGTTGGAGGAAAAACTACAGCAATTAGAAGCCGATCTCAAATCAAAAGCCCCTTGGGCCAATCTCGAAGAAAATTCACGCAGAGCAAGACCCATTCACCAAGAAAATCATGAAAACCAAAATTCCAAAAGACTTCAAACTCCCGGATATGACCCTATATGATGGCACCACGGATCCCAACCACCACCTCAGTAACTTCAGAAGCAGAATGTACCTCACCAACGCCCCAGATGATGTTCACTGCAAAGCCTTTCCAACAACTCTCACAAAGACAGCCATTCGATGGTTCGACAACCTACCCCCAAAGTCCATCTCAAGCTTTGATGACCTAGCTAAAAAATTCCTAGCCAAATTCTCCATTCAGAAAGATAAAGCCAAGCACGCCCCCAGTTTACTAGGGATCAAACAAGGAGATCGGGAGAGCCTCCATAACTATATGGAGAGATTCAACAAAACGTGCATGGACATACAAAGTTTACCCGCAGAGGCCGCTATCATGGGACTCATCAACGGCCTACGAGAAGGACCTTTCAACTAATCTATATCAAAAAAGTACCCGACCTCCTTGGATGAAGTGCAGTAACGAGCAAAAAAATACATTAACATGGAAGAAAATGCTCGGTTAGGAGAGACCTCAAAATCGGGGGCCTCTTACCAAGATAGAGACAAGGAATCTAAGAGGAAAGAAGATCGACAAGGGGAGAAAATAAAAAAATACCATAATTACACTCCTCTCAGGGCATCCTTGGTCGAGATATACAAAGAAGTCTGCCATACAGAAAAATCCCCCCAACACGGCCACTCAAAGGCAAAAAGGGAGGAGGAAACCGGAAGGAATATTGTGAATACCATCGAGTCCGAGGACTCTCCACAAACGAATGTTTGGAATTAAAAAATATCATAGAAAAATTGGTGAGAGAAGGAGAATTAGATCGATTCATGGCCACCTGAGATGATGATCAAAGAAAGAGACGAAGGGATGAAGATACCGAACGAACAGAATGATCACCTCGGATACGAGAAAGACATGTCCACATGATACATGGCGGATTCACAGCAGGTGGGATCTCCAAATCCTCTCGCAAAAGATATCTCAAAGAAGTATATCATGTCGAAGGAGAGGAAGAAGCACTCAACATCCCGGCAATAACATTCATTAAAGAGGACGCATCCAGCATCATCGCAGGACACGACGATCCCATGGTCATCACCATCATATTAGCAAACGCCAACCTACACCGCACCTTAATAGACCAAGGGAGTTCTGCCGACATCTTATTGAAAACAGCCTTTGATAAACTCGGCTTAGAAGAAAAAGAGCTTCAAGCATATCCAAACAGTTTGTTTGGACTAGGAGATACCCCAGTTCGACCACTAGGATATATACCACTACATACAACCTTTGGAAAAGGGAACCAATCCAGGACCCTCAAAATAGACTACATCGTGGTCGATGTAAGCTTAGCTTACAATGCTCTTATAGGTCGGACAACACTCAACCAACTCGGCGCAATAGTCTCGACCCCACACCTATGTATGAAATTCCCAACACCAAAAGGGATAGCCACGATAAAAACAGATCAAAAAATGGCACGTCACTGTTACAACGAAAGCCTAAACCTCAGAGGCAAAGGAGAAGAGTTCCACACAATTGAGCTGGACGGAGTTCAACGACGACAAGAACTTCGTCCCCAGCCAGAGGGTGAGATAGAAAAGATTCAGATTGGGGACACCTCGGAAAAAATAACTAATATCGGCACAATCCTAAAAGGAGATTCAAAGGAATTACTAATACAATTCTTGTGGGATAATGTCGATCTCTTTGTGTGGAAAGCCGCAAATATGCCAGGCATAGACCCTAAGCTGATGTGTCATAAGTTGGCGGTCTATCCAGGATCTCGGCTGGTACAGCAGAGACGAAGAAAACTTGGGCCAGAGCGATCCCAGGCTGTGGAAAAACAAGTACAGGCACTACTGGAGGCAGGATTCATAAGAGAAGTCAAATATCCACTATGGCTAGCCAACGTTGTCTTGGTGAAAAAATCAAATGGGAGGTGGCGAATGTGCACCGATTACAGCGATCTCAACAAGGCCTGTCCAAAAGATCCTTACCCACTCCCAAATATCGACGCTCTGGTAGATGCTTCCTCCGGATATAAATATCTCTCGTTTATGGACGCATACTCAGGATACAACCAGATCCCCATGTATCCACCAGATCAAGAAAAGACTTCATTCCTAACACCAAAAGCAAACTACTGCTACATTGTGATGCCTTTTGGTGTCAAGAACGCAGGAGCTACTTATTAAAGCTAATGAATAAAAACACAAATTGAAGAACGCAGGAAAGATCATGGAAGTCTACGTGGACGAGATGCTAATAAAAACACAAATTGAAGAGACATTATTGTCCGACCTGGCCCAAGTATTCGTCACCATAAGGAAGCATGACATGCGACTCAATCCCGCGAAATGCACCTTTGCAGTAGAAGCAGGCAAATTCTTAGGTTTCATGCTCACACAAAGAGGAATTGAAGCAAATCCAGACAAATGTCAAGCCATACTCAACATGAAGAGCCCAACCTGTGCCAAAGAAGTACAGCAACTCAATGGGAGATTGGCCACCCTATCCCGATTCTTAGCAGGAGCTGCGATAAGATCTCTCCCCTTCTATGCTACTTTAAAAAAGGGAAAGCAGTTCGAATGGACGACAAAATGTGAGCAAGCCTTCCAAGACCTTAAGAAATTCTTAGGATAGCCACCTATCCTCTCTCGACCACGAGAAGGAGAACCACTCATATTATATCTCGCAGTAGGAAGCCAGGCAGTAGCGTCAGCACTAGTCAGAGAAGATGAAAACGGATAACAACCCGTCTACTTCATTAGTAAAGCACTGCAGGGATCTGAGTTGAACTATCAGAAAATAGAAAAATTTGCCTATACTCTCATTCTAACGTCTCGACGACTCCGTCCTTACTTCCAGGCCCACACCATCAAAGTTCGCACTAACCAGCCCTTGAAAGGAATATTGCAGAAAACAGATTTAGCAGGTAGAATTCTACAATGGGCAGTCGAGCTGTCAGAGTTCGACCTCCAATATGAAGCTCGGACGGCCATCAAGTCACAATATCTGGCCGACTTTATCGCAGAATTCACAGATGCCCTGGAAACCCTCACAGAGTGGAATCTCTATGTGGACGGTTCTTCAAATAAAACTGGAAGCGGCGCAGGAGTGATAATAGAAATCAAGTAGGGAACCCAAGTTGAACTCTCCCTCAAGTTCGGGTTCCCGGCTTCAAATAACCAGGCGGAATACGAAGCACTGCTAGCTGGTTTGAAGCTGGCTGAAGAGGTTGGAGCTCGGAAACTCAACATTTACAGCGATTCGGAAGTTGTCACATCACAAATAATAGGGAGCTACCAAGCCAGAGATCCCACCATGAAAAGGTATTTGGATAAGACCAAGGAACAGCTCGGACAAATCGGGGAATATAAGATCCACCACATACCCCGAGAACAAAATGCCCGAGCTGATGCACTCTCGAAATTAGCCAGCACCAAACCGGGGGGCAACAATAGAAGTCTCATCCAGGAAATACTACAGAGCTCGTCGATCTCGGAGGAACAAAAAGTCCTAACCATAACAGGCCAGGACCAAGGATGGATGACCCCCATAATCAACTACCTCAAAACAGGAACACTCCCCACGGAAGAAAAGGAGGCAAAGAGGCTAAAAAGGGAGGCACAGTATTACACCATTATAAACAACATCCTGTACAAAAGAGGGATCTCAGTACCATTACTGAAATGCGTACCGACCTCCCACACAAAGGAAGTATTAGAAGAAGTACACGGTGGCATTTGTGGCAATCATCTCGGAGTACGAGCCCTCGCCAAAAAAGTACTCCGGGCGGGGTTTTTGATGACAAGTCATCTTAGCCTATTTTAACTAGTCTTTTTCTTTTGTTTTCATTAGAATTATGCACTTTCTTGAACCATAAGCAAGCTAATTGGGTAGATTTTCATGTTTCCTTTGATTTAATCAACCATGTATGAATTCATGCTATTTCATGAGGTTTTATACTATAATTGTTACATATTATGAAAGAATGAATATCTCATGATTTTATGCATAGCTTTGATGTGTTTGGTTGATTAATGATAGGTGAAGAAAGCTTGGAGAAAGGTTGAAGCAAGAAGGAATAGCTAGGAGTAAAGAGAAGACAATGGAATAAGTGAAATTGAACCAGGAAGCAAAAAGCTGGACCTAAAGTTAGCCTCAAACTTTTGCACAAACTTTTGGGTGAAAAGTTAGCCCCAACGTTAGCCCCCTAACTTGGTGGCTAACGTTGGCACATGAAAATCACTCCCTGGGTACCAAAAGTTTGCGCCAACGTTAGCCCCCTAACTTGGTGGCTAACGTTGGCACATGGAAATCACCCCTGGGCACCAAAAGTTTGCGCCAACGTTAGACCCCTAACTTTGAGGCTAACGTTGGCATGAAGAAAACCTCCCTGGGCACCAAAAGTTTGCGCCAACGTTAGCCCCCTAACTTGGTGGCTAACGTTGGCACATGAAAATCACAAGGGAAGGAGCAAAAGTTTGCGCCAACGTTAGCCCCTAACTTGGTGGCTAACGTTGGCGCCACAAGTGCACAAGGTAAGGCCAACGTTAGGGCCAAAGTTAGACCCCTAACTTTGGCACCAACGTTGGTATCAGATGGATATAGTTGCTGATATGAAAAGTTTGGGCAAAAGTTAGCCCCCTAACTTTTGCTCAAACTTTTGGTCCAACTTTTGCAAAACTCAAACCCGGTTCAATTGGTTCGTTTTGGTTCCTCTCCAAACTCCAAGAGCAATCAACCAAGGCCTCTTTCAACCCAATTCCACCAAGAGCAAAGGCCCAACTCAAGGCTTGAAGATCATTGGAAGAAAGTGTATAAATAGGATAGAATTCAAGTTCTTCAGAGAGCTTTCTTTTGGAATTTTCATAATAGTTTTCGGAGAGCTTTTGATATTGAGTGATCTTTAATTTCTTTGTCTTGGGGAAAGAGAATTCACTTCTCTTCCTCTCAGTTTTATTGCTTTCAATTTCAATTACAATTGTCTTGGATTTTTGGGTTGGAGAATTGAAGAAATTCTGTTTCAATCTCAACCTTGGATCTCACTGCTTTATTTACTGCTTGATTGAATTTCAAGTTCTGTTAATTGCTCTTCATCCACTCTCTTTGAATTTCAATTTCAATTTCTTGTTGGATCTAGGAAGGCATTGAGATCTAGACTTGGTTTTCTAGTCTCTGGGTCCTGAGATCTAATTTCCCAATTTTACATTTTCTATTTACTGTTTTCATGTTCATTTACTTTTCTGCTTCAAGATCCAATCTAACCCAAGCCTTCTTCTACTTCTCTGCTTGATGCAATTTACTTTTCCTTGTTTAAATTCTGCAAATCCAATCCCCAATTCCCTTTACAATTCCAGCCGTTTACATTTCTTGCACTTTAAGATTCTGCAATTTACTTTTCTTGCATTCTAAGTTTCTGCTATTTAATTTCTTGTTCTTTAAGATTCAGCACTTTAATTCCCTGTTCTCTTTACTTCCATGCAATTTAATTTCTGCAAATCACAAAACACTCAACCAAATCTTGATTCGCTTGACTAAATTAACCACTAAGCTAAAATTGCTCAATCCTTCAATCCCTGTGGGATCGACCTCACTCCCGTGTGTTTTTATTACTTGATACGACCCGGTACACTTGCCAGTTAGATTTGTGTGTTTTGGGAGAAATTTATTTTTCACCAAAATACTCATCAAGTTTTTGGCGCCGTTGCCGGGGATTGATTAGATTGACAATGATTAAGTGAGGTGGTAATCTAGATCAAGCACTTTTTCTTTAATCTTGACTAACCCACTAACTGTTTGAATTTTTGCCTGAGATAACTGAAACTTCGCTTTAGCAACAAAGTGAAGTTTTCCGGGAAATTTCTGGCTCTATGCAATGCTCTTGCTTACACAAGAGAAGCAATTTCTGCCACTAATCTGAAGAATTCATCGTCCGATTATAAAGCAACAGGTCGGCAGAAAGTGAAAAACAATTTCACTGCACGACCACGATAAAGATAAACCGTCCGATAAAGGTGAAAACGCGATTCACCCAAAGGACGATCTAAAGATGCCAACCACTTTCTACAAATCGGGAAAGATGAACACAGAATAATGTAAGAAGTTATCGAAAGCAATCCAAAAAAGAACCTGACGAGGTCTTACGGATAGCTAAAATAATAACTTAAAAATTGGCCGACGTCCAGAAGTCGGACCAAGTCAACCCAAGTTATAAGTAAACCCTTGAAAGAGGTCTGGCTAACCCTATTAAAGAGGATTACTTTAACTTAGAAGGGCTCGACCTAACAAAGTCAGCCCAAAATAAAAAGGTTATAAAAGTAATCCCTGAAAGAGACCTGACAAAGGTCCAAGAAAGAGGATTACAAAAATAACCTAGAAAAGAGATCGACCTAACGAAGTTGATCTCCTACAAAAAGAAAAGGTTATAAAAGTAATCCCTGAAAGAGACTTGACAAAGGTCCAAGAAAGAGGATTACAAAAATAACCTAGAAAAGAGATCGACCTAACGAAGTTGATCTCCTACAAACAAGTTACAAAAGTAATCCCCGAAAAGAGACCTGACAAAGGTCCAAAAAAGAGGATTACAGAAATAACTTAAAAAGGGGACCAGCGCAAAAGAACCACCGAGAAACAAGTTGGACCCATAAATCACAACCTCAAAGGAACCAAGCTACAAACAATAAAACAAAGCAATCCGAGGAAGTCGAGATGCAAGATTTCAAACATCAGTAGAAAACAGAAAAGATGCCAAGTCAAAAAATTACTTCTTTTACTCTACAAAAGTTATAAGGCTCGGAAGGCCACCAAAACCTACCGTGAAGGGATAGCGAGCTACCTTTTGTTTTTCAAAATAAAAAAGTTGCTAAACAAGTAACCAAGAAATGTCAGCAATTAAATAAAAGTTTTAAAAATCCCACAAGCCGGGCCAACTACATATCCAGAAAGAGATCAGCAAACATCAGGAGCCTTCTTGGCAGCATCAGGACAAGGAGAAGGAGGACGAGTCTGAATCAGCACAGCATCCACAGTTCCATCCTCCCGGTTCAAAATTTGGCAATCCGAGTCAGGCGCAACCGGAGAAGCAAAAGAGGTCGACACTTTGGCAGAGGACGCAGGGGGAGGAGCAACCTCATCATCATCATCCTCATCATCAGGGACAATCTTGCCATCCCTGATAATGTTATCCAGGCTAAAGGGGGTGAGATCGGCCTCGGGAGCAATGACCCGAACTTGCTCCTTCAAGTTCTCGTAAGCAGTAGTCACGCTGCCAACGAGATGACTTTGGAGCTCAGAATAATCTTCCCGGACATTGTCGAGCTCCCTCCTCAGGCGTATCAACTCCAGATAGGATGTAATGTAACTATCCTTATGCATCATGGCTGTGTCCTCAGCCAACCTCAAAGAAGCTGCCAGTGATTGAGAACTCGCCTTCTCATTCTCTAAGTCCTTCTTCAGCTTGGTTACCTTTATCTCAAGTTCCTCCTTCAACTCCCTCATCCAATCAAACTCTTGTTTTGCCTCCTCCATAAACACTTTAGTGGCATGGAGAGGGAGATTCTGAGCAGTCCGATATATGGCAGCCGCCATATACGCCATCTTTACGTGATTTCGGGCCATAAATTCCAAGTGATGGAGGATGGACACATCATCCATGGAGAGGGCGCCATAGGGACCGATTTGCTGATCCACAAATTCAATGGCATTAAAATCAGGAGCGTCGAGGTCGAAGGGCTCAGCTGTTTTTTGTTTTTTATTGGGAGGAGCAACAGATGGAGCGACAGAAGTGGGGTGAGGATCCACCAAACGGACTCAGGGTGTAGGGATCACCTTCTTCACCCCCAGGAGAACTCGGCACTGATGGCTTCTCGCGCACTTGGGAGGACCCTTCCCCAGCCGTCATAGCCGCAATATTTCTGGCAGCAGTCGCCCTCTGCGCCCTCTTAAAAGCTTTCATGGATTCATTATTCTTCATTGAATCTGCAAATAAAACAGAAATTAAGCTACAAGTCGTATAAGTCGGAAAGACAGCTTCAAGCAACATAAACAGATAATAAAGGAAACACAAGATACCCAACTCAGTTTGAAGAAGAGAAGGATTGGTTAAAAATTTTTTTGTGTCAAGATGGGGAGGATGACCCCAGCGTTCTTCCAAGACAGTCACAAAAGCTCGCTCAGCCTCATCCAACATTTCCCACGCATATCTGGAGACCCTCACATCTTTTTGCCATTCCAAGGGAAAAGCAGGTTCGTCAGTTTCATCCAGAAAAAAGGGCCGAGCTCCTTCAACAGCTCAGACCATGAAAAAGTAATTTTTAAAATCACGGAATAAGTCATCAAACATGGAAAAGACCTTCTTTCCCTGGGTGGAACGAAAGGAGACCCAAGCCGACTTCTTTTTTACCACACCATGCTTAATCAAGACAAACAGATAGAAAAAGAGAGATTGGGAAGCAGGAATACAAAAACCATTGCACAACAATTGGAAAATTTTTATGAAATCCCAGGAATTGGGGTGAAGTTGAGAGGGGGCAACATTACAGGACCATAACAGGTCGGTTTCAAATTGAGTAAAAGAAAGGGTGATACCCAGCTGACCGAAAGAAAAAATCATAAACATAAAAGAAAGGGTGATCATCAACAACCCGAGTAGAAAAGCAGACTCTCTCGTCAGAAGAAGGAGGGATAAGCTCATAGTTCTTCTCATCGCTGGGATTACTACAAACACTATGAAACTGCCTAAGCTGCGCACAAAACTCAGAATCAAGCAAAGAGACACACATCAGAACCATCGAGTCTACCCAATCGGCTATACCCTCAGGAACCTGGGAAGGCATCTCTACAACGTTATTTCGGGAAGACATGAGGCCAACTAAATCCTACAAAAAGAAAAGAAGAGCGAATTACTCAAAAACATCTCGGACAAGGGGCAAAACATCTCGACGGGCGAATACACAGAAAAGGAAAAACCCCAACACTCCAACTAAAATTCTTGGGGCATTCTTTGGAGGCAATTACAAAGCAAGGTATCAAGGAAAATCTACTTACGTTCCGGCACGTCGCAAACAAAAATAGAAGATCTCAAATAGCAAGCATTTTTTCATAGGAGAAAGACAATACACAAACAAAATAGAAAGTCATCTTCCTACAGTCTATCAGCAAGAAACGAACATCAAACATACCAGGCAAAAATCGTCAAAGATGCAACCTTTTTTCAGAATCAAACAAAATTATCATTTCAAGGCTTCAAAATCAAAAGCATTTCACAACATGCAAAAGCCCTAAAGGTATCAAGCAACAGGAAAAGTGAAAAAGACAATACAAAAGACGAAGAAACTACGAGACGCACAGTGATCAGGCACAGCGAAAAGCAGAAAGATCCAAACTTTTCCCAACTAAGATAAAAACTTTCTCAAAATAGACACAAAAATGGCGTAGAGGGAAGAAGAAAGAAGAACCAAACCTGGAAAATTGAGAGAAAGCTGCAAAGAAAAGCAGAAAGGCGGAAGGCAAAATCCAGAATCACCCTTTCCCCCCACAAAAAAGCAAAGTCACAAAGCAACATCGCTAGGCTGAAACGCGAAAGCTACAGGCGGATGCTTCAGAAAAATCAAAGGAAAAGTTGAAAGTGACAAAGTAAAGGGAGAAGTTACAAAGAAGAAGCGAAGAAGAGAAACCGTTTTTGATTGAGAAATTCAAAATAAAAGCTAAGAGAGAGTGGGGGCAATTAAATGCCAATTAAATGCGGACATTAAAACCGCTTGCGTTCCCAAAAAAGTGCTGATATAAAAGCGCGCGCTTTTAGAGAAAAATGTTCTACATTCAAAAGCTGCTACAAAAAGGAGTTGACAAAATACTTGAGTTCGGCTTCGCTACAAGAAGGACCGAAGTCAAGGACTCGACCTTAAGACCGAGCTCAAGCAGGGGTACTGTTCATACCCTGGGTCGAGCTATCCGATCTGGGATGATCGACGACAAAGCGACCGACCTCTTCAGGTCAAGCGGACCGACTTCTTCTTAAAGAACTCGGCCAAATTGATAGGAAAGCCCATAAAGGGCCCAAATAGAGGAACACGACTCAAACACAAAGGCCGTCCAAGCCTATAGAGATAAGGGCGGTTCCTTTGAAGATAAGTTGACCTCAACTCAAAGATAAAGATAAGATAAGATAACTAACTTATCTTATCTAGAAAGGTCACTCTACAACTACTATAAATACACTGGAGCACCCATGCTAACTTACGCATCGGAGTCTCTTGCAGGTACCCCCCACCCTCCGGGGACCAAGGATCAGCAGTGCAGCCAGCCAACAAGTCGGACACAATAGCTCCAGCCGCCACTCACCAGCTGGACACGTCGACACCGACCAGTACAGAAGATCTCATAAGAGATCGACCTCCAGTTTCAGGTAACCCACGGAACACATACCAAACCCATAATATATCAATCAAGAGAATTATGAGAGGATGAACTCCAAACTGAATTCTGTGACTCCTCTCTCAAGTTCATCACACAATTCAAACAGATTCAATCCCTCTCTCGATAGTAATTGAATTTGTGAAGAACAAGGGTTTCCTCTTAGATAAATCAACTTAAATTGAGAAGAAAAGAAGAAGAATTAATTCATTGAAAAACAAACAGAGCTCCTTGATGCGTGAGCATCTTCTCTGTCTTTTTCTAGTGAATTTGCATTCAAATTGTTGAGTTTGATCAAGATATAATTATATTTAGCCACTATAAATGCTACTTTGAGCTGTTTACAATTTCTATTTATTTCAGGTAGCATTCGGATGGATTTGACAGAGTTTTGTAGCAGAAAAGGAAGAAAGCGAATGATGCTGTCAACCTCGACCTTCTTGCACTCAAACAAGAATAAATTGAGCTACAGACGTCCAATTAACATGATTCTAGTGGAATTGGAAAGTTAACTTCTAGAGATTTTCAACGATATATAATAGTATACCCTTTTTTTCCCATTTGATTCGGCCTCCTCCACGCTGAACTTGAGGATCTCCAAGTTCAGCATGGACTCAAAGGAAAACCAACGAAGAAGCCACTGCCTCCTCCACGCTGAACTTAGAAATTCTCAAGTTCAGCGTGGACTCAAAAGGAAAGCGTGAATCAACACTGCCTTCTCCACGCTGAACTTGAAGATTTCTAAGTTCAGCGTGGACCCTCAATACGCAAGTGGTCCCAGGCATTCATACAAAGCTACGAATGAAGCTAAATTTATTTTGATTGAATTTGTATTTTATTTTAAAATATGAAAAGATATTATTTTAGTTTTAGAAAATATATTTTATATTAATTAGGATTAGATATACAAGGGAAAAGAATCAGTCCTTCGGATTTCTCTCTTCTCTCCGACCTTATTCCGCAAATTATGGTTTTACGAATCCTAGTTTTTCTCTCTGCATCATGAGCAACTAAACCTCAACTGTTAAGGTTAGGAGCTCTGTCTATTGTATAGATTGATACAATTACTTTTCTATTTTAATTCATTTACTGATTTATGATTCAAGAATTATTTTCGTTCTTTATTTTATGAATCTGGGTGGAACGGAAGTATGACCTTGGTTCTAATTGAGTTCTTGTATAACTTGGAAAAGCTCTTTACTTGAACAACAGCTTGAAAATAATTTCTCCTAAAATTCTAATTATCTGGACTTAACGGGATATGTGACATATAATCCTTCTATATTTGGGTAATTAGAGTTTTTGTGGCACATAAACTAGAAGTGAACTTCATCCTCTAAATGGAATTAAGTGACCAAGGAATTGGTAGTTGATGAAAATTAGAGTAGACTAAGAAGGTCTAAGGAATTAGGGCTTAGTCATATATAGTTTGCCATGAATTGAATCTTGCATGATTAAAATAGTTAGTAAGAAAAGTCAATCCGGAAAATAGATATGTTTGAAGCCTTAACTATTTTTTCCATATATTTCACAAATTGTTTACTGCTTGCTTTATTAATTTTCTGAATTTACTGTTAATGCGTTTGAACCTTTAAACACTCTTTTCTGTTTGTCTAACCAAGTAAATCACTCAATCATTATTGCTTAGTCCATCAATCCTCGTGGGATCGACCCTCACTCACTTGAGGTATTACTTGGTATGACCCGGTTGACTTGCCGATTAGTTTGTGGGTTATAAATTCCGCACCACTCCTCCCCTAGAGAAAATGGGGTTTAAGTGTTCATAGCTCAATTTCAACAAAAAAGGAAAAAGAAAAGAAAGTACATCTGCTAAAAGAAAAGTTCAAGGAAAATCTATTCAGGGTTGCCGAATTTGGATCCCCCTTTTTTCCAGCCTTCCAGAACTCTTTTTTAACTGAAATCCTTTGCCAATTATACACTTTCTTCATTTAGTCTTGAAGTCTTGGATGTGGGCTATGGCCTTTGTTGAAGCTAGTTGAGAGTTGCTTTGAGTGATGTCGATATGGGCTTGAGCTAACCAACGTTTATGAGCTTGCATGGGTGCCACTAGAAATGGGTCAGCATGAAACGTTAGCAACTAACGTTTGTGGCCACTAACTTTGGTCAACGTTCGCCGTAAAGCATTGAGGAATGTTAGAGGTAACGTTAGTACACCAACGTTACTGCCAACGTTGGCCTGGTCACACGTATGCGTCAAACTGGATTTTTGCCATTCTGCGCGTGCGTGTCGCCCACGTGTGCGCGTGACTTGCCATTTTTCCATTTTCATGCGTACACATCATATCAAAATTTTCCAACTCTTTTATCGCAGACGTTGGTGAGCAACGTTGGAGGCAACGTTAGCAAACAAACGTTGGCCTTATCATGCGTGCGCGTCAACCACGCATACGCGTCGATTGTTAATTTCCCACGCTCACGCGTACGCGTCACTTACGCGTGCGCATTGCAGCCAAATTTTCCAATCTCAAAACTGAAATCTGATCGCAGACGTTGGGGGTAACGTTGGTTCACCAACATTTCACACTTGTGCGTATGCACACTGCCTTGTGCATGCGCACACTGATGCCAGGGCATGTTAGGCTAGTTTCACTAGCTTTTTCTTTATTTTTAATAGGTTTTATGCACTTTCATGAGCTATAAGTAAGCAAATTGGGTAGAAATTCATGTATGCCTAGATTCATTCAACCATGATTAATTTGATGCAATTTCATGATGACTTATGCTATAATTACTTGTATGCAAAGAATGATAAAAATTCTCATGACTTTAGCAAGGCTTTGATACATGTATTGGTTGATGATAGGTGAAAGAAAGCATGGAAGAAGGTTGAAGAATGAGCCTGGAAAAGATGAAGAGGAAGCAACATTGGTGGCCAAGTTGGACCACCAACGTTGCCTCAAACGTTAGAAGGGAACAGAACAATTTTCTGCATAATAAGTTGGTGTTCACGTTGGAGGGAGTGTTGGACATCCAACGTTCACCCCAACATGGTGATAAAATGTTCAATTCTGGAGCTGAATAATTTTTGAGCGATGCGAACGCGTCTATAATGCGTACGTGTGAAAGAGCAAAATTTCAATATCCACGCGCGAGCACGAGTTACGCGTACACGTCACCAACGAACGTTGGAGGTCCAATGTTGCCTTAAACGCCAGCCTCCAACGTCCGCGATAAAAAGCCCAGAATTCGGAAATGAAAAATTGGAATCGACGTACACGCGTCATTGACGCGTACGGATGGATGGGGAAAAATATCACAGCACGCGTACGCGTGGAGTACGCACACGCGTGAATATGCCAACGTTGGAGGGAACGTTGGAGGTCCAATGCTGAGGCCAACGTCCCCTGCATGGTTTTAAAACAAGAAAATGAAATCTTTGCATCCACGCGCACGCGTGAAGCACGCGCACGCGTGGATGAGCATTTTTGCCCGTTGTGCACAAACACGCAAAGCACGCATACGCGTGGATAGCAAAATGTTGGCCCTTCAATGTGGAGTCAAATGCCAATGACAGTAAAGCTATCTGGTTTTTCTGAAGAGTGTTTGAGTCAACGTTGGCCATCAAACATTGACTCCAACGTGAAGCATCAGAATCTGCAATTCAAACAGATCTCTTCTCAGCAGCAAGGGAAACCAATTGGAGCCAATTCAACCCAATTCCATCAAGGCCAAATGTAACGACCCAACTTCCAATACGTCATGATCGTACCAAAAGTAAGGCGTTACTGACCTGTTTTCCTTATTAACTATTTAATATTGAGCCTTTAGTTCGATATCGTGTTTCAGTTTTAGTAGAAAATGCCAGAAAATTTTGTTTTTATTAATTAAAATCATATATCAAGCATCACCAAATAATAATAACCATATAATTATTAGTAAATATTATACAAACAAATTCAAGTGTAACTTAGATATAACTCCTATCCCTCTTTATAAAATAAAATCTTAAGCAACAAAGGCGATGGAATTCTATGAAAGCAACTCAATTCAAAAACTTAACTCATAAATAAGGTCTAACAATCGCCCGCAGCTTCAAACTGAGTCTTCGAACCTGTATCACTAAAAGGGTGGAAGATTTTGGGGTGAGAACAAACCACACGTTCTCAGTAGGGAATGGGAATGCCGTAAAAGTAATAAAATAGAATGCAAATAATTAACATACTCAAGGAAACTATATTTTTATCAAACTCTTATGGAAATACTATTCTTGGTTTTACTTTAACTACTTATTTACCTCTTCCAAAGAAAATCTCTAAGCTCAAGACAAATTCCAAAATATAAAACTGGTCACATTAAGCATTTCTTAACCACACAATTAATTTTCAATCACAACATCAATTCTTACTCATCATCATACATTCACCAACTAATAGTACTAACAAAAGATTCAATTCAACACACAAACAAGTCACAGCAAGGCAAACAGCACAATCACAGGGAAGTACAACGAGCAAACCCAATCAAATGCAGATGCGCAAACAAGGATGATGCATGTCTAGCCCTAGTGCAGGTAATGAGCTCATTTGTCGGTTACATACCTGCTCCCGACGTTACCTGGAGTCCTTTGACCAGGTAAAGCTTCCCTGTTGGCAACACCCATCGCAAGAGTCCTTTGACTTGCATGGCGGCACTAATAACCCACTGCAAGAGTCCTTTGACTTGCAGGGCGGAGCTAGTCTGCCCAACACATTCACTATAAGAGTCCTTTGACTTACAGGAGCACACTCACATACACTCACTCTAAGAGTCCTTTGACTTACAGGAGCATATGCTAGTTATGTATTTTCTCGATACCTCTGTAAGAGTCCTCTGACTTACAGAATAGCATTATAGCTAAGTATCCCAGGGAAGCACCCTTAGTGGTCGTACCACCATCTATCTGGCTGCCTTCACGCAACAGATCATTACATAATCATTCTTTTTATCATCATTCATTATCATTCTCATTATTCATCATTACTTTCACATTCTTATGCAGTACCTCTTTCTTTCTCTATTCAATCATACTGTATAAACTTTACATCTTTCACTTTTGCAATATCTTGGCTCAAGCCATTTCTCTTTACCATTCGGTCATAAAAATCTCAATCATCAATTCAGTTCATAATCTCTGCTATGGCAATCTTGAGTCAAGCCAACTTTAAAACTATCTTTCATTTTAGTTCTCTATCAAAGACTCAAGAAAATCATTTATTTTTAAATTCATTAAACACTTTCCAAAACATAACCTTTCATTAGAAGTAATCAAATAAAACTCATTCTCAAGTTTACTAACTTCACAAAGATTCAAAAATCATCTCTCTTACTGTTCAAATTCAAATATTATTATTTCACCGAATTTCTAATAAGGTAATCCTTTATTTCAAGCCCAAAACATAACTGTTTCTATATTGAATCAAATTCAAAACATAATTTATTTTTTAAATAATTCAAGTTCGAAACACAAACCCTTCTTTGGTAATTCAAATTCAAAATATTATAATTCTTTTCTTAACTAAATAAAACTCAAATAATATGATTATCGAAGTTCAAATCTTCTAAAATAACTTCTCAAATAAAATCTCAGATTTTATAAAATTTTGACAGCACCTCCCCTAAAACTCGGCCTTAGCCACCCTTACGGGTTCTCTCTTTCTCAACAAATCACCAGCCCTTTTATCAGCAGTTTTCACAACAACAGAATCTCAGTAATCATTTCATCATAAATCAGTTTAACAATCGACATCCTAACAATACTTAAAATAAGAGTTTCCATAAACCATCCTTTAAAGGTAGATCAGTCCAGCCTCCAGAATTCATAACTGATATTCCAAACACCATCCTTTCATATTTCTAGTTATTTTTTAAAGTGCTTTAGTTATTAGCAAAGTTACCATTTTATTCTAAAGATCACACTTTAGGAAAATATTTCAGTAATCATCCTCCAATCCTTTAACCGTTCTCAAAATCAACTCTAGTTAACCTTAAATCAACAAAAACAACCAAATTAAGAAATCAATGTAACCCCAACAAGCATAGCCTCAAACCAAAATCAATCTCATCAATTAATCGCTTACAACAATGAAACCAATCATAATCATAGCCAAGTCAGAATCAATAAATCATGACACAGAAAATTAGTCTAACCATTAATAAATTATTTATATACTCTTAAAGTTTACTATATTATTTCAGAAAATCACAGGTTCTCAAAACAATTTAATCCCTTAGTTCCAATCCTTCAATAACCATCAAAACCAATTTCAACTAGTCACAAATAAACTTCACAGCCGTTCCCATACATCAAATATCGAATTCAACATCAAACAAGACAATAATTCACTCAAAATCAGAATCTCAACCAATTCATCGCAGAATCAATAATTCAGTCACATTTCACAACTGCATCTAATTTCAATTATAATTCAAAGTAACCACAACCACATTCAATTCTAATCATAATTCAAAATAATCACTTCAACTAACTATTCTCAAACATATTCCAAACAATTCACATCAATTAATCAACTCTTAATCATTATTAACTATTTGCACTTATCCAAATAACTTTGTAGGCATTCTAAATTGAAAACGTTAAATCCCCTACCTCAAAGTCGAAACTCACGGAAAACACTAAACCCAGCAGCTCTGTTTGCAGTTCTAACATCTGTTCTGCTCTCTTAGCAGCTACCATGATGATTCTGGGCAGCTCCAGTGATGGTGAAAGGTCTCAGCTTCAGCCAAGCAGCAGCAGTAACAATTCAAAGTAAAGCCAGAGTAACATCAACTCTAGCAGCGACAGTGGCGCTCTTCTCGGATTCCAAAAATAGGGGCAGAGTTCAGTGACAGTTACAGGTTCTTTCCCCACCATCGTGTTTATCCCCACGGCAGACACAACAGCGGCGGTAGTGACTTCTACTGGCGGCGGCTCGGACGGCAGCGGCGACTAGGGAGGCTTCAGCGACAACGACCAACTTCAACAGAGCTCCAGCAGCGGCATCAACCAAACAGCAGCTCTGATGGCGGGAGAGGTTCCGGCAACTCACGGAACCCAGTGGCAAAACAGAGGATAAAGATGAGCAATGACATGGATGAATTGCTTCAAAATCAGAACCGTATCCTCGGCAAGCTCCAACAACCTTACCGGCGACAGCTACGGCGGTGCGGTGGTTCGGCGACGACGTTCGGGCTCCCTTCCTCAGCGGCGGCTGAAGCTTCATCAATGGCAACAAACCCTAATAGCAGCAGCGGCAGGAGTGGCTTCAACAGCAACGCCTAGGCGCGACAATGGCGCAGTGGCGATGCAGCAGAGGCTCTCTCCTCCACTGGGTTTCGCTCGGTTCCTCCTTCCTCCATGAACAGCGTCGACGACGTCCCTCTTCGTCGGCAATAATAACGGCGGTGGTGGCGAGGCAGGCTGGACGAGATGCAACTCCGTTCACAGTGCGTGGGTGTGTGACGGAAGGAGCATGGGCTGAGCGGGTGTGGTGTTCTGAGTGTGTGTGTGTCGCGGCAAAACTAAAGGGGAGAAGGTGAGTTCGTGTGTGTTTGTTCCGTTGAAGGAGGAGGGTGAGGCTGCATCTGTTAGGGTTGGGAATTGGGAAAACTAGGGTTTCTGAATGAATTTGGGGATTTTGGGATTTAGGGTTAGAAATTAGGATTTTATAAAAGAATATGGATAGATATGAATAGATATTTTGATAAAATTGAATAGTAGAGTAATGGTGTGATCACTGAGAACGCTTTCCTACCGTACAGATCCATATTTTATTTCTGTAAGGCAGAGGGGTTATTTCCTGCTATAGAAGTACCTCGACCGTCTGTTCCATTTCTGTAGTGGCAGAGGGGTTATTTCATGTATATAGAAGGTGTGTCGGCGTACATCCCTGCAGTGGCAGATGTGTTATTTCCTGTGTGCAGTGGACCCTGTGGTGGCAGAGGGGTTATTTTCTGTACACAGGGGTATAGCCAATAGGAAAGCCTTATCCAGACAGAGGTTGCTGGATAACGTCGGGAGCGGGTTAGTAACCGACAGATGAGCTCATTACCTGCACTAGGGCTAGACATGCATCATACTTGGTTGCGCATTTCCTTTGTTATGTTTGTGGTATGAATGTATGCATTCCTTGTTTGTATTCCATTCTCTGCACTTGTGATATTTTCTTGTATTCTTCTGTTTGTGTTCTGTTATCTATTTTCTCTATCTTCTCTACTTATCTGTGTTTTCTAATTACTGCTTCCTTGTATTCTGCTAATAGTCTGCTAAACAACATAGAATTAATGAACGTAACTAATAACCCCGACCCTACTAAGAACTCCCCAGTTCTTACCCCTTCTCTCTCCATTCCCCCTTCAGATGGAAGTAAGAGTACCTTACCATAGTTCGCTGATGACCGTTTGCAAGAAGAGGATTCTGCTCTAGATAGTCTTCTGAGTCTAGGGTGAATATCGTTCTCTGATTATATGTAAATACTGTGAGACCAGCCAACGTCTGCACCCCTTCGTATGCGCACTTTAACCTAAATCCTGTCTACGAGATTCCTATTTTGTGGATACTTCATGAGGTACCAGAGAGACATCCTGTGGAAAAGTCTGATCGTGCAGAGGAGTAGCAGATGATGTTCTATCTTTTGATGACATTCTACCTGACTTGAGTTGTGAAGACTTAGAATGTACTTTCCCTCAGTTTAGTAGTTTAAAGGGACTAGGTGGGTATACAGTCTAGGCTAGCCTGGGCGCCAGCTTAGGGACTTCTTGAACAGGTCAGGGCCTAGGATGTTGTATGTATATATATGTATATAGTTATTATCTAGCTATATCTAGGGGTGTTCTAACTAAAAGTCTATACTCAAATAAAGCCTGAATCACTGAATGTTGTTGACTACCTGTGATATATTTATGTTTGGTTGTTTATAACTGTTTTATCTATTATCAGCTGTGAGTTGATTATGAATGAATCCGTCTATTAATCCAAATGTTTTCAAGAAAAAAAGTACCTCGCAAACTAACTACGCTTTTAACAACGAATCAGGCTCATATAATAAATAATAGATAATAATTAGGATGACAAATTGGTAGCACTCGGTTTCTGGTATGTCCTAGGCGTACTGAAAATTGGATCGGTACAATTTGGTATGAGAGTAGTTTGTTCCCAGTAGAGCCTGGGGAGTGGACTGACTATGCTTCATTGCATACTCTCCTTGTGTGTCTCATGCTGTTAGAGTATCTTTAAGATACATTGGGCATGAATGTCTATGAGTGCTCATTTTGGGAATGTTCGTGCTTAACTTGAGATATTAAAACTGATCACCTTAATGTTGATTGTTTGGTGCGGACAGGACCTTAATGACTGCGAATAGGCATAGTTTAATCCAGCTCCAAACGACGAATCGACGTGAGCCACAGTTATCTTCATAGCTGTTATGATCTTCATAGCTATGCCTGTGTGAGATTTGGATGCTGTAAGTAATGGACCGATCTCTTCGTCAGGATGGATTGAAGGAAATAGACCGCTTACAAAAGGATTTCTTGCACGCAGCTAAAATTTTGTGGGCAAAATTTTCTTTTAGGAGGGTAGAATGTAACAACCCTGATTTTTGAGTACGCGAGATCTTTTCTAAAGGCACGGATTTCTCCAGAAGATCAGTAAAGAGAACACCTCTTCTATATCAACAAGTATCTCGATACTCATTATCATTATGTCATCCTTAAGCTAGAAACTTTTCTTAGGCAAGCTCGATAACACGGTCACGAAGAACCTAGTTTTTGAACTGTATCGGTTGGCAGTTTTGATTCTGATTTTCGTAAATAGTCTCAGTTTGACAAACCGGACTCAATTCATGAGAGGAGAGAGATAATAGGATAATATTATCATTATATTAGTATTAGAAGATGCTTGAATGATATTATAAGATTACCTGGTCTGTTTTAGTTAAAAACAGAAAATCGGTTTAACTGGGTTCACAGTTTACTGGTGCAGCTTAGCACCAGCACTCTCTGATGACTTTAGCAATGCTAAGGCCTCATTATACATGTTCTATTATCATAATAAATATGTTACTAGTGTCATTTATGCTAGTAGCTCAGAAAATAATTTTTAGAGATGTTTTTACGAGTGTTCCGATACACCTAGTTTTCGTAGTTGTACACCAGAGATATTTTAATATTATTTTAATCCACCTCCAAGCCAACCAATCACAACTCACCTTACACCCCTAAGACACTCCAAGGCTGGTCATTTACTCCCTTTGGCCGAAATTGAAAGGAGAGAAAAGAGAGAAAACTTCATGAACACTTAATCTTCAAAGCTTGATTTCTTCTGAACCAAAACTCAAATCAAAACTCCGATTTCACCAAAATGATCCTCTCTTCTTCCTCTACATAACCATGTGACTTATCAAGGCTGGAAATAAGGTGAGATGGCTGTCTCCCTCCCTCTTCAATTCGGTTTTCAAGGAAAACCATGCAAAACATGTGTTTTCTTGATGTTCTTCCTTAGGAATCATGCTTAACTTGACTTGAGGGCCAAGAAACGTGAATTTCCAGTAAGTCTAAGGTGATATATCTCTTCCTAACATAGTGAGTGAGATTTGGTCAGTTGAGAGTTTTTGGATTTAAAGTTGTTCTTGATGTGATTTAGGAGGAAAAAGTGCTTAAGGACCACCTGAAAGTTTAACCGAATTAGGAGCAGCAAAACCAGGTAGGGATTGACGAATTTAATCTTGATTGATTGTGTTTGAGTTGTGTGATTATGATATGGTTTGGCTGTGCTTGAAATTGATGATTTATATGAGTGATTCTTGTTGAAATTTTGGTGAAATTTTGATGAAATTTGATGAAATTCAAGCTTTAAAGTTCATGTTCTTGGGCAGCTAGAAAAATGTAACCCTAAGCTTAAATTGAGGTTCAATTTGTGTTGAAATCATGTAGAAAAGATGGGATTTTAGTGGCTGCTAATTTATTATGAATTTTGGTAAAAATCGGTTGCTGAAAAGACTGAAAAACGGGTAAAAACAGAGAAAGAATCTGAAGAATTTTCGAAGAACACGAAGAACACTTTGAGTGTGGTGAAGAACAATGAAGAACACCTTTTAGATCTTAAAAAGGGCAAGGTTGTAATTATTTTTTTGTTTGAGGGGTTATTTGGTAATTTTTGAAAGTTAGGGTGGTTAAAGTGGAAATATTAAAAGTTACCGGTGGTAAAAAGTTAATTTTAAAGGTTAAAATTTAAAGGGGGTAATTTTGGAAAATATATTAATAAAATAATAAATAATAATAAAATATTAAATAATAATATTTAATTAAAAATAATATTTTAATAAAATAATAAAATAATACGAAAAAGGCAATTTTCTGTAAAAGCTTTAGAAAGACAACTTTAAGTGCAGAATCTCATAATTACCTTAATAAAACACTTAGGGAGTGGTAATAACATGATAGTGAGGCAAAGATAAAGAAAATATAAAAAGTTAAAGAAAAGATAAAAACCAAAGAAAATTCTGTAAAGTTTTAATGACAGAAAAACAGACAGAGACTAGTGAACGAACTAGGCCAACATAGTTAGTCCTGGAATTGCGAATAGGGTTAGGTATTATATGAAAAGTTAAACTGTTTCAGTATAGACTTAATGAACCTATACTTGGGACAGACTAACTATTCATACCGAAATTTACATAAGCTTTAAATACATACGTTAATCAGAGAAATCAGAGCAGAGTAAAGAAACATAGAGAACAGAGTAACCAGAGCAGAATAAAGGGATACAGAGAAAAGGGTAATCAGAGCAAAGTAAAAAGATAAAGAGAAAAGAGTAATGTGATAAAGAGAAATGGTTTGAATTAAGATGTTGTAAAAGTGAAAGATGTAAAGTTTATACAGTATGATTGAACAGAGAAAGAAAGAGGTACTGCATAAAAATGTGAAAATGATGATGAATAATGAGAATGATGATGAATGATGATAATGAGAATGATTATGTGATGATTTGTTGCTTGAGGCAACCCAAGAGATGTGTTTATTCATTTGTTGCGTTAAGGCAACTCCAGATATACTTGTATATCATCTGCTGCAGTGAGGCAGTCAGATAGATAATGGTGTGATCACTGAGAACGCTCTCCTACGGTACAGATCCATATTTTATTTCTATAAGGCAGAGGGGTTATTTCCTGCTACAGAAGTACCGTGACCACCTGTTCCATTTCTGTAGTGGCAGAGGGGTTATTTCCTGTATACAGAAGGTGTGTCGACGTACATCCCTGCAGTGGCAAATGTGTTATTTCCTGCGTGCAGTGGACCCTGTGGTGGCAGAGGGGTTATTTTCTGTACACAGGGGTATAGCCAATAGGAAAGCCTTATCCAGACAGAGGTTGCTGGATAACGTCGGGCGCGGGTTAGTAACCGACAGATGAGCTCATTACCTGCACTAGGGCTAGACATGCATCATACTTGGTTGCGCATTTCCTTTGTTATGTTTGTGGTATGAATGTATGCTTTCCTTGTTTGTATTCCATTCTCTGCGCTTGTGATATTTTCTTGTATTCTTCTGTTTGTGTTCTGCTATCTGTTTTCTCTATCTTCTCTACTTATCTGTGTTTTCTAATTACTGCTTCCTTGTATTCTGCTAATAGTCTGCTAAACAACATAGAATTAATGAACGTAACTAATAACCCCGACCCTACTAAGAACTCCCCAGTTCTTACCCCTTCTCTCTCCCTTCCCCCTTCAGATGGAAGTAAGAGTACCTTACCATAGTTCGCTGATGACCGTTCGCAAGAAGAGGATTCTGCTCTAGATAGTCTTCTGAGTCTAGGGTGAATATCGTTCTCTGATTATATGTAAATACTGTGAGACCAGCCAACGTCTGCACCCCTTCGTATGCGCACTTTAACCTAAATCCTGTGTACGAGATTCCTATTTTGTGGATACTTCATGAGGTACCAGAGAGACGTCCTGTGGAAAAGTCTGATCGTGCAGAGGAGTAGCAGGTGATGTTCTATCTTTTGATGATGTTCCACCTGACTTGAGTTGTGAAGATTTAGAACGTACTTTCCCTCAGTTTAGTAGTTTAGAGGGACTAGGTGGGTATAGAGTCTAGGCTAGCCTGGGCACCAGCTTAGGGACTTCTTGAACAGGTCAGGGCCTAGGATGTTGTATGTATATATATGTATATAGTTATTATCTAGCTATATCTAGGGGTGTTCTAACTAAAAGTCTATACTCTAATAAAGCCTGAATCACTGAATGTTGTTGACTACCTGTGATATATTTATGTGTGGTTGTTTATAACTGTTTTATCTGTTATCAGTTCTGAACTGATTATGAATGATTCTATTTATTAATTCAAACGTTTTCAAAAAAAAAAAAGTACCTCGCAAACTAACTACGCTTTTAACAACGAATCAGGCTCATATAATAAATAATAGATAATAATTAGGATGACAAATTGGTACCACTCGGTTTCTGGTATGTCCTAGGCGTACTGAAAATTGGGTCGTTACAACATCCATCCTCTCTTCCCCAAAAACCCCACCTATTTTTAAATTCAAAATAATTTCCCTCCCAAACCCAACCCTAAATGGCCGAACCCTAACCCCTCCCCACTCCTATATAAACCCTTCATTCCCTCTTCATTTTCAAACAACACAACCTTCTCTTCACCCCTTGGCCGAAACCAACTCTCTCTCCCTCTCCTTTATTCCTCTTCTTCTTCTTTTGCTCGGGGACGAGCAAACATTTTAAGTTTGGTGTGGTAAAAAGCATTGCTTTTTGTTTTTCCATAACCATTCATGGCACCAAAGGCCAGAGAAACCTCTAGAACGAGAAAAGGGAAGGTAATTGCTTCCACCTCTGAGTCATGGGAGATGGAGAGATTCATCTCTAAGGTCCATCAAGACCACTTCTATGAAGTTGTGGCCAAGAAGAAAGTGATCCCTGAGGTTCCTTTCAAACTCAAAAAGAATGAGTATCCAGAGATCCAACTTGAGATCCAAAGAAGAGGTTGGGAAGTCCTCACCAACCCCATTCAATAAGTCAGGATCTTAATGGTTCAAGAGTTCTATGCAAACGCATGGGTCACTAGAAACCATGATCAAAGTGTGAACCCAAACCCAAAGAATTGGCTCACCATGGTTCGGGGGAAATACTTAGATTTCAGTCCGGAAAATGTAAGGTTGGCATTCAACTTACCAATGATGGAAGAGAACGCACGCCCCTACACTAGAAGAGTCAACTTTGATCAAAGGTTGGACCAAGTCCTCATGGACATATGTGTGGAAGGAGCTCAACGGAAAATTGGCTCAAAAGGTAAGCCGGTTCAACTAAGAAGGCTTGACCTCAAACCAGTAGCTAGAGGATGGTTGGAGTTCATTCAACGCTCAATCATTCCTACTAGCAACCGGTCTGAAGTTACTATAGACTGGGCCATCATGATCCATAGCATCATGATTGGGGAGGAAGTGGAAGTTCATGAGATTATACCTCAAGAACTCTACAAGGTGGCTGACAAGTCATCCAACTTGGCAAGGTTAGCCTTTCCTCACCTCATTTTCCACCTCTGCAATTCGGCTGGGATTGACATAGAGGGAGACATCCTCATTGAAGAGGACAAGCCCATCACTATGAAAAGGATGGAGCAAACAAGAGAGCATGGACCTCAACATGAGCATGAGGAGATTCCTCACCATGAAATCCCTGAGATGCCTCAAGGGATGCACTTTCCTCCACAAAACTATTGGGAACAAATCAACACTTCCCTATGTGAATTAAGTTCCAACATGGGACAACTAAGGATGGAGCACCAAGAGCATTCCATCATCCTCTATGAAATTAGAGAAGATCAAAGAGCTATGAGGGAGGAACAACAAAGACAAGGAAGAGATATAGAGGAGCTCAAAAGCACCATTGGTTCTTCAAGAAGAGGAAGACGCCACCCTTACTAAGGTGGACTCATTCCTTAATCTCCTTGTTTATTTATTTTACTATTTTTCGATTACTATGCTTTATGTTTATGTCTTCATGATCATTAGTATTTAAATGTTTATGACTTAAAGTTATGAATGTCCTATGAATCCATCACCTCTCTTAAATGAAAAATGTTTTAATTACAAAAGAACAAGAAGTACATGGTTTCGAATTCATCCTTGAAACTAGTTTAATTATCTTGATATGGTGACAATACTTTTTGTTTTCTAAATGAATGCTTGAACAGTGCATATGTCTTTTGAAGTTGTTGTTTAAGAATGTTAAATATGTTGGCTCTTGAAAGAATGATGATAAGGAGAAATTTTACTTGATAATATGAAAAATCAAAAAATTGAATATTGAAGCAAGAAAAAGCAGTTAATACAGAAAGCTTGCAAAAAAAAAATACAAAAAAAAAATAGAAAGAAAAAGAAAAAGCAAGCAGAAAAAGCCAAAAGCTCTTAAAACCAAAAGGCAAGAGCAAAAAGCCAATAGCCCTTAAAACCAAAAGGCAAGGGTAATAAAAAGGATCCCAAGGCTTTGAGCATCAGTGGATAGGAGGGCCTAAAGGAATAAAATCCTGGCCTAAGCGGCTAAACCAAGTTGTCCCTAACCATGTGCTTGTGGCGTGAAGGTGTCAAGTGAAAACTTGAGACTGAGTGGTTAAAGTCAAGGTCCAAAGCAAAATAAGAGTGTGCTTAAGAACCCTGGACAGCTCTAATTGGGGACTTTAGCAAAGCTGAGTCCCAATCTGAAAAGGTTCACCCAATTATGTGTCTGTGGCATTTATGTATCCGGTGGTAATACTGGAAAACAAAGTGCTTAGGGCCACGGCCAAGACTCATAAAGTAGCTGTGTTCAAGAATCAACATACTGAACTAGAAGAATCAATAACACTATCTGAACTCTGAGTTCCTATAGATGCCAATCATTCTGAACTTCAATGGATAGAGTGAGATGCTAAAACTATTCAAGAGGCAAAAAAGCTACAAGTCCCGCTCATCTGATTGGAGCTAAGTTGCATTGATATTTTGGAATTTATAGTATATTCTCTTCTTTTTATCCTATTTGATTTTCAGTTGCTTGGGGACAAACCACAATTTAAGTTTGGTGTTGTGATGAGTGGATAATTTATACGCTTTTTGGCATTGTTTTTACATAGTATTCAGTATGATTTGGTTAGTTTTTAGTATATTTTTATTAGTTTTTAATTAAAATTCACATTTCTGGATTTTACTATGAGTTTGTGTATTTTTCTGTGATTTCAGGTAATTTCCGGCTGAAATTGAGGGACTTAAGCAAAAATCAGATTCAGAGGTTGACGAAGGACTATAGATGTTGTTGGATTCTGACCTCTCTGCACTCAAAGTGAATTTTCTGGAGCTACCGAACTCCAAATAGTGCGCTCCTAATTGCGTTGGAAAGTAGACATCCAGGGCTTTCCAGAAATATATAATAGTTCATACTTTGAATAAGGATTGACGACGTAAACTGGCGTTCAACGCCAGTTCCATGCTGCATTCTGGAGTCAAACGCCAGAAACAGGTTGCAAAGTGGAGTTCAACGACAGAAACAGGCTACAAACTGGCATTCAACTCCAAAAGAAGCCTCTACACGTGTAAAGCTCAATGCTCAGCCCAAGCACACACCAAGTGGGTCCCGGAAGTGGATTTCTGCATTATTTACTTATTTCTGTAAACCCTAGTAACTAGTTTAGTATAAATAGGACTTGTTACTATTGTATTTACATCTTTTGGACGTTTAGTTCTTAGATCATGGGGGCTGGCCACTCGGCCATGCCTGAACCTTTCACTTTTGTATTTTTCAACAGTAGATTTTCTACACACCATAGATTAAGGTGTGGAGCTCTGCTATTCCTCAAAGATTAATGCAAGTACTACTGTTTTTCTATTCAATTCAACTTATTTCGCTTCTAAGATATTCATTCGTACTTCAATATGATGGATGTGATGATCGTGACAGTCATCATCATTCTCAACTTATGAACGCATGCCTGACAACCACTTTCGTTCTACCTTAGATTGAATGGATATCTCTTGGATATCTAATACAGGGGACCGAGTCTGAGCTATTAGAGTCTTCATGGTATAAGTTAGAACCATGGATGGCCATTCTTGAGATCCGAAAAGTCTAAACCTTGTCTGTGGTATTCCGAGTAGGATCTGGGAAGGGATGGCTGTGACGAGCTTCAAACTCGCGAGTGCTGGGCGTAGTGACAGACGTAAAAGTATAGTAAATCCTATTCCAGTATGATCGAGAATCGACAGATGATTAGCCATGCAGTGACAGTGCATTGGATCTTTTTCACAGGAGGATGGAATGTAGCCATTGACAACGGTGATGCCCTACATAAAGCTTGCCATGGAAATGAGTAGGATTGATTGGATGAAGACAGCAGGAAAGCAGAGATCAGAGGAACGAAAGAATTTCTATACGCTTATCTGAAATTCTCACGAATGAATTACATAAGTATCTCTATCCTAGTTATATTCTATTTGTCTTTTATTTATCACTTTATAAAACTATTTGAATCCGCCTGACTGAGATTTACAAGGTGACCATAGCTTGCTTCAAGCTGACAATCTCCGTGGGATCGACCCTTACTCACGTAAGGTTTATTACTTGGACGACCCAGTGCACTTGCTGGTTAGTTGTACGAAGTTGTGAAACAGATATAAGATCATGATCGTGCGTATTGAGTTTTTAGCGCCGTTACCAAGGAATGGAATGATCAAGATTTCGCACACCAGCGCTCTCTCATTTTAGCTTTGTGTTCCTGCCGATCCAACCTTTCGAGTATCTGATGGAGCAGTTGGTCTGTTGTAGGTGATTGTGGTGTTGAAGAAGGAATATCTTCAACCGGTTTAGTCTGATGGCTTGTGGCAGTTGGTGGAGGTTTGATGTATTTCCCGTTAAGGACATACTGATCATCCCGTGGAAGCATGGCTTCGGTGTCCCCAGCTCTGTAGGAGACTTCGGCTGCTGAGACAAGATCTGAGACCAAGGTGGGAAAAGGTAAGTTGCCCGTAATTTGTACGTGTCCCATGGCATTCCGGATGTGTCTTGGTAGGTTCAGAAGTTGGTCTGTAAGGATGCACCATAGTAGAATGGCCATGTCCGCAGTGAAGGAGGACTCGTGAGTGCTCGGAAAGATGTAATGGGACATGATCTGTGCCCATACGCGAGCCTCCAAGGTAAGTGCTGAAGCCGATATTTCCTTAGGGCGGGTACGATGGTATCCGTAGATCCAGCGGCTGCCAGGTAGTGCGATAACTCTGAGAACGGCGTCCCAGTTAAATTGGTACATCTGGCGCTTGAGTGCGGCTTCTTGAAAGGCGTTCAAACCTTTTGGAATAGGGGGAAGACCTAGAGCTCTTTGAATGGCCTCTTCTGTAATGGGGACTTACTTCTGACGGACAAAGATAGACTGCAGGGTTGGCAGGTGGAAGTTGGAGTAGAACTCGACTACCCAAGAAAGATTAACCTGCCTCGGTTGTCTCTGTAGGAACCCCATTGTCTTTGTGCAATTTGCGGCTCAACAAAGGTAGCAATATGGTTTGGGAGAAGAAGAAGGTATTCGTTGTTGTAGCTCCTTTCTGCCAGGATGGGGAACATCTGCTCACAGTAGCGATTAGGAAATCGCACAGTGTCCTTTACAGGGAAGAGGGTTCTGCCACTAATGCTCTTTGTTGTGGGCTTTACTGTAGTTGAAGAGGGTTCTGCCACTAATGCTCTCTTTGTTCCTCTTTTTGCTGGTTGTTTGGGAGTAGCCTTCCCCTTTCCTTTCTTGGTGGCCATCCTGATAAACGGAAGAGGAAGGAAATTAAGTTCAAAGAGAAAGAGCAAGGAAGAGGGTTGTAGGAGTGATAATCAATGCACGGTAAAGAGGATGTCCTTAACACATGGTCATGACTACATGTGAAAAGGTCATCAATGGAGATATAGCAAGTGCATATTAGGACAATTAAATGCAAGAGGTTTATTGGCATGGAGGCAAAGGCATGAGGAACATAGATCAAGCATTCAATGTCCAAGTTAGGTTACCAAGTCTTTCAAACAAACAATTTGTTTGTAATAACAATTATATTTAAGTAATAAAATATAAAAAAGGGTTTTGTGAAAAGCAAGCATTGAATAGTAGAGTAACGTAGAAAAGTGCATAATGCCATATAGGATTTTTCACAAACACATAGCATGCATGATAATTAAGGTATAGAAAGTATTAAATTGAACATGCAAGCAACCCTTTAAAAAGTAATATATAATTGCCAAACAAATTTACAACAATCCATAAGCATATAATGAGAAATAATGACTCAAATAAATTTTTAACACCACGTAAAAAGGAAAAAGAAAGAAAAAGAAAATATGAATAACGAAAGTAAAAAGAAAAGAAAAGAAGATAACATATAAAAATAAGAAGAAAAATAGAAAAGTAAGGAGGGAAGAAGAAAAGAAAACCTTGTTAATGGAGGTGAGAGAGAGAGAGAGAGAGAGAGTAGAAAGTGAGAAAGAAGGAAGAAATAAGGAGGGAAAAGAGGAAATAGGATTTGGGTAAAAGAAAGATAAGATAATTGGCAAATCAGGGAAGCTGTGCGGTGCAAGCGACGCGGCCGCGTGGGGCACGCGGTCACGCGAATTACGCTTATGATAATTGATGCAGTCGCCTTAGTCACGCGGTCGCGTGACCCATTTCATGCTTCTGGCGCGAGGGTAGCCTCGCACTCGCACAACTCTCTGTTTGAAAGTTTATTTTTACCAAATCTAGAGTGACGTGATCGCGTGGGGCAAGCGATCACGTGAGTGGCCATGAGAAGGGTATGACGCGGTCGCGTCGGTCACACGGCCGCGTGGGAAGGATTGTGCGTTCAGCACCACTCTAGCACAACTTTCGGTCGTGCACCCTTTTGACGTCGAATTCCAGGGCACGCGGTCCCGTGGGGCACGCAGTCGCGTGGGAGGTCAATGTTCCCATGTGACGCGGACGCATCGGTGACGCAGTCGCGTGGGGCGTTTTGTGCCACTGGCATGCCTCCAGCCACGCTCTTGCGTGACTCTCCGTTTCTTTTATTAGTCTCTCCCAACACCTGCGACGTGGACGCGTCAATGAGGCGGTCGCGTCGCATGAAAAATTATTTTTTTTTTTTAAATAAAAGTATGTAAATGCAGATTCACGAAATGTACTAATAAAGAGAAGAGTTATTGAATAGAAAAAAAACTAAGAATAAAGAAAAGAACAATCATACCATGGTGGGTTGTCTCCCACCTAGCACTTTGCTTTAACGTCCGTAAGTTGGACGCTCCACTAGCTCAGGCTTCGGCTATGTGGGGATCTTCCAAGAGGAAGATCTTGAACTCCTTGTTTTTCTTCAGCTTATCGCCATGGTACAGCTTTAAACGATGTCCATTAACCTTGATAAGTTCAGAGCTTGAAGGATGGCTTAGGTGGTAAACTCGTATGGTTCGGCCTTCTCTACTCTGTATGGACCTTCCCATCTTGATCTCAACTTGCCTGGCATGAGCCTTAGTCGAGACTTGTAAAGGAGGACTAAGTCCCCAGGTTGGAACTCTTTTCTCTTGATGTGCTGATCATGTACAGCCTTCATCTTCTCCTTGTACAGTCTTGAGTTCTCATAAGCTTCTAGGCGAAGGCTTTCCAGTTCTTGCAGTTGCAACTTCCTTTCAGCTCCGGCTTTCTCAATTCCCATGTTGCACTCTTTTACTGCCCAAAAGGCTTTGTGCTCTACTTCAACAGGGAGATGACAAGCTTTTCCATAAACTAAGCGGAAAGGGCTCATCCCAATGGGTGTTTTGTATGCGGTTCTGTATACCCAGAGTGCATCTTGTAGTCTGGTGCTCCAATCTCTTCTATGAGGTTTGACTATCTTCTGTTAGATACATTTTATCTCTCTGTTTGACACCTCGGCTTGCCCATTAGTCTGAATATGGTAGGCTATTGCAACCTTATGAATTATTCCATGCTTCTTCATTAATCCTGTTAGTCTCCTGTTACAAAAATGGGTGCCTTTATCGCTCACAATTGTTCGTGGTGATCCAAAGCGACAAATAATATGGTTTCTCACAAAGGAAACAACAGTGTTAGCATCATCAGTGCGGGTAGGAATTGCTTCCACCCATTTGGAAACGTAATCCACAGCTAACAATATATAAAAATAACCATTAGAATTTGGAAATGGACCCATGAAATCAATGCCCCAAACATCAAAAATTTCACAGAAAAGCATAATTTGTTGAGGCATCCCATCCCTCTTGGATATATTACCAAATTTTTGGCATGGAAAACAAGATCTACAAAATTCAGCAGCGTCTCTAAAAAATGTAGGCCACCAGAATCCACAGTCTAAGATTTTTCTAGCTGTTCTTTGAGGGCCAAAATGTCCTCCACTCTCAGATGAGTGACAGGCCAAAATGTCCTCTACATCTCCATAAATATGGGTCATCCCATATATAATATTTAGACTCGCTTTTCAGCTTGTCTCTTTGATGCTTAGAATAGTTTGGAGGAAAGGTGCGGCTAACTAGATAATTAGCTACAGGTGCATACCAAGGCACTACCTCAGATACTGCTTGCAGGTTATCAAATGGAAAATTATCAGCTATAGGAGTGGGGTCATCTGTAATGTGCTTAAGGCGACTTAAATGATCTGCCACTAAATTCTGGTTACCACTCCTATCCTTAATTTCTAAATCAAATTCTTGTAATAGCAGTATCCAACGTATAAGAATTGGTTTGGACTCCATTTTAGCTAATAGATACTTTAGAGCTGCGTGGTATGAGTACACTACTACCTTCGTACCAAGTAAATAGGCTCAGAATTTATCTAGAGCAAAGACAATAGCAAAAAGCTCTTTCTCGGTAGTAGTGTAATTGGACTGAGCGGCATCTAAAGTTTTAGACGCGTAAGCAATAACAAAAGGGTCCTTACCTTCACTCTAAGTCAGTGCTGCTCCTACTGCATGATTGGAGGCGTCGCACATTATTTCAAATGGCTGACTCCAGTCTGGTCCTCTCACAATTGAAGCTTGAGTCAGGGCGGTCTTCAGCTTATCAAACGCTTGTTTGCAATTATCACTGAACTCGAACTCAATATCTTTCTGCAGTAGCTTGGATAAGGGAAGTGCTACCTTACTAAAGTCCTTAATGAATCTCTTGTAAAAACCTGTATGGCCAAGGAACGAACAGACTTTCCTCACAGAAGAGGGGTAAGGTAAACTAGAAATAACATCCACCTTTGCTGGATCTACAGAAATGCCAGTATTAGACACAACATGTCCCAGTACAATACCTTCTTTTACCATAAAGTGACATTTTTCAAAATTTAATACAAGGTTTGTACTGACACATCTATCTAATACTCTAGATAATCCATCTAAGCAAAGGCTAAAGGAATCGCCATATACACTAAAATCATCCATAAAAGCTTCCATACAGTCCTCAATAAGATCAGAGAAAAGACTCATCATGCACCTTTGGAAGGTAGCTGGTGCATTGCACAAGCCAAAGGGCATTCTCCTTTAAGCATAAGTCCCAAAAGGACATGTAAAAGTGGTCTTTTCCTGATCCTCGGGAGCTATATGAATTTGGAAATAACCTGTGTAACCATCTAAAAAACAATAATGCGATTTACCTGACAGGCGATCCAGCATTTGATCAATGAATGAAAGAGGATAGTGATCCTTATGAGTGGCCTGGTTGAGGCGTCTGTAATCAATGCAGACCCTCCAGGCATTCTGAACTCTGGTTGCCATGAGCTCTCCGTGCTCATTCTTCACTGTAGTGACTCCAGACTTCTTGGGCCCCACTTGTACTGGGCTTACCCATTCACTGTATGAGATGGGATAGATGATATCTGCCTCTAGTAGTCTGGTCACTTCCTTCTTGACAACCTCTAAGATAGTGGGCTTTAGTCTTCTCTGAGGTTGACGGACAGGTTTTGCTCCCCCTTCTAAAAATATCCTATGCTCACAGACTTGAGGGTTGATGCCTACTATGTCTGCCAAACTCCAACCAATTGCCTTCTTGTGCATCCTCAGCACACTAAGTAACTACTCCTCCTATTGAGAAGTGAGTTCCCTTGCAATGATAACTGGAAACTTCTACTCGTCTTCAAGGTAAGCATATTTGAGGTGTGGAGGAAGGGGTTTTAATTCCAACTTCTGATCATGGTCAGGCTCTGGGTTGTCTGGAGCTGGTGACAATGGTAAAGTACTGTCATTGTCCTTTGAGAATGTCCCCACACTTGGACCTTGTCCTATGTACTTCTCTTCAAATTCCTCCTGGTGAACTTCAGCCACGGTTTCATCTATAAAGTCACACTGGAGGATAGAATGATCCTCCAGAGGATGCTTCATAACTCCATTCAGATTGAAGACTACTACTCGGCCATCTATTTCAAAAGAGTATGTTCCTGAAAAAGCATCTAATTTGAACTTCGAGGTCTTTAGGAATGGTCTTCCGAGTAGGATTGATGATGGCTTCTCTGAGTCATTTTGGGGCATCTCCAGGATATAAAAATCAATGGAAAA
Source organism: Arachis ipaensis (assembly GCF_059453495.1). Lineage (NCBI taxonomy): Eukaryota > Viridiplantae > Streptophyta > Magnoliopsida > Fabales > Fabaceae > Arachis > Arachis ipaensis. The sequence goes on from NC_142443.1 coordinate 90,646,683, forward strand.
TGTGAGCCCCTTAATGCCCACTAATACATCTTCAGCAACTCCAGCCACTGTAATAATGCTTTTATCTGCTAACACAAAACGAGCTGCCGACCTTTTTAAGGGAGGGAGCCTCAAAATATCATATATAGATAAAGGCATTATACTCTTGCATGCTCCTAAATCATACATGCAGTTAGAAAATACTACACCACCAATAGTACAATTAACCATACATGGACTTGGGTCACTACACTTTTCAGGTAAACCTCCCATTAAAGCAGATATGGAACTACCTAAAGGAATAGTTTCTAATTCATTAATTTTGTCTTAATGTATACATAAATCTTTTAGAAACTTTGCATATTTAGGTACCTGTTGAATAACATCAAAAAGAGGAACAATTACCTCAACCTTTTTGAATATCTCTACCATTTTAGGATCAGGTTCCAGCTGCTTCCTGGGCTTTCTTGCAAGGTGTGGAAATGGAATGAGAGTGGTGTCTTCTGCAGTGTCTGCGCCCTTTGGTGCTTCCTCCTGTGGTTGAACTTCTTCTTTTTCATCTATGTCCTGTATGTCCTCTTCCTCTTCAACATTTTCTATTTCCACTACCTCTTCAGCTGAGGCGTGTTCTCGTGGGCTTGGCTTCTCCTGATTTCTCTCCTGCAGTGTGGTTCTGGACCTTAGGGTGATGGCATTAATGCCACCCTTTGGATTGGGTAATGGTTGAGAGGGGATTCCACTGGAGCTCAAGGGCTGGTTATTGGAGTTATTCATTGATCCAATCTGTGAGACAAGAGCTTGCAGGGTAGAGTTCAGACCATTTAGTGTAGTATAAAGGTTATTTTCCATGGTCTATTATCTTCGATCAATAGATTGTAGTAAGTCGTCATTAGAAGATGAGGAAGGATAAGTAAGTTGAGAGGTCTGCTGTTGGTTATTCTGTGGTCCTTGGGATTGCCTCAGGTGAGGTGCTCTGTAGGGCTGGTTCTGGTTCTGCTGCCTATTGTTATTATTATTCCACCTCTGATTTCCCTGATTGTCTTTGCCTCCTCTGTTGTTGTTGTCCCTCCAATTCTGGTTAGAATTGTCTTGCCATCCATGGATGTAATTGCCACCTTGATTGTACCCTTGGTTAGGGCGATCATAGAAGTTATGAGTGGCTGCCACGGTGTTATCTTCTTACTGGAGCTGCGGACATTTATCAGTATAATGGCTATAATCAGCACAGATTCTGTAAACTCTCTAAAATCAATTTTTTCATTTGCACCTTGCTGTACTCTTTGGGTATGAATCTCACAGCTTTATAGTTTATAATGTCTGCAAACCATGGTACTTCCTGAATGGCAAAGAGTTGCTCATTCGGGAAGGTTTCAGAGATCTCAATAGGAGGGAGGGATGCTCCTACTACCGGTTCTATTCGGGACAGGTGATCTGCTATTTGGTTCTCTGTCCATTTTCTGTCTCTTATTTCTATATCAAACTCTTGCAGAAGCAACACCCATCTTATGAGTCTGGGTTTTGAATCCTACTTTGTGAGGAGATATTTTAGAGCAGCATGGTCAGTATACAGAATCACTTTTGATCCTACTAAATAAGATCTGAACTTGTCAATGGCATAAACCACTGCAAGTAACTCCTTTTCTGTGGTTGTGTAATTCTTCTGTGCATCATTTAAAACACGGCTAGCGTAATAAATGACATGCAGAAGCTTGTTATGCCTCTGTCCCAATACTGCACCAATGGCATGGTCACTGGCATCACACATTAGTTCGAATGGTAATGTTCAGTCTGGTGTAGAAATAACTAGTGCTGTGACCAGCTTAGCTTTCAGAGTTTCGAACGCCTGCAGACCCTCCGTGTCAAAGATAAAGGGCATGTCAGCAGCTAACAGATTGCTCTGAGGTTTTGCAATTTTTGAAAAATCCTTTATAAAGCTTCTAATTCCCTTAATATTGGCAGGTGGTGGTAATTTTTCAATTACCTCTACCTTATCTTGATCAAACTCTATTCTCTTGTTCGAAATTTTGTGCCCAAGGCCAATTCCTTCAGTCACCATAAAGTTACATTTTTCCCAGTTTAAAACCAGGTTAGTCTCTTGGCACCTTTTTAGAACAAGTGCTAGATGGTCAAGGAAGGAGTTGAATGACTCTCCAAATACTGAGAAGTCATCCATGAAGACTTCTATAAACTTCTCTACCATATCAGAGAATATAGAGAGCATGCACCTCTGAAAAGTTGGAGGTGCATTGCATAGACCAAATGGCATCCTTTTGTAGGCAAATACTCCAGATGGATATGTGAATGCTGTTTTCTCTTGGTCTTGAGGGTCTACTGCAATTTGGTTATAACCTGAATAGCCATCCAAAAAGTAATAGTATTCATGACCTGCTAGTCTCTCTAGCATCTGGTCTATGAATGGTAAAGGAAAATGATCCTTCCTAGTGGATGTATTGAGCCTTCTGTAGGAACTAGTTCATTCTTTTCATTATGAACCACTGTCATGCCTACCTTCTTGGGGACAACTTGGACAGGGCTCACCCAGGGGCTATCAGAAATAGGATAAATAATCCTAGCCTCCAGTAACTTAGTGACCTCTTTCTGCACCACCTCTTTCATGGCTGAATTTAGCCGCCTCTGTGGTTGAACCACTGGCTTAGCATCGTCCTCCAATAGGATCTTGTGCATGCATCTTGCTGGGCTAATACCCTTAAGATCACTTATGGACCAACCAAGAGCTGTTTTGTGTGTCCTTAGCACCTGAATGAGTGCTTTCTCTTCTTGTGGACTTAAAGCAGAGCTTATGATCACCGGAAAAGTGTCACCTTCTCCCAGAAATGTATATTTCAGGGATGGTGGTAGTGGTTTGAGCTCGGGTTTAGGAGGCTAATCTTCTTCCTGAGGAGTTTTCAGAGGTTCTTCCGCTCTCTCTGGTTCCTCCAAATCAGGCTGAACATCCTTAAAAATGTCCTCTAGCTTTGATTCGAGACTCTCAGTCATATTGACCTCTTCCACCAAGGAGTCAAAAACATCTGCGCTCAGGCAGTCTTTTGGTGTGTCTGGATGCTGCATAGCTTTGACAGCATTCAACTTAAATTCATCCTCATTGACTCTCATAGTTATCTCTCCTCTTTGGACGTCAATGAGGGTTTGTCCAGTTCCTAGGAAAGGTCTTCCTAGAATGAGATTTGCACTCTTGTGCTCCTCCATTTCCACCACTACAAAGTCAGTAGGAAAGGCAAATGGCCCAACCCTGACAATCATGTCCTCAATTATGCCTGATGGGATTTTGATGGAGCCATCAGCAAGTTGGAGGCATATCTGGGTTAGTTTAACTTCATCAGTCAAACCAAGCTTTTTGATAGTGGATGCAGGTATTAGGTTGATACTTGCCCCAAGGTCACACAGAGCTGTCTTGGTACAAGCATTCTCAAATGTGCATGGTATCATAAAACTTTCGGGATCTTTAAGCTTCTCTGGTAAGCTTTTCAGAATAACTACTGAAGAGTGGAAGATTGATGGTTTAGAAGTTATAGTAAACTCTCGTTGCAAGTATAGTTACTAAACCAAGCAATCAACGTTTCTTAGAAACGTTTTGGTTGTCACAAGTAACAAACCCCTAAATAAATTGATAACCGAAGTATTTAAACATCGGGTCGTCTTCTCAAGGAACTGTAGGGAAGTATGTTCTTATTATTGGTTATGAAGATTGTAAATTGGGGTTTTGAAGATGAGGAACAAGTAATTTAAATGCCAGGTAAAATAAATAAATAACTGTAAAATAAACTTTTGGCAAGGTATGAGAAATTGGAAGTTCTATCCTAGTTATCCTTATCAATGATGATGAAGATTGAATCTTAATTCCACTTAGTTAGCCTTTACTTAAAGCAAAGAAAGTTCAAGTGACTAATTAGTTTGATCTTCAAATCCAAGTTAATCCCTAAGGAAAGATTGGGATTATTGAAGTTCAATTCAATTAGCAAAGATAACAATTATCAATCATGTTGAGTTTGATAACTCTTGAGTTACTGATTTCTTAACCAAGACCAAAAGGGGAAAAGTAAATCTACTTGAATAAAAAAAATGTCTTCAGATTGGAAGCAACAGTAACATAAAGAAAAGAAAGCAATCATAAACTGAAATACCTCAAATAACATTAATTCAAAGAATAATCTGTAACATATAAGAATTCATAAATTAAATTGAGAAAATAAGTAATTAAAAAGGAATATTGAATCTGATAGAAAGAGATAATCCTGAAAGCAAAAGAAATCCTAATTCTAAATCCTAAAAGAGAGAGGAGAAAACCTCTCCTCAAAACTACATCTAAATCATGAATAATAACTAATTGGAGACTCTCCTTTGAATGGATGCATTCCCCCACTTCATAACCTCTGATCTGTGCCTTCTGGACTTGGATTTGGGCCAAAAAGGGCTTCAGAAATCGCTAGGAGCGTTTTCTGTAATTTCTGGTGCGTGGCCTCTGTCACGCGTCCGCGTGGGTCACGGGGTCGCGTCATCTGGAGTCTTTCTTATCACGCAGTCGCTTCAGTCATGCGTCAGCATCAATCACGCGGTCGCGTCACTGCCATTTCGCGCTGCCATGCGGCCGTGTCGTCCATGCGATCGCGTCACTGCCAGTTTCTCCAAAAACTCCGTTTTGTGCTTTCCTTCCATTTTTGTATGTTTCCTTTCCATCCTTTAAGTCATTCCTGCCTTAGAAGATCTGAAACTACTCAACACACGAATCATGGCATCGAATGGAAATAAAGGGTAATTAAAATAATTATTTTTACATGCATCACATAATAAGGAAGGGAAAGTAAAACCATGCAATTTTCATGAAAAATTGAGTGAATGATTGAATAAATCACTTAATTTGAGCACAAAATATTTCATAATATATGGGTTTATCAACTGCACTGCATTCTTCAGTGAGAAAAACTTTTTCATTTTCTCTCCAATCCTTCTTATGGCTTAAGATCTCTTTCATGAACTTAGCATAAGAGGGTATTTGCTCAAGTGCCTCTGCAAATAGAATCTTTATTTCAAGAGTCCTGAGGTAGTCTACAAAGGGGGAAAATTGTTTATCCTGTTTCGCTTGGCGGAGTTTCTGAGGATAAGGCATCTTGGTTTTATATTCTTCAACCTTGGTTGCTGTAGGTGTATTTCCTACAGAAGTGGTTGGAGAAGCCTGCTTAAGGGGGTTGTTATCAGCACTTGCAAGTGTCTGACCCCTTTGTGGCATTTGAACGCCAGAATTGGGGGCTGCATGGGTGTTTAATGCCAGATTGCCACCCTTTTCTGGAGTGTTGACGCCATAATTGGTTGTCCCTTGGGTGTTTAACTCCACTTTTTCACCCTTTTCTGGCGTTTGAACGCCAGAATCATTCCTCTCTGGGCTCTTACTATCCTCAGAGGGATTTTAGGCAATGGTTTGGTTATCCTTTGTCAGTTGTTCCTTTCTTGGCTTCCTGCTACCTTGGATTGATACATTCAGTGTTTTTCCACTCCTTAATTGAACAGCTTAGCATTCTTCTGTTATCTGTTTAGATAGCTGTTGTCTTGTCTGATCCAATTGTGCTTCCATACTTTGGTTAGCATTTTTAGTGTCTTGGAGCATCTCTTTGAATTCTGTGAATAGTTTTGTAATGATAAGCAATTGCTGATTGAGTTCAGCAACTTGTTCTTGAGGACTAAGTTCAGTGGATACTGCTTTGGCCTCTTCTTTCAGGGAGGACTCACTACTCAAGTACAAATGCTGATTTCTAGCAACTGTATCAATGAACTCTTGAGCCTCTTCAATTGTCTATGTCATATGTATAGATCCACCAGATGAGTGATCTAGAGATATTTGAGCTTTTTCTGTAAGCCCATAGTAAAAGATGTCTAACTGCACCCACTCTGAAAACATTTCAAAGGGGCATTTCCTTAGCATCCCTCTGTACCTCTCCTAGGCATTATAAAGGGATTCATCATCCTCTTGTTTAAAGCCTTGGATGTCCAGTCTTAGCTGTGTCATCCTTTTTAGAGGGTAATATTGATTCAGAAATTTGTCTGATAACTGTTTCCATGTTCTTATGCTTGTTGTGGGTTGGTTATTTAACCACCTCTTAGCTTGATTTTTTACAGCAAATGGAAGCAGTAATAATCTGTAGACATCCTGATCCACTTCTTTATCACGTGCTGTGTCAGCAATTTGTAAGAACTGTGCCAGAAACTCAGTAGGTTCTTCCTGTCGAAGACCGAAATACTGGCAATTTTACTGCACCATGATAATGAGCTGAGGATTTAGCTCAAAACTGCTTGCTCTGATGGGGGGTATACAGATATTACTCCTGTATGCAGCAGTAATGAGGTTAGCATATGACCCCAGAGTCCTTCTAGACTGTTCATTTCCACTTAGGTCCATGATGGACAAAAGGGAATTGATGTGAATTGCAAATAAAATATATTTTTATTTTTATTTTATTTAATTAAAAATAGCCGAATAAATAAAAAAAAGGTAAAATAAAATAATTGGAAAATAAAATATAAATTTCAAAAACTAATAGAAAAAGAAAAAGAAATTCAAAAATTGAAGTAATCAATTAGTAAAAAAAAAATTTAAAAACTTTGGATATGATTTTTAAAAAATATTTTGAATTTTGAAATTTTAAAACTAAGATGAGATAAAATAAAAATTTTAAAATAAAAATCTGAATTTTTTAAATAAAGTTTTCGAAAATTCAATTAAATAAAAAGAAAATATATTTTTGAATTTAATGAGGAAAGTGAAAAACAATAAAATGACACCAAACTTAGAATTTTTAGATCAAAATAAAGAACAAAAATAAGAAAATTTTGAATATTAAGATGAACACCAAGAACAAATTTTAAAAATTTTTAAGAAAATAGAAACACAAAGGACACCAAACTTAAAAATTTTTATATTTTGGACGCTAATAATTCAAAAATGTATAAAATAAACAACAACAATCACAACACAAGAAATTTTAAAGATCAAATAAGGAAAATTATCAAGAACAATTTGAAGATCAATAAAGAACTAAGAACATATAATTCGAAAATTGAAAGAAAAATAAAATCATGCAATTGACACCAAACTTAAAATATGAAACTAAACTCAAACAGAAGACTAAATTATGAAGTTATTGGTTTTTAAAAAAAAAATTCAAAAATAGTTTAGAAAAATAAAATAAGAATTTTAAAATTTTAACCCAAAACAATAATAGAAGACTCAATGTTAGTGACTCTAAACCAAAAAGGCAAATTTTCCTAATCTAAGAAACAAAATAAACTGTCAGTTGTCCAAACTTGAACAATCCCCGGCAACGGCGCCAAAAACTTGGTGCACAAGATTGTGATTACACTTTTCACAACTCTGCACAACTAACCAGCAAGTGCACTGGGTCGTCCAAGTAATACCTTACGTGAGTAAGGGTTGATCCCACGGAGATTGTTGGCTTGAAGCAAGCTATGGTTATTTTGTAAATCTTTGTTAGGAGATTAATGATAAGAGTGGTTATATTTATGAAAAATAAATAACATAGAATAAACAGTACTTATGATTCAGTAATGAGAAACAGGCTGAGGTTCCGGAGATGCTCTGTCATCTGAATCTCTGCTTTTCTACTGTCTTCTTCCCCAAACACGCATGGCCTCCTTCCATAGCAGGCTGTATGATCCTCTTGGATGAAAAATACCAAGCGCTGTCACCGCACGGCTAATCATCTATCGATTCTCACTAGCGTCGGAATAGGACCATTATCCTTTTGCACACTGTCACTGCGCCCAACATTCGCGAGTTTGAAGCTCGTCACAGTCATCCCCTTCCAGATCCTACTCGGAATACCACAGACAAGGTTTAGACTTTCTAGATCCCTAGAATGCTGCCAATGATTCTAGCCTATACCATAAAGGTTCTAACCTCCGAACTCGGTCCGTAGATTAGAAACCCAAGAGATACACACTCAAGCTGTCGCCCAATGACTACGTTGAGCTCAGATAGAATGGAGTGGTTGTCAGGCATGCGTTCATAGGGTTGAGGATAATGATGAATGTCATGGATCATCATATTCTCCATATTGAAGTACGAGTGAGTATCTTAGAATAGAATCAAGCGTGATTGAATAGAAAACAGTAGTAATTGCATTAATCCATTGAAACACAACAGAGCTCCTCACCCCCACCTATGGGGTTTAGAGACTCATGCCGTCAACGGTACAATATGAAATGTAAAAAAGTCATAAAATGACTATCTAAAAGTAGTTTTTATACTACACTAGTAACTTAGGTTTACAGAAAATGAGTAACTAATTGCAGATAGTGCAGAATTCCACTTTCGGGACCCACTTGGTGCATGCCTGGGCTGAGCTTTCAAGCTTTCACGTTCATATGCCCAAAGTTGGCATTAAACGCCACCCTGGGTGCCAGAATGGGCGTTTAACGCCGAAAAAGGTGCCAGTTCTAGCGTTTTACTCCAGAAAGTTTTAGGCTAACTTTGGACGCTAGTTTAGACCATCAAATCGCAAGTAAAGTATAGGCTATTATATATTTCTGGAAAGCCCATGTCTACTTTCCAACGAAATTGAGAGCGTGCCAATTGGACTTCTGTAGCTCGAGAAAATCCATTTCGAGTTCAGGCGGGTCAGAGTCTAACAACATCTGCAGTCCGTTTTCAGCCTCTGAATCAGATTTTTGCTCAGATTCCTCAATTTCAAACAGAAAATACCTAAAATTACAGAAAAACACACAAACTCATAGTAAAGTCTAGAAAATAATTTTTGAATAAAAACTAATAAAAATATAATAAAAAGTAACTAAAACATACTAAATCTATATAAAAACAATGCCAAAAAGGGTATAAATTATCCGCTCATCAGATGCCTTGGCATCACAACACCAAACTTAAATCTTGCTTGTCCCCAAGTAAGCAGTAAATCATGAGAAGAATGAATGTAAACAGAGAGGAATGTATGTCCTTATTAGAAAGCATTTAAACTTGGTTCATGGGGTTTTATGCAGGATATATTTGTAGCTCAACTTTTATTAGTTTCTGGGTGTGAAATGTCCATTTAAGTGCTAGCTAAGGTGCTGCTATGAAGCCTTGTTATTTACTAATCCTTGGTGTTTGATTGTTTTTTTCTTTTACTTAGAGACTTATTCATCATCTGCAGCTTAGTGTTCTGTGTTTGAGGCAACTCTTTAGAGTAGGCTTTCTGTCAACACTCCCGAACGAGTTGTTTCAAGGTGCTAGCTGTTGAAACACCACTAAGGACTTAATCACCCAAGTCTCTCCTCAGCACATATACACCATAGGCACATGGTTTGTCATTCATTCTTTAGACCTTGGTGTCCAGCACCTCTTTGGGTTGCTAAATATTTTGTGACAAGGTTGCTCTTGATAGTGAATTTTGAGTTGACAATCCCGGGTTAGTTAACCCAAGTTGTCAAGTGGTGAAGCACTCCTAAGAACTTACTCATCCAAGCAGATCCTTGCACAAAAACACCACAGACACATGCCTCAAGGTTCAAACTATTGGTGCCTAGCTTTATTCTTTCTTTCATTCTTCCAAGGATGTTTATGCTAAAAAGAGACATTCTACCATTCATCCTTATTAGTGAGCTTAATAATCAAACATATTTCACCACTTAATCTTGTTCAATTTCCTACCAAACATGGACATTTACTCTTTCTATGTCAAACATTTTCATTTTTCATTCAATTAGAAGCAAAGGGAATAAGACATATATTCAAGCAGGATGAAACAGGCACTTAGGCTAGAGCACTTAGATGAAAATTAAAGAAAACAAACAAACAAAATTTAAATACAGGTAAACCTCCCAGCAGGGGTACATTCAAACTTCTAATTAAATATTTCAAAGTGGAAACAATTCAGTAACAATACAACCTCTTAGTGTCTTCTTAGTTTTTCATCATCCAACCTAACTTTTGTATTCTCTTTGTCTCCCTGGATGATGGTGCATAGTCCTTCCAAGGGGTTGATTGTCTTCCTGCAGAGTTATTGGAAGTTGCTTGTTTACCAAGCACTTGAGAGATGGTTAGCATGCATGTGTGCTTGTGATTTTTTGGATCTAAGTTGATGTGTGAACACCAAACTTAGTTCCTTACCTATTTTTATATGTAACAGAGTGAATACATGCATAAAACATCAAGCGCTTTTATTAGGAAAATAAATTGTGAACTGAAAATCAAACATTTGTTAAGTAGTTTCTCTGATTGTTTGGAACCAGTGACTAATTATGCTGAGGGATGCAATGTGCTCTTAGCGAAATCTGTAGTGGAACACCGAACTTAGAATTACACATTTACCCTTTAATTCCCTTGGTGTGCAACACCAAACTTAGCTCCTTGCAATGCAGAGAAATCTACTTAACTCTTTTATTGAAACAGCTAGGAAAAGAAAAGAGAATTACCTTTGGTTGGGTTGCCTCCCAATAAGCGCTCTTTTAACGTTAGTAGCTTGACGGTTACTCCATTAGTTGAGCCTGTATTTCATCTTGGGGCTTTCCCCCATATTGCCCAGATAATGTTTGAGCCTTTGTCCATTCACGGTAAAGGTTCGATGTGAGCTTTCCTCCATGATCTCTATGTGTCTCTAAGGTGAAACTTTGGTGATCAGAAAGGGTCCTGACCACCTTGACTTTAGCTTTCCAGGAAAGAGCTTAAACTTTAAGTTGTAGAGGACCACTCTCTGTCTTTCTTTAAGATTCCTTGGTGCCAAATTGAGGTCATGCTTTTTCTATGCCCTGTTCTTATAAATTTTGGCATTTTTATAGGCTTGGGATTTGAATTCTTCCAATTCTTGTATTTGCAAGATCCTTCTTTCACTAGCAGCTTTCTTATCAAAGTTCAATAGCTTAAAAGCCCAGAATGCTTTGTGTTCAAGCTCCAATGGTAGATGACAAGCCTTTTCATTCACCAATTGATATGGAGACATCCCAATTGGTGTCTTGAAGGCTGTTCTATATGCTCAAAGAGCATCATCCAACTTCTTTGCCGAATCTTTTCTTGAAGCTCCCACAGTCTTTTCGAGAATTCTTTCGAGCTCTCTGTTGGATATCTTTGTTTGCCCACTTATTTGAGGGTGGTAAGGTGTGGCAACCTTATGCTTGACTCCATATCCCAGGAGGAGAGTCTCTAGTGGTCTGTTACAAAAATGGCTTCCTCCATCACAGATTAACGCTCTGGAAATTCTAAACCGGCTGAAGATGTTCTTTCTGAGGAAGTTCATGACTACTTTATTATCATTTGTTAGGGTTGCAATAGCCTCCACCCACTTGGATACATAGTCCACTGCCACTAATATGAATTTATTTGAGTATGAGGTTGGGAATGGTCCCATGAAATCAATCTCCCATACGTCAAATAGCTCAAGTTCTAGGATGAAGTGTTGTGGCATCTCATTTCTTTTGGGCAAGTTTTCAGCTCTCTGGCATTCATTACAATTTTCACTAGTTCTTTTGCATCCTTGAAGGTAGTGGGCCAAAAGAATCCACACTGCAATACTTTGGCTGCAGTTCTTTCTCCTCCAAAGTGCCCTCCATAGCAAGAACCATGACATTTCCATAAGACTTCCTGCCCTTCTTCCTCTGAGATACATCTTCTAAGTATTCCATCTAAACATTTTTTGAAGAGATAGCGTAATTTCCAAATGAAATACTTGGCATCATTGATGAGCTTCTTTTTCTGATGTTTGTTGATCTTCAGATGCATTTCTCCAGTGGCTTTAAAATTGGCAATGTCCGCGAACCAGGGTGCCTTGTGTACCATCATTAACTGCTCATCTGGAAAGCATTCATTTACACTTGGGTTGTGTGTGTTGCCTTCTTCACAAGGAATTCTTGACAAGTGATCTGCTACTTTGTTCTCCACTCCTTTCTTATCTTTAATTTCAATGTTGAACTCCTGCAGTAACAAGATCCACCTTATCAATCTTGGTTTTGATTCTTGCTTGGCAAGTAAATATTTTAGTGCTGCATGATCAGTAAAAACAATCACTTTAGATCCAATGAGATATGATCTAAATTTATCAAATACAAATACTATTTCTAGTAATTCCTTTTCAGTGGTGGTGTAATTCCTTTGGGTTTCATTCTGGACTTTGCTGGCATAGTATATAACATGCACTAGATTACCTTTCCTCTCTCCTAACACTGCCCCAATAGCAAAATCTTATGCATCACACATTAGCTCGAAAGGTAAATCCCAATCAGGTGGGTCAACGATAGGTGCTAAGGACAGTTTTCTTTTCATATTTTCAAAAGGCAGCATGCATTCTTGATTAAATACAAAAGGTGCATCAGAGATAAGTAGGTTACTCAAAGGTTTAGCAATTTTTGAAAAATCTCTAATAAACCTTCTATAAAACCCAGCATGTCCCAAGAAACTCTTAATTGCTTTGACATTACTAGGTGGAGGTAATTTCTCAATTAATTCCACCTTAGCTCTGTCTACCTCTATGCCTTTATTAGAGATTTTGTGGCCAAGGACTATCCCTTCTGTTACCATAAAATGGCATTTCTCCTAGTTTAAAATCAAGTTAGTCTCTTGGCATCTCTAGCACCAAGGCAATGTGATGTAAGCAATTATGGAAGGAATCCCAAATACTGAAAAGTCATCCATAAAGACTTCAATAAATTTTTCAACCATGTCTAAAAAGATAGGCAACATGCATCTTTCGAAAGTGGCAAGTGCATTGCACAGTCCAAAGGGCATGCGTCTATAAGCAAAGACTCCATATTGACAAGTGAAAGATGTTTTTTCTTGATCTCTTGGGCAACTACTATCTGGTTGTAGCCTGAGTAGCCATCTAAGAAGCAGTAGTATGCACCTCCAGTAAGTCTTTCCAGCATTTAGTCCATGAATGGAAGTGGAAAGTGGTCTTTTCTTGTGGCCTCATTAAGTTTTCTATAATCAATATACATCCTCCATCCTGTGAGTTCTTGTAAGAATGAGTTCATTCCTTTCATTGGGCACCATAGTGATGCCTCCTTTCTTGGGGACCACTTGGATGGGGCTCACCCATGGACAATCCAAAATTGGGTAGATCACCCTTGCCTGCCATAGCTTGATGACCTCCTTTTGCACCACTTCTTTCATGACTAGATTCAACCTTCTTTGGGGTTGAATGGAAGATTTGGCATCATCTTCCAATAGGATCTTATGCATGCATATGGACCAGCTTATCCCTTTTAAATCAGTAAGGGTCCATCCAATGGCATCTTGGTGCTTTTGCAGCACCTTGATTAACTCTTTTTCTTGTTATTGACTGAGAGCAGAATTGATGATCACTGGATAACTTCCATCACCTCCTAAGTATGCATACTTGAGAGTGGGAGGCAATACCTTCTTTTCTAGTTTGGGTGCTTTTTTCTCTTCTTTCTTTTCTTCTAATGTGCTTCGGATGAGTACCTCAGCTGCTTGGATTTCTGCAGCTTCATTGGTTGGTGGGGAATCTTCCTCCGGTACTTCCTCAAGTTGTTCTTCTTCAAGGGTCTCTTATACCATAACCTCCACTGCATCCAACCTCATGCATTCTCCCAATGATTCCTGTGGGTAATTCATGGCTTTGAATATATTGAATACCATTTTCTTATCATGTAGTCTAAGAAATAATTCTCTTTTTTGGACATCGATGATAGCTCCAGCTGTTGCTAGAAACGGCCTTCCCAAAATGATTGATGCTTTGGCTTCTTCTTCTATATCCAACACCACAAAGTCAGCTGGGAAGATGAAGTCTCCCACCTTTTCACCAACAAGTCTTCTACTACTCCATGGGAGAATTTGAATGATCGGTCTGCTAATTGAAGTTCCATTCTTATTGGTTTGGCTTCCTCAATCTTCATTCTCTTTATCATTGCTAAGGACATCAAATTTATGCTGGCTCCCAAATCACATAAGAATTTTTCTACTGTGATTTCTCCTATGATGCAAGGAATTTGGAAGCTCCGAGCTGATGAGAGAAAAACAATTCCACACAAACTCACCGGTAAGTGTACCGGGTCGTATCAAGTAGTAATAACTCACAAGAGTGAGGTTGATCCCACAGGGATTGATGGATTGAACAACTTTAGTTAGGTGATGAATTTAGTTGAGTGAATAGTTGATGATTTGAGTAAAACTTGATTAACAGAAGTAAAATTTCATGGAAATTAAAGGAAGAAGGTAAATTGATAAAATCTTAAAGTGCAAAAAGAGTAAATTGCAGAAACTTAAATTGCAAGAAAGTAAAAGAGCTAAAACTTAAATTGCAAGAAATGTAAATAATAGAAACTTAAAGTGCAAGAAATGTAAATTGCTGAATATAAATTGACAAGAAACTTTAATTGCATAAAGAATAAAGGGATTTGGGTACTAGGATTCAAAATTAAGCTGGAAAATGTAAATTAAAGTAAATCAGAGAACTATGAGATGAAGAGGTTCAGATCTAGATTTCAGTAGCATAATAGAAATGGAAAATTTGCAAAGGAGTCAAAATAGAATGAGAACTTGGATCAGATCTAAATTCATAAAGAGAATTTAACAATTGCTTTCAAATAACAAAATAGAAAGAAACTCAAATCTCAATTGCTCTCTTGACCAAAACAGAAAAGAAGAAAGGGCAGAAGAAGTAAAATGAAAACAAAAAAGAAGATTGAGATCTAATTTCCAATACTTAGAACCATAAATAGGAAAAGTAAAAGATGATTCTCAGATGAAGAAATTCAGCGGTGTTCTTCAAGCTGAATTCAAAACCCAAAACAGAAAATAGAAGTTGCAGATGAAAGAATAAACAGATAGAAAACTTAGATCTAATCACAATTCCCAAATTCTAAAGAAAAGGAAAATTTAAAAGAGTGCCAAAAAGAAAAGTAATACAAAATTTGAAGTAAAGGTCCTTCTCAAATCAAAATTGCTCCTATTTATACACTTTCTATTTTCATCCATTGAGCAATTGGAATGGGCTTTTGATCTGGCCTTGAAGAAGTGGATCCGGATTTGCTTGGTTTAATTGGATCAGGCTGCATTTTGTGCTCCCAGTGGAGCGTTCAGTTCATGATGCCGGGGCATTTTGGCCAGTTTCACCGACCTTTTCTTTACTGTTTTAGGGTAGTTTCATGCATTTTCTTAGGAAATAAGCAAGTTTTGGGTAGAATTTCACTTACATCTTGATTCGAGCAAACATAGTGCTCTTTACATGGTTTCATGAGAATTATGCATGAATTATATGAAAAATTAGATGATGCATGTCTCATGATGTGGATTAGAACTTTGATGCACTTTATTGCTTGATTTCAGGACAAAGGAAGCAAGAAAGAACCACGTTAGCAGCCACATTAGTCTAACTAACGTGACCACTAACGTGGAATGGGAGCTAGCTTGCAACATTAATGAGAAAAGTAATCGCCAATAACGTCCTCGAAGCCTTCATAGCCCACGTTAAGAGTCACGTTAACTAAGTTAACGTGAACTCTAACATGAAAGAAAGAAAGTGGAGCCAACGATAGTGACACTCACCTTTGCCACTAACGTTGGACCAAGCTCATATTGGCCACGTTAGCCTCCACGTTAACTTTGTTAATATGGACTCTAACGTTGGGAAGCAAAAGAGTGGCCAACGTTAGTGACACTCATCATTGTCACTAACGTTGGGCTAAGCCACCTTGAGCTACGTTAACTCCCACGTTAACTTAGTTAACGTGGAAGCTAACATAGAGAAAGCAAACAATCCCCAACGTTAGTGACACTTACCTTTGTCACTAATGTTGGAATGAGCTACAATGAGCCACCATGAGCCACGTTAACTCCCACGTTAACTTAGTTAACGTGGAAGCTAACGTTGAGGATAGGATGATGAGCCAACGTTAGTGACACTCACCTTTGTCACTAACATTGGAGATGGCTATCATTACCACGTTAGAAGCCACGTTAACTTAGTTAACGTGGACGCTAACGTGGGAAGAAGGGGCACCTTGGAACGTTAGTGACAAAGGTAAGTGTCACTAACGTTCTCGAAGGATTGGCAAGCCTACGTTAAAAGCCACGTTAACTAAGCTAATGTGGACTCTAACGTAAGGGGAAGGGAGGACTCTCAACGTTATTGGAAAAGGTGAGCCCCAATAACGTGTGCGAAAGACCAAGAGGCAACGTTAGTGGTCACATTGGTGCCACTAACGTTGAAGTTAACGTGGATCATCCCTGGGTGAGGAACGTTAGTGAAAAAGGTGATTGCCACTAACATTCTCGAACCCACACTCTCACTTAATGTTAACGCCACTAACGTCCTGAGCTAAACACCCTGCCTACTTCACACTTTCTCTCTACAAGTAAAGCTAAGCCCACTGAAGAGTATAACTGCTTCAAACTCAAGATCCAAAGTCGCATATCCAAGACTTGAAGAACCAACTAGAAGATTAGAAGAGTAGTATATATAGGGGAAGTTTTGAATTAGAAAGCAGCTTTTGGGGGATGGGAAATTGAGAACTACTCTCTGTATAATTTACTTTCTCTGTACTTCTAGTTCTAGTTTTCATGATGTATTCTCCATCTTTGTTCTCCATTTCCAGAGCTATGAACAACTAAACCCCTTTCATTGGGTTAGGGAGCTCTGATGTAATTTGATGGATCAATACTAGTTTTCATTACTCTTCTTCTATCTTTTCTCTTGATTTTACTAGAAAGCTTTCAATCTTCATCCAATTGGGTAGTTATCTTGGAAAAGAAGCTATTCATACTTAGATCTCTTCTGAACCTTGGAAGAGGAATGAAGAGATCATGCTAGAAATGCTTTCTCATGTTGGACCAAATTGGGTTTGGTTGGGTATGGTGACTATAATCCTACCAACACTTGATTTGGGAATGCATGTGGTATAATCAGTGACCATACTTCATCTCTTCTCATGAGCAATTGACTAAGGAATTGGCTATTGATCAAGATTTGAGAGATTGAATTGCCAAGGAATTGGAATTCGATCACTTAAGATTGCCAAGGAGATCAATGAATGCATTGATTGAGGAAGAGATGAAAATGAACTTGATCCGGAGAATGCAACATCTCCTAAGCCCAATGAACCCCCATTTATGATCTTACCCATTCTCTTTAATTTCTGCAATTTACTTTTATGAGCATCTTCCCCATTCCCATTTACAATTCTGCAATTTACTTTCCGTCATTTACTTTCAGCTCTTTACTTCCAGCATTTACATTTTCTGCTATTTACTTTCCCGCCATTTAAGTTCTTGCAACTCTCAAACCAAATTCTGCTTCGCTCAACTAGAACATTCCACTAATTAAAGTTGCTTGACCAATCAATCCCTGTGGGATTCGACCTCACTCTATTGTGAGTTTTTACTTGACGACAGTTCGGTATACTTGCCGAAGGAAAATTGTTGAGAGACAAGTTTCCGTGCTATCAAGTTTATGGCGCCGTTGCTGGGGCTTGATTTTGTATCAACAATGACTAAATCGGAGGATAACTAGATTGAGAATTTTTCTTTTGTTTGATTTAAATTTCTATTTGAGTTGATTACTTTCAGTTTTAGTTATTTTCCTCCCTTCCCCCTACTCCTTTGACTTAGTTATTTACCATTCAGTTCACTAACCCACTAACTGTTTGATATATTGCATCACTCACACTAACAGTAATTTTAACAAGAGTACTTTCTGCATCTATTTCCATGCTTGTGCCTTGTTGGTTGTATGACAAGGAGAAGAAGCGGGGCTTCAAATTTTTTTGATTCTGAACCTGAGAGGACCTTCCTTAAATTAAGGAGGGAAGCAAGAGGAAAGAGAGTAGTTGGTGCTGAGGAAGAGGAGGAGTACTTTGAACCAGACATGGATGAAGACATGGAGAACCATCATGAAGAAGAGGTTCACAACCATGGCAGAGAAGGTCCAGCGCATCAGGCTGGACAAGAGAGAAGAGTTCTGGGTTCTTACATCAACCCAAACCCAGGAAACTATGGAAGCAGCATCTAAAGGCCAACCATACATGCCAACAACTTTGAACTAAAGCCACAGCTCATCACCCTTGTTCAGAACAATTGTTCATTCGGTGGAAGTGTCCAAGAAGACCCCAATCAACATCTTACCACCTTCCTGAGGATATGTGATACTATGAAGTCTAATGGTGTTCATCCTGACACCTATAGACTACTTCTGTTCCCTTTCTCACTTAAGGACAAGGCATCTAAATGGCTGGAATCCTTCCCAAAGGAGAGTTTAGCAACCTGGGAATATGTGGTGAACAAATTCTTGGCAAGATTCTATCCTCCTCAACGGATCAACAGGCTGAGAGCTGAGGTGCAAACATTCAGGCAGCAGGATGGTGAGACTCTATATGAAGCATGGGAGAGGTTTAAGGACCTGACAAGAAGGTGTCCACCAGATATGTTCAACTACACTTTTTCTATTAAGGCCTCTCTTATGAATCAAAGAAGGCAGTAGACCATTCATCCGGGGGATCTCTGAACAAGAAGAAGACCATTGAAGAAGCCATAGATGTCATTGAGACTGTAGTGGAGAATGACTACTTCTATGCTTCTGAAAGAGGCAATACTAGAGGAGTGATGGAGCTAAACAATGTAGATGCACTGCTGGCCCAAAACAAGCTTATTATCAAGCAGCTGGCTGACCTCACCAAGAAGATGGAGAGGAACCAAGTGGCAGTAGTCACCACCTCATCAGCAACCCAAGAGGGAGTGAATGCTGAGGCAGAGGAGGAGCAAGAACAAGCCAACTACATTGGAAACTCACCCAGGCACCCATCATCCATACTCCAAAACCTACAACCCTGGATGGAGGAATCACCCAAACTTTGGGTGGGGAAATCAACAACATCAAAGCCAAGATCAGATACATCACAACCACAACAACAATGTAGCTCACCAACATTCCACATAGAGATCATATCAACACCACCCTAACAACACCTCTCCACATCCATACCAAAACCAAAATGACCCAACTCACCCATCCACTCTCAACTCACCATCATCTGAAGATAGACTCTCCAAAATTGAGACTTTGCTTGAAGGCATTGATAAACCCATATTTCATGAGTTCTTTTGTGCTTAATTAGAGTTATTTATTCAACTCTTCACCTACTTATTCACATTAATTGCATGGTTTTACCTTCCCTTCCTTATTATGTCATATTGTGAAAACATGTTTTCTAAGCTTTAAAAATTAATTATTTTAATTACCTTTATTTCCATTCGATGCCATGATCAATGTGTTGAGTAGTTTCAGATTTTCTAAGGCAGAATGACTTAAATGATGGAAAAGAAAACATACTAAAATGGAAGGAGAAAGCAAAACGGAGCTTTAAGGAAACTGGTATTCACGCGATTGCATGGATGACGCGATCGCGTGCCAAGCACAAATTAGAAGTGACGCGGCCGCATGACTGACGCGACCGCGCGCCTTAAGCAGAACGCACATGACGCTGTCGCATGACTAACGCGACCGCGTGGAAAGGAAAAGCTCTAAATGACGCGACTGCGTGACCCACGCAGACGCGTGACAGAGGCCACGTATCAGAATTTACAAAATACGCCCCCAGCGAATTCTGAAGCCCTTTTTGGCCCAGATCCAAGTACAGACAGCATAGACCAGAGGTTATAAAGTGTGGGAATGCATCCATTCAAAGAGAGCTCGCATAATTTTAGTTTTCAATGATTTAGATTTAGTTGAGAGGGAGATCTTCTCTCTCTCTCTTTTAGGATTTAGGATTTCTTCTTGTTTTAAGAGTAACTCTGGATCCCAGGTTTAATGTTCTTTTATTTTAGTTTTACTTTTATTTATTTATTCCAACATTTGAATTGATTATTATAATTTGATTTAAGAATTCTTCCATGTTACAGACTGCTATTTGAATTAATCATAATTGAGGTATTTTCAGTTTATGATTGTTCTCTTTGATTTAAGTTATCATTGTGTCCCATCTAAGGATATTTTTATTATTCTAGCAATTTTACTTTTTCCCCTTTTAGTTCTGGTTAAGAATTTAGTAACTCAACAGTTATTAAACTCAACATAATTGATAATCGTTATCTTGCTAATTGAGCTGAACTTAAGTAATCCCAACCTTTTCTTAGGAAATAAATAGGATTCAAAGGTCAATTTAATTAGTCCCTTGACTTTCCTTTGCCCTGGTAAAGGTTGACCAAGTGGAGTTTAGATTCAACTTTCATTATAGTTGAGAGAGATAACTAAGTTGGACCTCTAATTTCCCTTATCTTGCCAAAAGTCTGCTTTACAGTATTTATTTATTTTAATTGCCATTTGCTTTACTTGTCATTTAAATTACTTGCTTCTCATCTTCTAAACCGCGATTACAACCTTTATAGCCAATAATAAGAACATACTTCCTCGCAGTTCCTTGAGAAGACGACCCAAGGTTTGAATACTCGGTTAACAATTTTTAAAGGGGTTTGTTACTTGTGACACCCAAAACGTTTGTACGAAGGGATTTTTGTCGGTTTAGAGACTATATCTACAACGCAACCGTTTCTATGAATCTCTTTATTGGTAAAAAACCCTAACGTCAAAATGGCACCGTTGCTGGGGAACTGCTAACGTGTGCCTTATTATTGGTTATTGTAAATATTTTTCTTTTTCTTGTTTATTTATTTTTGTTTTTCCTTTTTATCTTTATTTGCTACTATGAACTCTCACCCCTCTCGCTTTGAGTTTGGTTCTAATATTGTTAAAGGAAATAGAAGTTACAGCAGGAATGTGCATCAAGGTCAGACCAATCAAGGATGGATGGAACCAAGAGGATCTAATCAACCCTTTTGGCAGCAACACCCTCCGAGATATCCTGGACAAAGACCATTCTACCGTGCATATCCAGCTGAAAGACATGGTGGACAACCTTGTAACTACCAACAAGCCCCACCCCGTGCATATGAACCATCCTTTCAATATAACCTCGAACCACCACACTCACAAGCTTCTCTTCACCATTCGCCATCATATGATCCTTCCTTACCCCAATACCAATCTAATCGTTCCCAATCATCACCACTTTCCTTTGTATCATGTCCAAGTCTGGCAAACCGCGAAGCAGAGGATCGCCTAAAAGAAACAGTAATTAAATTTGAAACAACCATTCAACAACTGGAGCAAGCACTAATTCAATGGGCCACTAGGCGCTCAAATATACAAGGATCAACCACAGCTCCGTGTGGACAGCCCGATGAAGAGCGTAGCATGAAAGAAATACTAGAGACTCCAGTGGACAAGACAGAGAATGAATTCGTACTAGAACAAGTGGAAGAAGCTGTCATTGTTCAAGAAGAAGAGTTGCTTGAAGATCTAGGAGATGCTGAACTTCCTTGGGAATCCAGAATTGAGGAAAACTCCGTCCAAGATGCTACAGTTGATGCTGAGGAGGATGCCATACAATCTCCAAGGCAAGTCGTTTACGAAGAATTAGACGGAATAATCCAAGAAGCAAATTTCCTTGATGATGATAGTCACAAGTCTAGTTCTCTTAGTAATGAACTTGCATCCGCAAGTGAATTCTCTGAGATCGAAGAATTTTCCCCAAGTGAATATGAAGATGATGCGGAGGTAGATTTCTCTCAACCTCCAATCTATGACTCAAGTAATGAGGAAGGCATAGAAGACTTTGACTAGGACACAGATACAATTGAAGATCTTTGCAAAGAAGTGGAAGAATTCACAGAAGAGCACAAGGAAACGGAACTTGCAGAACCACCAAAAACACCTATCCCAAGGCCATTACCACCTAATACAAGCTTCAAGTGGGTACAATCCTTAACTTATAATTTTACTTATTCACTTGAATATGGTTTGCTCGAAACAGATGGCCAACTTAGAGCTCTCTGCGGCTTTAAGAGTAAGAGGGAATTGGCTCGTACTCAGAGCTGGTGCACCAGGTTCAATAAGGTTCCACGCTTCACTTCGAAGTACACGGATTCGTATCATGCTCAATTGCATGGATCACGGAAAACATTTGGTCACCACGGTGAGATTCTACTTTTTAACCCGCCCGAATGGAAACTTACAAATCAAAACGGAGGCGGATCTAAAAACACAGCTTGGGATCATGGATTATATTCTGACATTCGTCATCCCGGGAGGCTGAATATCTGTTTGAAGCTGCTCAGAAGCTTTACATGCCTAGTTTGGGACCCCGGAGGCCATTGGCATTCCAAGCACTGGTGGAGATTTTTGGACGAATTTAAACATAAGCAACCATAACAGGATACTCCTCCAATGCCCAACTTAAGGACATTAACTAAAAGTGCTAGGTGGGAGACAACCCACCAGGGTATGGTCGCTTCTTTTTCAATTTATTTCTTGATAATTGCTTTCATTTTTCCTTTTTTATTTTAATTTATTAAACCTGGAATCATGCATAACATTCTTATTAATCATTGCATTTTGCATTTTTCAGTTTAAAAAAAAAAAGGGGATGCACGACGCGACCGCATGCCCCATGCGATCGCGTCATATCGCGGAAAACACCACCCGCGCGACCGCGTGACCCACGCGGCCGCGTGATATATATATCGGCGTAAGGATCCAACGAACAGAAAGTTAGGCTAGAATCGTGCGGCCCCTGTGCGTTTCGCACAAATTGGCCCACGTGATCGCATACCCCATGCGACCGCGTCACTTGCACAATACCAATCCCACGCGACCGCGTGAGCGACGCGATCGCGTCGCATGGATTGCACATCACCCCAAAAGGAGACAGAGAGTTGCGTTAAAACGGCGCTGGAGTCGTGCGTTTAGCACAAATTCCAGCGACGCGATCGCGCGACCCACGCGATTGCGTCACCCTTCTCCCCCCCTCTCACGCGATCGCGCAACCCACCCGATCGCGTTACTCCCATTTTCGTCCCAACCACGTGACCGCGTGCCCCACGCGGCCGCGTGGATTCGAAAATATAACCCCCCAGCCCACGAACCCTATCAGTCGTGAGCCCCCCACCCCCAACCCTCCTCCTCTCTGCTCCCTTTCCCCCCCAACCACCACCCAGCACCACCCAGCCGCCACCGCCTGCCACCCATACGCCGCCGCCACCCCATATACCGCCGCCCCAACCCCCTCCCCTCCCTTCTTCTCCCTTCCTCCTCTCTCCTCCCCTCTCCACCACTGCCTCCGCGAGCACCGCCCAGCCACCGCCGGCCATCCAGTCGCGCCCCCCTCTCCGCCATCCACCCCCTTCAGCCAGCAACAACCACCGCCCTCCCTTCCGCTATCCTCTTCCTCTCTCACTAACCCTAACAAACCCCTTCTGCCACTACCCCCTCAGCCGCCACCGTGACGCCATGCACTACCACCGCACCGGACGCCGCCGCAGCCACCTTCTCCCCTGTTCCACCCCTTCCGCTTACCAGGTTCTGCAACACGCAATCCTTTTTATCCGTTCGTCACTTTTCTGTATTTTTTTATTCCATTTATGTTCATGATTAGGATAGCTAGACTTGCATGTTGTAGTGGATTTTTAGGTTGTTAGGTAGCTTAGGCTGTGGTTAGTGGATCTAGGTCTGTTTACTTGCACTGTTCTTACTTCTGTTTTATCCTATGTGCAAATATGTTGCTGCTATAATCATGTTTCATATGCTGCTTTCTTGTATGTTGCTACTGTTTACATTGAGTTTTTATATTTATTTTATATCTATGTACATGCAGCTTGATTTTTTTTAATTCATATGAACTAATATGATTGCTGTTTATTTTCCGGGACAATCCAATTTTAGCCGGAATGCTGCCCATATTTTTTGAAAATTGTTTTCATTCTTGTTTTGGTTTGGAAACTCTGTTTTACTCTGCTTCCCCCAAACCATTTCATGAATGCTAGGGCCACTTTCTTATCCTCTTTGATTTCCTGGTTCATAACCTGCATTTGTGATTCACTGATTCCAATTTCTGATTTCTTTATTTCTATTCGAATCAGCATCACCCTGTTCCCTTTATTCGATTATGAGTACTTCTATTCTTACCTGTGAATCCTTGTTATATGGAATTTTTTTTCTATGCCACTTACTTTCCTAACTCACTAATTTTAATTTACTAATTTCTTTTTACCATACTATCCCTCCTGATCTCTTTTCTGATTACTTTCACTTCCTCTAACTTTCTCACTATGGCATATTAATTTTTTTCTCTCCTTTTAACATTAATTCAATCACATTTCAATTACTCATTTTCCTTATTCTATCTCTCCCTTACCGCTTTGAGTTTCCTTTGTTTAAATTTCCTATTTGCTTTCCTATTTTATCCATTTCCTGGTTTTCTGTTTTTCAGGATGTCTGCCTCACAAATGAAAGGCAAAGGCAAGGCTACTGGCAAGCGCAAGAGAGGAGATTCCTCCCAGTCCATCATTGCTCTAATGCATGATTCCTCATGGCGGGAGAAGAACTTCACACAGCAAGAAAAAGCTGACCAGCTGCTCCCTTCGACTGATCCTATAAAATTTGCAAACCGGTACTGTGAGCTGAAGTACCCGACTTTTGCAAACTCCAGAAATCTATACCTGGAACGTACCTTGAAGATTCCAGAAGCCCTCCAGCAATACACTACTGAGCAAATCAAGCAAAGGGGCTGGTTCTTTCTGGAGAGACCACTGACAGAGGTCAATGCATCTTGGGTCCGGGAATTCTATTGGAACTACTACCTTACTATCCTAGATGCAGTGAACCTAAGGGGAAAGCAAATTCTAGTCACTGAGGAAGCCATAGAGACCATTCTCCAGCTCCCAGCCAAGTCCGATCAGCCAGATGGTTATGCACAGGCTGAGGAGAACATGGGCCAGATGAGGTTTGATTGGGATGCTGTGAAGGCACGGATAGCTCTCGACCCTGCTGTTCCTTGGGAGATGGGTCAGGACACCACTATGCCTAGAGGGATCAATAAAGTACACTTGAATGATGAGGCTCAGCTATGGCATCAGATCTTGAGCAACTATGTGATGCCGAGTACTCATGAGACTAAGATCCCGGTTGCCATGATCACCCTCCTCTGGTGTGTGCTGGAGGGTAAGGACCTGTACTTGCCTCATTTTATCCGACATTATATGGCCAGGGTCCACGTCCGAGGCACCCTCCCCTTTCCTTATCTGGTTACACGGCTAGGCCGTCAGGCTGATGTGCCTTGGGAGGATGCCGATGAGCGACCACCAGCAGTGGACTGCAGGAAGATCATCCCTCACAGCAGGAACTTCCTTGCTTTGGGCTACAGACCACCACCTGTCACTGTTACTGATGAGACAGCCCCTCCGTTTGCTGGACCCTCTTCATCCACAGCTGCCCCAGCTACCCCTGCTGCCACCACTACACCTCCACCCGCCTCTGAGCCGGTTTATCGCCTCGTGCACCGTCTATTCCGCTAGCTTGATCAGATGGAGCACCGTAACAGGCGCCGGTATGAGAGGTTGGAGCGTCGTAGCAGGCGACGCTATTCCCATCTGAAGCTGATGATCAGACAGGTCGCCGACATCCCCTCCGAGCCCGACACACCATCAGAGCCATCAGAGGAGGAGGAGGATGAGCACGAGGAGGAGCCTCATCAGCAGGCAGGCACAGAGCACGCTACACCACAGCAGGAGGCCCCACCTCGGCTTGAGGCTGCAGATCCGGAGATCCCGATCCAGTCAGTCCCCCCTCTACAGCAGCCAGACTCTCAGCCCACCACCGCCACAGAGACCCCAGCTACCATCCCTACCAGTGATGACACTCCTTCACACCTGGCTTGATTGAGCATCGGGGACGATGCTTCATTTTAATTGTGGGGAGGTCGCCATCTCTGGCGTTTATTTTGGTGAACTACTACATACTTTTTCTTTTATTTTGGATATTTTTCTGTATTTTTCTCTTTTTCTTTTATTGTTATTTTCTGAGTACTTATACATTGCTAATTGTGTATTTTACTCTATTTTCTGCATTTTGCATTTTTTGTTCATATTTTAGTTATTTAGTTCATTTTAGTTATTTAGTTTAGTTTGCAATTCTAACTTATTAGTGGATCAATTAGTATAGTTTACCCTTTTTACATAAGATAGCTTAATTATAGCTTAGTTTAAATTGACAAATATAAAAAGAGTAAGCTAGGAACTTGAACATAATAGATTTAGATCTATAAAACCTTGTCTATATAGCATTACATGATGTAGTTAAACTGACAACATTTCATCAAGGAGAAACATTAAAACTTCAAAGGCTACCCTAAATTACTTTTTAAGAGAATAATGAGAATTTTAACTAAACCTGCATGACATACATAAGTGATAAATGATTTTTCAGCTAGAGAACACATAGCCTGTAAGTTTTGAGCTTAACTATATGGTTACATTCAAACCATAATTTTTATTTCTGTGTGTTCCAACCTTCTTTCTTATTCTGGTGTTCTTTACTTTGTTTTAGTCTATATGTCTGATTATAGAATATAGGTACATCTCAAAATAATGATTGAGGCCATCATTTGATTTTAACTCACTTATCCCAAATTAGCCTACCTTTTAAATCACCTTTGTTAGCCCCCTTTGAGCTTTTTAAAACCCCCTTATTCTATTTTAGCCAAATTACTAGCCTTAAGCAGAAAAACAAAAGAAAATCCCAAGTGAATCCTTGGTTAGCTTAAGATAGAAAATTATAAATAGAGTAAAATGTGGGAAACTTATTGGGAACATAGTTGATAAAGACAAAAGGTAGAAAAATTAAAAAGAATAAAGCAACTAAAAAATTTGGGAAGCAGACTCATGAAAATTCAAATTAATTAAAATTACCATGTGTATTCAAAAAAAAAGTTAGTTTTCAAGCATGTAAATAAGGGGATACAAAAAAGAACTCCCCAATAAAAAGCAATGCACATGGGATAAAAACAAGAATTGAAACATGAGCATGTGACATCAAAAGTGAGAAAATAGGGAAAATAGGTAAAGAAGCATTGTTTTACTAAGTATGTATGTTAGGTGAGATCTTAGTCTAATTAAGGATTCACTTATTAGCTCACTTAGCCTTATACATATATCCTTACCCTCTGCCTTGACCCCATTACAACCTTAATTAAAGACCTCATTAGTTTTGGTATGACTATGTTCTATAATTGTTGATTGGTTAGACGAAAAACAAGGTTATAGAAAGGAAGAATAAAAAGAAGAATAGAGTGATTAACCCAATAAACACTAAGTGATTAGAGAGAAAACACAAAATCCAGTGAGGGTTCAAAAGCTCATTAACATTTATCCCTGATTGTCTTGCAAGTTTTTTTTTCTCTCATTTGCAAAAAGTGCTTTATTATTTGAGGGCTAGCTATATATGTATATATATCTCCTTGAGAATGTGAAATAATTTGACTACATGTAGGCTTTATATATGAGTGGATGAATTAGAATTGCATGACTCATTAGGTAGATGCATTTAGCATAGGTTGCATTTCATAACATTCCATCACTTTAACCTTAATTATTTACCTTGGATTTAGCATGAGGACATGCTAGTGTTTAAGTGTGGGGAGGTTGATAAACCCATATTTCATGAGTTCTTTTGTGCTTAATTAGAGTGATTTATTCAACTCTTCACCTACTTATTCACATTAATTGCATGGTCTTACCTTCCCTTCCTTATTATGTCATATTGTGAAAAACATGTTTTCTAAGCGTTAAAAATTAATTATTTTAATTACCTTTGTTTCCATTCGATGCCATGATCAGTGTGTTGAATAGTTTCAGATTTCCTAAGGCAGAATGACTTAAAGGATGGAAAAGGGAACATACTAAAATGGAAGGAGAAAGCAAAACAGAGCTTTAAGGAAATTGGTATTCACGCGATCGCATGGATGACGCGATCGCGTGCCAAGCACGAATTAGCAGTGACGCGGCCGCATGACTGACGTGACCGTGCGCCTTAAGCAGAACACACATTACGCGGTCGCATGACTGACGTGACCGCGTGGAAAGGAAAAGCTCCAAATGACGCGACCGCGTGACCCACGCGGACGCGTTACAGAGGCCACGTATCAGAATTTACAGAATACGCCCCCAGCGAATTCTGAAGCCCTTTTTGGCCCAGATCCAAGTACAGACAGCATAGACCAGAGGTTATAAAGCGTGGGAATGCATCCATTCAAAGAGAGCTCGCATAATTTTAGTTTTCAATGATTTAGATTTAGTTGAGAGGGAGATCTTCTCTCTCTCTCTTTTAGGATTTAGGATTTCTTCTTGTTTTAAGAGTAACTCTGGATCCCAGGTTTAATGTTCTTTTATTTTAGTTTTACTTTTATTTATTTATTCTAACATTTGAATTGATTATTATAATTTGATTTAAGAATTCTTCCATGTTATAGACTGCTATTTGAATTAATGATAACTGAGGTATTTTTAGTTTATGATTGTTCTCTTTGATTTAAGTTATCATTATGTCCCATCTAAGGATATTTTTATTATTCCAGCAATTTTACTTTTTCCTCTTTTGATTCTGGTTAAGAATTTAGTAACTCAACAGTTATTAAACTCAACATAATTGATAATCGTTATCTTGCTAATTGAGCTAAACTTAAGTAATCCCAACCTTTTCTTAGGAAACAAATAGGATTCAGAGATCAATTTAATTAGTCCCTTGACTTTCCTTTGCCCTGGTAAAGGTTGACCAAGTGGAGTTTAGATTCAACTTTCATTATAGTTGAGAGAGATAACTAAGTTGGACCTCTAATTTCCCTTATCTTGCCAAAAGTCTGCTTTACAGTATTTATTTATTTTAATTGCCATTTTCTTTACTTGTCATTTAAATTACTTGCTTCTCATCTTCTAAACCCCGATTACAACATTTATAGCCAATAATAAGAACATACTTCCTCGCAGTTCCTTGAGAAGACGACCCGAGGTTTGAATACTCGGTTAACAATTTTTAAAGGGGTTTGTTACTTGTGACACCCAAAATGTTTGTACGAAGGGATTTTTGTCAGTTTAGAGACTATATCTACAACGCAACTGTTTCTATGAATCTCTTTACTGGTAAAAAACCCTAACGTCAGGCATGTGCAAAGAGATTCAAGATAATAAGGTATTCAAAGAGGAGGTGCGAGCTAGTATCAAGAACCAGGGAGACACCATCAAGAGGCTGGAATTTCAAGTGGGATACTTACCTGAAAAGATTTCCAAACCTACTGATAGCTTCCCAAGTGACACAGAGAAAAATTCGAGAGGTGAAGCAAAGAAAGTCAGATGGCAAGATTGCAAGATGGTTACTATAAGTAATAAGGACACTGGGGAAAAGCAAAACAAGCCGTTAGAACAAGTTGGAGAGACATCAGCAGAGAAACAGGAAAAGGATCACCAAGAACCCAAAATTTCACAAAAAGAGCTGACACAGAAGGAGCTGCTGAAACTCTATGCACCTTTTCCCCAATTACTCAATGGTGCTGTAGAGAAGAGAATATACTCAAGGTTTCTGGACCTGTTTGCATCCCTCCATGTAAACATACCATTCATCAAGGCTCTCCAACAAATGCCATCATACATCAAGTATATGAAGAAGCTGCTAACCAAGAAAAGCTCACTCAAGGGAGGACAAACAATAGTGATTAATAAGGAGTGCAGTGCTCTCATTCAACCAGAGTTGCCTACAAAAAGGAAGGACCGAGGGAGTTTCTACATCCCCTGTGCTATAGGAGAAACAATGTTTGATAAAGAACTCTGCGATTTGGGAGCAAGCATCAACTTAATGCCTTTATCCCTTGTGAAGAGGCTGCAGATCAATGAGATAATACCCACAGATGTAGTTATCAGGCTGGCTGACAAAACTCAAAAACAAGCAGTAGGAGTGGTTGAAAATGCACTGGTGAAGGTTGGGAAATACTTCCTTCCCACAGACCTTGTCATATTGGACATGGAAGAGAGTCACCTACACCCAATCATATTGGGAAGACCATTCCTAGCTACATCCAGAGCACTTATAGATGTAGAGCGAGGGGAGCTAATTTTGAGGATCCATGATGAACAACTCACTTTTAATATTTTTAAGCCCTCACAAGAAACAGATCAAGAGAACAAAGAAACAAGCAAAGATCACAGTGAGATACTGAAGGAAGAAATAGGCACTGAAGCACAACCAGCACATTTGGGAATCCGCTTAGTTGATGAACAAGGCGTTCAGAAGCTGACACAGCTCAAGGAAAATCAAGAGGAACCTAAACCACCAGAGTTATATAAGACCAGCAACAAAATCTCTTTGGAAGAGGAGGGCACAAAGAGCAAGGCAACATCAAAAGGAACAAAGAAGAAGGTACCAAGGAGGTAGAGAAACAAGAATATCCCCACAGAGGACTTCTCTCCAGGGGATAAAGTAATCTCAGCTTACTTCCCAGCCATTCCCCCTGATCTCCCCACCATCCCATCTCAGCTACCTAAAGTTTTTACCATCAACAGAATTCTCTCCTTGGAACATGTGGAGATCCTTGATGAAGCCAATGGAGATAGATTTACTGCAAGGGGGGAGGACTTGAAACACTACCAACCACCCTGATGGAGGCAGATCGTCGAGCTAGCGACGCTAAAAGAGCGCTTTGTTGGGAGGCAACTCAACCTAAGGTAGTTTCTTTTTCGTCGTTATTTGAATAAAGACCACAAGTTGTTTCCCCTGTATTACAAGGAGCTAAGTTTGGTGTTTCACACCAAAACAATCCAAGAATGAAAGTGTAATTCTAAGTTTGGTGTTCCACCGAAGATATTAGTTAGAATCACACCTCACTCCAATGGCAAAATGCTAGCTCCAACTAATCAGGGGAACCACTTAGCAGTAGTTTAGTCTTTAGTTAATAGTTGCTTAGTTAATAACAACGTATGAGGCTCTCTACAAGTATGCAATCTGTTGTACTAGGCAAGGAACTAAGTTTGGTGTTCACACACCAAATTAAGTTCAAAAATTCACAAGCATACATACAAGCTAACTATTTCTCAAGTGCTTTGGGAACAAGCAACTTCCAATAACTTTATAGGAGCCTTCTGAGAAAATGGTGCACCATCATCCGAGGAAGTGAAGGAGCAAAAACTATGGATGATGACAACAAGGGGACAGCTAGAAACCATCACCCGAAGGTCGTATTGTTACTTAATTCCATATACTTGAAATGCTAAAAAAAAAAAATTGGAAGTCCCAAGGTGCCCTTGATTAATAGTTACTCATTTGTTTAACTCATTAGAATTTAATGTTTGTTTTTATTGCTTTTGTCATATGTGTGTTGTCCACGATACCTGCTGCATCTTCACCTTGCTTATTGGTACGCTTGTCCCCTTTTTAATCAAATAAAAAGAGAATGTGTGTTATCAAAGACCAGAGTGGAATTCATATTGTGGAGTAAGTTCCTAGATTTGTGGTGTGGTAATAGATTAGCTAAGTTGGTTCACTAATAAGGTGGGAAGGCAACTATCTGTCCTGAATCATATGCTTGAAACACACCCCATGAGACTAGCTGAATAACAAGATCCCAATAAGAAAAAGGGAAAGAAAAATGAAAGTTAAAGAATAAAAGAAAAAGAGTAAGAAATAAGGCTAGGCACCAAGGGTTTGAATCTTGGGGCAAGTGTCTGTGGTGTTCCTGTGTATGGGATTTACTTGGATGAATAAGCTCTTAGGGGTGCCTTATTACTTGGTAACTTGGGTTAACTAACTCGGGATTATCAGCTGAAAGTCCACTATCAAGAGTAACCTTTGCTACAGAACGCTTAGTAACCCAAAGAGGTGCTGGACACCAAGGTCTCAAGAAAGAAAATAACAAACCATGTGCCTGTGGTGTGTATGTATGGGGGAAAGAGACTTGAGGGAGTAAGCCCTTAGGGGTGTCTCAACACCTAGCACCTTGAACCAACTGGTTCGGGAGTGCTGGCTGAAAGCTTATCTTAAAGAGTCGCCCCCTCACAGAGCACCAAGTCTAAGAACACAAATAAGTCCTGAAATGACAAAAAGGATCAATGAATAAAAGTTTCATAAGGTGCAGTCAAGTGAGTATTCCAGGACATGATAAAGGTCTGAAAGCCAGTGAAGGAATGAACCTAAGTTGCTATGCATGAAACCACCATAAAACCAAGGACATAACTTCCACAATAATGACTCATTTCTCTTGGCATTTCATTCATCATTCTCTTGTTCCAGTACTTGCTTAGGGACAAGCAAGCTTTAAGTTTGGTGTTGTGATGTCGGGGCATTTTGGCCAGTTTCACTGACCTTTTCTTTACTGTTTTAGGGTAGTTTCATGCATTTTCTTAGGAAATAAGCAAGTTTTCGAGAAAACATGGTGCACTTTACATGGTTTTATGAGAATTATGCATGAATTATATGACAAATTAGATGATGCAGGTCTCAAGATGTGGATTAGAACATTGATGCACTTTATTGCTTGATTTCAGGACAAAGGAAGCAAGAAAGAACCACGTTAGCAGCCACGTTAGTCTAACTAACATGACCACTAACGTGGAATGGGAGCTAGCTTGCAACGTTAATGAGAAAAGTAATCGCCAATAACGTCCTCGAAGTCATTATAGCCCACGTTAAGAGTCACGTTAACTAAGTTAACGTGAACTTCACGTTAACTAAGTTAACGTGAACTTCACGTTAACTAAGTTAACGTGAACTCTAACGTGGAAGAAAGAAAGTGGAGCCAACGTTAGTGACACTCACCTTTGTCACTAACGTTGGACCAAGCTCATATTGGCCACGTTAGCCTCTACGTTAACTTAGTTAACGTGGACTCTAACGTTGGGAAGCAAAAGAGTGGCCAACGTTAGTGACAATCATCATTGTCACTAACGTTGGGCCAAGCCACCTTGAGCTATGTTAACTCCCACATTAACTTAGTTAACGTGGAAGCTAACGTAGAGAAAGCCAACAATCGCCAACGTTAGTGACACTCACCTTTGTCACTAATGTTGGAATGAGCCACAATGAGCCACCATGAGCCACGTTAACTCCCACGTTAACTTAGTTAACGTGGAACCTAACATTGAGGATAGGATGATGAGCCAACGTTAGTGACACTCACCTTTGTCACTAACGTTGGAGATGGCTATCATTACCAAGTTAGAAGCAACATTAACTTAGTTAACGTGGACTCTAACGTAGGAAGAAGGGGCACCTTGGAACGTTAGTGACAAAGGTAAGTGTCACTAACGTTCTCGAAGGATTGGCAAGCCTACGTTAAGAGCCACGTTAACTAAGCTAACGTGGACTCTAACATAAGGGGAAGGGAGGACTCTCAACGTTATTGAAAAAGGTGAGCCCCAATAATGTGTGCGAAGGACCAAGAGGCAACGTTAGTGGTCACGTTGGTGCCACTAACGTTGAAGTTAACGTGGATCATCCCTGGGTCAGGAACGTTAGTGAAAAAGGTGATTGCCACTAATGTTCTCGAACCCACACTCTCACTTAACGTTAACGCCACTAACGTCTTGAGCTAAACACCCTGCATACTTCACACTTTCTCTCTGCAAGTAAAGCTAAGCCCACTGAAGAGTATAACTGCTTCAAACTCAAGATCCAAAGGCCCATATCCAAGACTTGAAGAACCAACTAGAAGATCAGAAGAGTAGTATATATAGGGGTAGTTTTGAATTAGAAAGCAACTTTTGGGGGATGGGAAATTGAAAACTACTCTCTGTATAATTTACTTTCTCTGCACTTCTAGTTCTAGTTTTCATGATGTATTCTCCATCTTTGTTCTCCATTTCCAGAGCTATGAACAACTAAACCCCTTTCATTGGGTTAGGGAGCTCTGTTGTAATTTGATGGATCAATACTAGTTTTCATTACTCTTCTTCTATCTTTTCTCTTGATTTTACTAGAAAGCTTTCAATCTTCATCCAATTGGGTAGTTATCTTGGAAAAAAAGCTATTCATACTTGGATCTCTTCTAACCCTTGGAAGAGGAATGAAGAGATCATGCTAGAAATGCTTTCTCATGTTAGAACAAATTGGGGTTTGGATGGATATAGTGACATATAATCCTACCAACACTTTGATTTGGAAATACATGTGGTATAATCAGTGACCATACTTCATCTCTTCTCATGAGCAATTGACCAAGGAATTGGCAATTGATTAAGATTTGAGAGATTGAATTACCAAGGAATTGGAATTCAATCACTTAAGATTACCAAGGAGATCAATGAATGCATTGATTGAGGAAGAGATAAAAATGAACTTGATCCGGAGAATGCAACATCTCCTAAGCCCAATGAACACCCATTTATGATCTTACCCATTCTCTTTAATTTCTGCAATTTACTTTTATGAGCATCTTCCCCATTCCCATTTACAATTCTGCAATTTACTTTCCGTCATTTACTTTCAGCTCTTTACTTCCAGTATTTACATTTTCTGCTATTTACTTTCCCGCCATTTAACTTCCTGCAACTCTCAAACCAAGTTCTGCTTCGCTCAACTAGAACATTTCTCTAATTAAAGTTGCTTGACCAATCAATCCCTGTGGGATTCGATCTCACTCTATTGTGAGTTTTTACTTGACGACAATTCGGTATACTTACCGAAGGAAAATTGTTGAGAGACAAGTTTCCGTGCTATCAGTTCACTTTGTGAACTCCATGTTCACTCCTTTAGTGCCCAATTTGGTGCCCGGGTTGGCTTCTCTAGCGCTCTCTTTTTGAGCGCTGCGCTCTCCTAATGAGTGCTCTCTCTTGGTGCGCTATTGCTGAGTGCTACGTTTGCTTCCTTGAGCACTATGCGTAGTGTATGAATGGGCGCTCTCCTAGTACTCTCCATGTGAGCGCTGCATTCCAAATTTGAGCACTGCCTAGCGCTCCCTTGGTTGAGCGCTGCACTCAATATTTGAGCGTGCCTTAGTGAGGATGGCACGAGCTTCCTCACCCAAGCTTGCAAGTCACGAAAAAGGTGACTTAGAGAGTGCCACGCTCACTTTTTGAACGCTACCCATACTCTTTTTGAGCATGGCATTCCTTTTCTAAATACAACGCTTCCCTGATTCTTCATTTCTCCATTTCTTCATTTCTTCACCTTTAAGCAACCAAACAAGCAATCAAAGTCTCACCAAAATCATAAGATCTTTGCATCATTCATAAAATCAATTAATTCTATCATAAACCTTATGATTTTGTGTAAAATAAATGATGTTTGATTGATTCAAAATAACCATGAAATTCCACTCCAATCACTTACTTATTGTGCAAGAAAGTACATAAAACCTAATGAAACAAATGAAAACTACTTGTAAAACTAGCATAAGATGACTTGTCATCACCAGTGTCCTTCAATTTCTAAGGTAGTTTTTGTTGGATGATGGCACTACATTCCTCGGTTAACACCATAGTTTCATCATTTCTCCAACTTCTCTTCTTGGTCATTAACTCCTTCAACAACTTAGCATAGAGTGGCATTTGCTCTAATGCTTCAGCAAAGGAAATATTGATCTGTAGTCTCTTGAAAACCTCTAAGAATCTAGAGAATTGGTTGTCCTTTTCATTCTTCAATAATCGTTGAGGGTAAGGAGCTTTTAGGACATATGGCCTCAGGACTTCTTTTTCTTGGAGTGGGTTGGGGGTAGGTGTTTGTGTTTCCTCTTCATCTTTTGGGCTTTCATCCATTTTTTTCCCTTGTGTTGCCTTTGAGGTTTCTTTTAGTTCCTTCCCACTCCTGAGTGTGATGGCCTTTGGTGCACGAAATCACAATCACACTTTTGCAATTCCGCACAACTAACCAGCAAGTGCACTGGGTCGTCCAAGTAATACCTTACGTGCGTTAGGGTCGATCCCACAGAGATTGTCGACTTGAAGCAAGCTATGGTTATCTTGTAACTCTTAGTCAGGAAATCAATAATAATTCTCAGTTTTAATTGGAATGAGTAAAAGAACATGGATTAAATAATACTTGTTATGCAATAATGGAGAACAAGTTGAGGTTTTGGAGATGCTCTGTCTTCTGAATCTCTGCTTTCCTACTGTCTT
Organism: Arachis ipaensis; assembly: GCF_059453495.1. NCBI lineage: Eukaryota > Viridiplantae > Streptophyta > Magnoliopsida > Fabales > Fabaceae > Arachis > Arachis ipaensis. Next base: position 90,682,612 of record NC_142443.1, read on the forward strand.
CTTCTTCACGCACACAAGGCTCCTTCCATGGCAAGCTGTATGTTGGGGGATCACCGTTGTCAATGGCTACCGTCCATCCTCTCAGTGAAAATGGTCCAAATGCGCTGTCACCGCACGGCTAATCATCTGTCGATTCTCACTCATGTTGGAATAGGATCCATTGATCCTTTTGCGTCTGTCACTACGCCCAACACTCGCTAGTTTGAAGCTCATCACAGTCATCCCTTCCCGGATCCTACTCGGAATACCACAGACAAGATTTAGACTTTCTGGATCTTAAGGATGCTGCCAATTGATTCTAGCTTATACCATGAAGACTCCGATCTCACAGATTCGAATGCTCTTTTGTCAGGAGAGGCAATCAAACTCGTGAATCAGGAACCAAAGAGATACACACTCAATCTAAGGTAGAACAGAAGTGGTTGTCAGGCACGCGTTCATAGGTTGAGAATAGTGATGAGTGTCATGAATCATCACATTCATCATGTTGAAGTGCGAGTGGATATCTTAGAATAGAAACAAACATGATTGAATGGAAAATAGTAGTAATTGCATTAATCCATCGAGACACAGCAGAGCTACTCACCCACAACCATGGGGTTTAGAGACTCATGCCGTCAAAGATAAAATATGAAATGTGTAAAATGTCATGAGGTTTTAAAATAAATCTCTAAAAGTAGTTTTTATACTAAACTAATAACCTAGGTTTACAGAAAATGGGTAAACTAAGATAGATAGTGCAGAAATCTACTTCCAGGACCCACTTGGTGTGTACTTGGGCTGAGCATTAAAGCTTCCATGTGTAGAGAGTTTTCTTGGAGTTAAACACCAGGTTGCTGCCTGTTTCTGGCGTTTAACTCCAGTTTTTACGCCAATTCTGGCATTTAACGCCAGAATAGGGTAGAAACTTGGCGTTAAATGCCAGTTTGCGTGATCTCAACTCGGGCAAAGTATGGACTATTATATATTGCTGGAAAGCCCAAGATGTCTACTTTTCAATGCAATTGAGAGTGCACTAATTGGGCTTCTGTAGCTCCAGAAAATGCATTTCGAGTGCAGGGAGGTCAGAATCCAACAGCATCTGCAGTCCTTTTTCAGCCTCCTAATCAGATTTTTGCTCAGGTCCCTCAATTTCAGCCAGAAAATACCTGAAATCACAAACAAAGCACACAAACTCATACTAAAGTCCAGAAATGTGAATTTTGAATAAAAACTAATAAAAATATAATAAAAAGTGAATAAAATATACTAAAAACTACCTAAAAACAATGCCAAAAAGCGTATAAATTATCCGCTCATCACAACACCAAACATAAATTGTTGCTTGTCCCCAAGAAACTGAAAACAAAATAGGATAAAAAGAAGAGAATATACTATAAATCTCACAATATCAATGAAGCTTAGTTCTAATTAGATGAGCGGGGCTTGTAGCTTTTTGCTTCTAAACAGTCTTGGCATCTCACATTTTCCTTTGAAGTTCAGAATGATTGGCATCTATAGGAACTTAGAATTAAAATAGTGTTATTGATTCTCTTAGTTTAGTATGTTGATTCTTGAACACAGCTACTTTATGAGTCTTGGCCGTGGCCCTAAGCACTTTGTTTTCCAGTATTACCACCGGATACATAAATGCCACAGACACATAACTGTGTGAACCTTTTCAGATTGTGACTTAGCTTTGCTGAAGTCCCCAGTTAGAGGTGTCCAGAGTTATTAAGCACACTCTTTTTGCTTTAGATCACGACTTTAACCACTCACTCTCAAGCTTTTCACTTCTACCTTCATGCCACAAGCACATGGTTAGGGACAGCTTGATTTAGCCGCTTAGACCTGGATTTTATTTCCTTGGGCCCTCCTATCCATTAATGCTCAAAGCCTTGGATCCTTTTTACCCTTGCCTTTTGGTTTTAAGGGCTATTGGCTTTTTTTTTGCTTTTTCTTTTTCTTTTTTTTTTTAATTTTTGCCACTCATTTTTTTTTGCAAGCTTTGTTATTCACTACTTTTTCTTGCTTCAAGAATCAATTTTATGATTTTTCAGATTATCAATAACATTTCTCTTTTTCATCATTCTTTCAAGAGCCAAGAAATTTAACATTTATAAACTCCACTATAAAAAATATGCACTGTTCAAGCATTCATTCAGAAAACAAAAAGTATTGCCACCATATCAATATAATTAAACTAATTTCAAGATAAAAATTGAAATTCATGTACTTCTTGTTCTTTTGTAATTAGGAACATTTTTCATTTAAGAAAGGTGAAGGATTTATGGGACATTCATAACTTTAAGGCATAGACACTAGACAATAATGATCATGTAGTAAAGACACAAAACATAGTCAAACATAAAGCTCAAAACCGAAAATAGAAAAATAAATAGACAAGGAGATTAAGGAATGGGTCCACCTTAGTGAGGGTGGCGTCTTCTTCCTCTTGAAAAACCAATGGTGCTCTTGAGCTCCTCTATGTCTCCTCCTTGCCTTTGTTGCTCCTCCCTCATCGCTCTTTGATCTGCAGTCAAATGCTCTACCACTGAACTATGGACCCTTGAGATGAACCTCTTCATCTCTCATGACTCGGGGGTGGAAGCAACTGCCTTCCTTTTCCTCTTTCTAGAGGTTTCTCTGGCCTTAGGTGCCATAAATGGTTATGAAAAAATAAAAAGCAACGCTTTTTTTCCACACCAAATTTAAAAGTTTTGCTCGTCCTCGAGCAAAAGAAGAAAGAAGGGAGTAGAAGGAGAAGTGGAGGAGATGGAGTTGTGTGAATGGGTGGGTTTGGGAGGGGAATGGTTTGAATTTGAATGGTGAGGTAGGTGGGGATCCTGGGGAAGAGAGAATGAGTTGAGGTTGGTGGGGATCCTGTGGGGTCCACAGATCCTGAGGGGTCAAGGACTTCTAATCCCTGCTCCATTTAGGCGTGCAAAACGCCCTTAGAGTGCAATTCTAGCATTAAACGCCAGGTTGCAGCCTGTTTCTGGCGTTTAATGCCAATTTTTCTTCCCTCTCTGGCGTTTAACGCCAACTTGGTGCTCTATTTTGGTGTTAAACGCCAGCTTGTTGCTTCTTTCTGGCATTAAACGCCCAGAATGGTGCCAGACTGGGCGTTTAATGCCCATTCTGCTACTCTTATTGGCGTTTAAACGCCCATAAGTCTGTCCTCCAGGGTGTGCTATTGTTGATGCTATTTTTTATTCTGCTTTAATTCTGCAGCTGTTTTTATGACTCCACATGATCATCAACCTAAAGAAAACATAAAATAATAATGGAAAATGAAATGAAAAAGTAATTAACATAGAAAAATAAGATTGGGTCACCTCCCAATAAGCGCTTCTTCACATTTCTGGACTTTACTATGAGTTTTTATGTTTTTCTGTGATTTCAAGTATTTTCTGGCTGAAATTGAGGGACTTGAGCAAAAATCAGATTCAGAGGTTGAAGAAGGACTGCAGATGCTGTTGGATTCTGACCTCTCTGCACTCAAAGTAGATTTTCTGGAGCTACAGAACTCCAAATGGCGCGCTCTTAATTGCGTTGGAAAGTAGACATCCAGGGCTTTTCAAAAATATATAATAGTCCATACTTTCCTGAGTTTAGATGATGTAAACTGGCGTTCAACGCCAGTTCCATACTGCATTATGGAGTTAAACGCCAGAAACAGGTTGCAAAGTGGAGTTAAACGCCAGAAATAGGTTACAAACTGGCGTTCAACTCCAAGAGAAGCCTCTATACGTGTAAAGCTCAATGCTCAGCCAAAGCACACACCAAGTGGCCTCCGAAAGTGGATTTCTGCATCATTTACTCATTTCTATAAACCCTAGTAACTAGTTTAGCATAAATAGGACTTTTTACTATTGTATTTACATCTTTGGATATCTTTGGAACATCTTTTGATCCTTTGATCACGTTTGGGGGCTGGCGATTCGGCCATGCCTGAACCTTCATCACTTATGTATTTTCAACGGTAAAGTTTCTACACACCATAGATTAAGGTGTGGAGCTCTGCTGTTCCTCATGCATTAATACAAAGTACTATTTTTTTCTATTCAATTCAAGCTTATTCCGATTCTAAGATATTCATTTGCACTTCAATATGAATGTGATGATCGTGACAGTCATCATCATTCCCAACCTATGAACGTGTGCCTGACAACCACTTCCGTTCTACCTTAGATTGAATGAGTATCTCTGGGATTCCTTAATCAGAATCTTTGTGGTATAAGTTAGAATCCATGGACGGCCATTCTTAAGATCCGGAAAGTCTAAACCTTGTCTGTGGTATTCCGAGTAGGATCTGGGAAGGGATGGTTGCGACGAGCTTCAAACTCGCGAGTGTTGGGCGTAGTGACAGACGCAAAAGGATCAATGGATCCTATTCCAGTATGATCGAGAACCGACAGATGATTAGCCATGCAGTGACAGCGTATTGGACCATTTTCATTGAGAGGACAGGATATAGCCATTGACAATGGTGACACCTAACATACAACTTGCCATAGAAAGGAGTATGAATGATTGGATGAAGATAATAGAAAAGCAGAGGTTCAAGAGGAATGAACGCATCTCTATACGCTTATCTGAAATTCTCACCAATGAATTACGTAAGTATCACTATCTTTATTTTATATTTTATTTATCTTTTAATTATTAAATCTCTATAATCAATTGAATCTGCCTGACTGAGATTTACAAGGTGACCATAGCTTGCTTCAAGCCGACAATCTCCGTGGGATCGACCGTTACTCACGTAAGATTTATTACTTGGACGACCTAGTGCACTTGCTGGTTAGTTGTGCGAAGTTGTGACAAAGAACTAAGAGTATGAACGTGCGTATTGAGTTTTTAGCGCCGTTACCAAGGAATGGAACCGTCACGATTTTTGCGCACCAAGTTTTTGGCGCCGTTGCCGGGGATTGTTCGAGTTTGGACAACTGACGGTTCATCTTGTTGCTCAGATTAGGTAATTTTATTTTTATTTTAAGCTTTTTATTTCTTATTTTCGAAAAAAAAAAATTTAATTTATGTTCTTCAGAATTTTTAAGAAGGAATTCTAGAGTTTCAATAGATATGTTGAATCCTGGCTGGCTGTTAAGCCATGTCTAATCTTTTGGACCGAGGTTTCACTTATTCTCAAGAGAAGAGCTTATTTGTCTTTCTTAGCAAATTAGCTGTTGAACGTAATATTCTGCTGAAGCTTGGCTGGCCATTAGCCATGTCTAGTGTTTTGGACCGGAGCTTTCACTGAAAGCTTGGCTGGCTAGTAAGCCATGTCTAATTCCTGGACTAGAGCTTTAGAATTCTCATTAAAAATTTTGAAATCCTTATTTTTCTTTTTGCAATTAATTTTCGAAAAATCCAAAAAAATTTTATAAAATCATAAAACCAAAAATTTGATGTTTCTTGTTTAAGTCTTTTGTCAGTTTTTAAGTTTGGTGTCAATTGCATGTTTATCTCTTTCTTGCATTTTTCGAAAACTCATGCATATGTTCTTCATGATCTTCAAGTTGTTCTTGATGAATTGCTTTGTTTGATCTTTGCATTTTTATGTTTTGTGTCTTTTCTTCTTTTTCATATGCATTCTTGAATTATTAGTGTCTAAAGAATAAAAATTTTTAAGTTTTGTGTCTTGCATGTTTTTCTTTTCTTAAAAATTTTTCAAAAATATGTTCTTGATGTTCATCTTGATATTCGAAGTGTTCTTGGTGTTCATCTTGACATTCAAAGTGTTCTTGCATGCATTAGTTGTTTTGATTCATAATTTTCATGTTTTGAGTCTTTTTGTTGTTTTTCTCTTTCATCATTAAAAATTCAAAAACCAAAAAAATATCTTTCCCTTTTTCTTCTCATCAAATTTGAAAATTTGAGTTGACTTTTTAAAAAATTTTTAAAATCTTGTTATTTCTTATGAGTCAAATTAAATTTTCAATTTAAAAATCCTATCTTTTTCAAATCTTTTTCAAAAATGAAATCTTTTTCATTTTTCTTTTATGATTTTCGAAAATTTCAAATTGATTTCCAAAATCTTTTTCTTTCATATTTTCAAAAAATTAATGCTAACAATTAATGTGATTGATTCAAAAATTTTTAAGTTTGTTACTTACCTAGTAAGAAAGGTGCAATCTTTAAACTCTAGACTCATATCTTTTTAGTTTCTTGTTAGTCAAGTAATCCACTTTAATTTCAAAATCAAATCTTTTTAAATTTCTCTTTCAAATCTTTTTCAAAACAAATTTTAATCACATCTTTTTCAAAATTAATTTCAAAATCTTTTCTAACTTCTTATCTTTTCAAAAATTAAGTTTCAAATCCTTTTCAATTAATCTTATCTTTTTGTTTGATTCATATCTTTTTTAAAACTACCTAACTAACTCTCTCTTTCTAATTTTTGAAAATCACCTTCCCCTTTTTCTAAAATTTCCTTTTAAATTAACTAATTGTTTTAAATTTAATTTAATTTGATTTAATTTTTCCTTTCTTAATTTTCGAATTTCTAATTTTAAATTCTAATTTAAAAACAAAAAAATACTTTTATTTTATTTTATCTAATTTTCGAAAATTCTTCTCCCTCACCTCCTTCTATTTATTTATTTATTTACTAACACCCCTCTTCATCTAAGAATTCGAACCTACTCCTCACCCTTGTGTTTGGATTCTCCTTCTTCTATTCATATCTTCTTCTACTCATATAAAGGAATCTTTATACTGTGACATAGAGGATTCCATATTTTCTGTTCTCTTCTTTTTCATATGAGCAGGAACAAGGACAAGAACATTCTTGTTGAAGCTGATCCGGAACCTGAAAGAACTCTAAAGAGGAAGCTAAGGGAAGCTAAAGAAAAACTCTCTGGAGAAAATCTAACAGAAATTTTCGAAAAAGAAGGAGACATGGCCAAAAATAACAACAATGCAAGGAAGATGCTTGGTGACTTTACTGCACCTAATTCCAATTTACATGGAAGAAGCATCTCAATCCCTGCTATTGGAGCAAACAATTTTGAGCTGAAACCTCAACTAGTTTCTCTGATGCAATAGAATTGCAAGTTTTATGGACTTCTATCCGAAGATCCCTTTCAGTTCTTAACTGAATTCTTGCATATCTGTGATACTGTTAAGACCAATGAGGTTGATCCCGAGGTCTACAGGCTTATGCTTTTCCCGTTTGCTGTAAGAGACAGAGCTAGAATATGGTTGGACTCTCAACCTAAGGATAGCCTGAACTCTTGGGATAAGCTGGTCATGGCTTTCTTAGCCAAGTTCTTTCCTCATCAAAAGCTTAGCAAGCTTAGAGTGGATGTTAAAACCTTCAGACAGAAGGAAGGTGAATCCCTCTATGAAGCTTGGGAGAGATACAAGGAATTAACCAAAAAGTGTCCTTCTGACATGCTTTCAGAATGGACCATCCTGGATATATTCTATGGTGGTCTGTCTGAATTATCAAAGATGTCATTAGACCATTCTGCAGGTGGATCCATTCACCTAAAGAAAACGCCTGCAGAAGCTCAAGAACTCATTGACATGGTTGCAAATAACCAGTTCATGTACACTTCTGAAAGGAATCCTGTGAGTAATGGGACGCCTATGAGGAAGGGAGTTCTTGAAATTGATACTCTGAATGCCATATTGGCTCAGAATAAAATATTGACTCAGCAAGTCAATATGATCTCTCAGAGTCTGAATGGATTGAAGGAATCATCTAATAATACTAAAGAGGCATCTTCTGAAGAAGAAGCTTATGATCCTGAGAACCATGCAATAGTAGAGGTGAATTACATGGGTGAACCCTATGGAAACACCTATAATCTCTCATGGAGAAATCATCCAAATTTCTCATGGAAGGATCAACAAAAGCCTCAACAAGGCTTTAATAATGGTGGAAGAAACTAGTTTAGCAATAGCAAGCCTTTCCCATCATCCACTCAGCAACAGACAGAGAATTCTGAGCAGAGTCCATATAGCTTAGCAAATATAATCTTTGATCTATCCAAGACCACTGTGAGTTTCATGAATGAAACAAGGTCCTCCATTAGAAATTTGGAGTCACAAATGGCCCAGCTGAGTAAAAGAGTCACTGAAACTCCTCCTAGTACTCTCCCAAGCAATACAGAAGAGAATCCAAAGAGAAAGTGCAAGGCCATTAATTTAACCATCATGGCCGAACCTACAAGGGAAGAGGAGGACGTGAATCCTAGTGAGGAAGACCACCTGGGACGTCCAGTGACCAATAAGGAGTATCCCTTTGAGGAACCAAAGGAATCCGAGGCTCATCTAGAGATCATAGAGATTCCATTGAACCTCCTTCTGCCCTTCATGAGCTCTGATGAGTATTCTTCCTCTGAAGAGGATGAAGACATCACTGAAGAGCAAGTTGCTAAATACCTTGGTGTAATCATGAAGCTGAATGCCAAATTATTTGGTAATGAGACTTGGGAAGATGAACCTTCCTTGCTCACCAATGAACTGAATGCATTGGATAAGCAGAAATTACCTCAAAAGAAACAGGATCCTGGTAAATTCCTAATTCCCTGCAAAATAGGCACCATGACCTTTGAGAAGGCTCTGTGTGACCTGGGGTCAGGAATAAACTTAATGCCACTATCTGTAATCAAGAAACTAGGGATCTTTGAGGTGCAAGCTGCTAAAATCTCATTAGAGATGGCAGACAACTCAAGAAAATAGGCTTATGGACAATTAGAGGACGTGTTAGTGAAGGTTGAAGGCCTTTACATCCCTACTGATTTCATAATCCTAGACATTGGGAAGGATGAGGATGAATCCATCATCCTTGGAAGACCCTTCCTAGCCACAACAAGAGCTGTGATTGATGTGGACAGAGGAGAGTTGGTCCTCCAACTGAATGAGGACAACCTTGTGGTTAAAACTCAAGGATCTCCTTCTGTAACCATGGAGAGGAAGCATGAAAAGCTTCACTCACTGCAGAGTCAACCAAAGCCCCCACAGTCAAACTCTAAGTTTGGTGTTGGGAGACCACAACCAAACTCTAAGTTTGGTGTTGAACCCCCACATTCAAACTCTAATTTTGGTGTTGGGAGGTTCCAACCTTGCTCTGATTATCTGTGAGGTTCCATGAGAGCTCATGCTCAAGCTATTGACACTAAAGAAGCGCTTGTTGGGAGGCAACCCAATGTTATTTAATCATATCTATTTTATTTTCTTTTTGTTATTTCGTGTTTTGTTAGGTTGATGATCATGTGAAGTCACAAAAACTACTGAAAAATCAAAAACAGAATGAAAAATAGCATTGAAAATAGCACACCCTGGAGGAGAGCAGTCTGGCGTTTAAACGCCAGAAACAAGCATCTATCTGGTGTTTAACGCCAGAAACAAGCACCAAGCTGGCGTTTAACACCAGAAACAAGCATCTGCCTGGCGTTAAACGCCAGAAACAGGCTACATTTGGGCGTTTAACGCCAGAAACAAGCAGTAGTCTGGCGTTAAACGCCAGAATTGCACAGCAAGGGCATTTTACACGCCTAGTTGGAGCAGGGCTATTAAGTCCTTGGCCCCACTGGATCTGTGGACCCCACAGGATCCCCACCACTTCTTCTCTCCTCTTCACACCTTTTCATAAATCTCTTCCACAGATACCCTTCACCAATCACCTCCATTACTCCTCCAAAACCATCATACAACCCACCTACACCCACCCACTCAAATTCAAACCATCACTCTTTCCTTTTCACACATCATTACCACCTAAACCCCCCTGGCCGAACCATTCACACACCTCCATCTTCTCCATCTCTTCTTCTTCTCATTCTTGCTTTCTTCTTTTGCTCGAGGACGAGCAACCATTTTAAGTTTGGTGTGGAAAAAGTATTGCTTTTTGTTTTTCCATAACCATTTATGGAACCTAAGGCCAGAGACACCTCATTGAAGAGGACAAACCCATCACTAAGAAAAGGATGGAGCAAATAAGTGTTCATGGACCTCAGCAAGAGTGTGAGAAAATTCCTCACCTTGAAATCCCTGAGATGCCTCAGGGGATGCACTTTCCTCCACAAAACTATTGGGAGCAAATCAACACCTCCCTAGGAGAATTAAGTTCCAACATGGGACAACTAAGGGTAGAGCACCAAGAGCATTCCATCATCCTCCATGAAATTAGAGAAGATCAAAAAGCTATGAGGGAGGAGCAACAAAGACAAAGAAGAGACATAGAGGATCTCAAAAGCACCATTGGTCCTTCAAGAAGAGGAAGACGCCACCCTTACTAAGGTGGACTCATTCCTTAATCTCCTTGTCTATTTATTTTCTATTTTCGGTTTCCATGCTTCATGTTTAATTATGTTTGTATCTTTACTATATGATCATTAGTGTTTAAGTGTCTATGTCCTAAAGCTATGAATGTCCTATGACTCCATCACCTCTCTTAAATGAAAAATGTTTTAATTACAAAAGAACAAGAAGTACAGGGTTTCGAATTCATCCTTGAAACTAGTTTAATTATTTAGATGTGGTGACAATACTTTTTGTTTTTGGAATGAATGCTTGAATAGTGCATGTGTCTTTTGAATTTGATGTTTATGAATGTTAAATATGTTGGCTCTTGAAGAATAAGGAAAAAGGAGAAATGTTATTTGATAATCTGAAAAATCATAAAAATGATTCTTGAAGCAAGAAAAAGCAGTGAATACAAAAGCTTGCAGAAAAAAAAAATAGCAAAAAAAAAGAAAGAAAAAGAAAAAGCAAGCAGAAAAAGCCAAAAGCTCTTCAAACCAAAAGGCAAGAGCAAAAAGCCAATAGCCCTTAAAACTAAAAAGCAAGGGTAAATAAAAAGGATCCAAGGCTTTGAGCATCAGTGGATAGGAGGGCCTAAAGGAATAAAATCCTGGCCTAGGCGGCTAAACCAAGCTGTCCCTAGCCATGTGCTTGTGGCATGAAGGTGTCAAGTGAAAACTTGAGACTGAGCGGTTAAAGTCAACGTCCAAAGCAAAAAAAGAGTGTGCTTAATAACCCTGGACACCTCTAATTGGGGACCTTAGCAAAGCTGAGTCACAATCTGAAAAGGTTCACCCAGTTATGTGTCTGTGGCATTTATGTATCCGGTGGTAATACTGGAAAACAAAGTGCTTAGGGCCACGGCCAAGACTCATAAAGTAGCTGTGTTCAAGAATCAACATACTGAACTAGGAGAATCAATAACACTATCTGAACTCTGAGTTCCTATAGATGCCAATCATTCTGAACTTCAATGGATAAAGTGAGATACCAAAACTATTCAAGAGGCAAAAAGCTACAAGTCCCGCTCATCTGATTGGAGATAAGTTTCATTGATATTTTAGAATTTATAGTATATTCTCTTCTTTCTATCCTATTTGGTTTTCAGTTGCTTGGGGACAAGCAACAATTTAAGTTTGGTGTTGTGATGAGCGGATAGTTTATACACTTTTTGGCATTGTTTTTACATAGTTTTCAGTATAATTTAGTTAGTTTTTAGTATATTTTTATTAGCTTTTAAATAAAAATCACATTTCTGGACTTTACTATGAGTTTGTGTGTTTTTCTGTGATTTCAGGTATTTTCTGGCTGAAATTAAGGGACTTGAGCAAAAATCAGATTCAGAGGTTGAAGAAGGACTGCAGATGCTGTTGGATTCTGACCTCCCTGCACTCAAAGTGGATTTTCTGGAGCTACAGAACTCCAAATGGCACGCTCTCAATTGCGTTGGAAGGTAGACATTTAGGGCTTTCCAGAAATATATAATAGTCCATACTTTGCTGATGCACGGAAAACTTGTCTCGCAACAAATTTCCTTCGGCAAGTGTACCGAATTTGTTGTCAAGTAAAAACTCACAATAGAGTGAGGTCGAATCCCACAAGGATTGATTGATCAAGCAACTTTAATTAGAAGAATGTTCTAGTTGAGCGAATCCAGAATTTGAGTTGAGAATTGCAGAAAATAAAATGGCGGAAAGGTAATTGACAGAAAAGTAAATGCTAGAATTAAAGAGCTGAAAGTAAATGACTGAAAGTAAATTGCAGAATTGTAAATGGGAATGGGGGAATTGCTCATAAAAGTAAATAATAGAAATTAAAGAGAATGGGTAAGATCAGAAATGGGGAGTTCATTGGGCTTAGGAGATGTTGCATTCTCCAGATCAATTTCATTTTCATCTCTTCCTCAATCAATGCACTCATTGATCTCCTTGGCAATCTTAAGTGATTGAATTACAATTTCTTGTAATTCAATCTCTCAAATCTTGATCAATAGCCAATTCCTTGGTCAATTGCTCATGAGAAGAGATGAAGCATGGTCACTGATTATACCACATGCATTTCCCAAACCAAGTATTGGGACGATTTTAGTCACATATCCATCCAAACCCAATTTGGTCCAGCATGAGAAAGTATTTCTAGCTTGATCTCTTCATTCCTCTTTCAAGGTTCAGAAGAGATCCAAGTATGAATAGCTTCTTTTCCAAGATAACTACCCAATTGGATGAAGATCGAAAGCTTTCAAGTAAAATCAAGAGAAAAGATAGAAGAAGTATAATGAAAACTAGAATTGATCCATCAAATTACAACAGAGCTCCCTAACACAATGAAAGGGGTTTAGTTGTTCATAGCTCTGAAAAATGAAAACAAGGATGGAGAATACATCATGAAAACTAGAAGTGCAGAGAAAGTAAAATACAGAGAGTAGTTCTATGCCAAGAGGCTCCCTCTATTTTCCAACTCTCTAAAATAATTCAAAGCTCCTCCTATATATACTACTCTTCTGTTCTTCTAGTTGATTCTTCAAGTCTTGGGTATGGGCCTTTGGATCTTGAGTTTGAAACAGTTCTCTTCTTCATTGGGCTCAGCTTTACTTGCAAAGAGAAAGTGTGGAGTGGGCAGAGACTTTAGCTCTGGACGTTAGTGGTGTTAACGTTCAGTGAAGATATGGGTTCGAGAACGTTAATGACATTCAACTTTTTCACTAACGTTCCTTACCTAAGTAAGAGCCACGTTAACCTCAACGTTAGTGGCACAAACGTTGCCACTAACGTTGCCTCTTTGTCCTTCGCGCACGTTATTGGGACTCAACTTTCCCAATAACGTTGAGAAGCCTCCCCCTTCTCTACGTTAGAGTCCACGTTAACGTAGTAAACGTGGCTCTTTTAACGTAGGCTTGCCAACCTTCGAGAACGTTAGTGACACTTAACATTGTCACTAACGTTCCAATGTGTCCCTTAGCTCCCACGTTAGAGTCCATGTTAACTAGGTTAACGTGGCTTCTAACGTGGCCATGCTAGCCATCTCCAACGTTAGTGACAATGTTTAGTGTCACTAACGTTGTCGACACCTAGTCTCTTCACATTAGCTTCCACATTAACTAGGTTAACGTGGAAGTTAACATGGCCTTGTGTGACTTGGCCAACGTTAGTGACAATGTTGAATGTCACTAACGTTGGCTTCCCCCCTTTTCTTCTTTAACGTTAGAGGCCACGTTAACTAAGTTAACGTGGACTCTAACGTGGCCACTCATGATCCTGGTCCAACGTTAGTGATAATGTTAAGTGTCACTAACGTTGGCTCCATTTCTTTACTTCCACGTTAGAGTTCATGTTAACTTAGTTAACGTGACTCTTAACGTGGGTAATGATGGCTTCGAGAGCGTTATTGGCAATCACTTTTCTCATTAACTTTGCAAGTTACTCCCATTCCACGTTAGTGTTAACGTTAGTGTTACTAACGTAGCCACTAATGTGGTTCTTCTTTGCTTCCTTTGTCCTGAAATCAAGCAATAAAGTGCATCAAAGTTCTAGTCCAACTCATGGGAAGTACAACATCCAATTTGTCCTTACATTGATGCAAAATCCTCATGAAATCATGTAAAGTGCACAATGTATACTTGAATCAAGATGTAAGTGAATATCTACCCAAAACTAGCATATTTCCTAAGGAAATGCATGAAACTACCCTAAAAACAGTAAAGAAAAGGTCAGTGAATCTGGCCAAAATGCCCTGGCAATAATGAATCAAACTTAAAGCTTGCTTGTCTCTAAGCAAGTACTGGAACAAGAGAATGATGAAAGGAATGCTAAGAGAAATGAGTCATTCTTGTGGAAGTCATGTCCCTGGTTTTATGATGGTTTCATGCATAGCAACTTAGGTTCATTTCTGGCTTTCAGACCTTTATCATGTCCTAGAATACTCACTGTGATTGCATCCCATGAAACTTTTATTTATTGATCCTTTTGTTGTTATTTCAGGGCTTATTTGTGTTCTTAATCTAAGTGTTCTGTAAGGGGGCAACTCTTTAAGATAAGCTTTCAGCCAACACTCCCGAACCAGTTGGTTCAAGGTGCTAGGTGTTGAAGCACCCCTAAGGACTTACTTGGTCAAGTCTCTCCCTCATACATACACACCACAGGCACATAGTTTATTTATTTTCTTTTCTTGAGACCTTGGTGTCCAGCACCTCTTTGGGTTATTAAATACTCTGTAGTGAGGGTTACTCTTGATAGTGGACTTTCAGCTGATAATCCCGGGTTAGTTAACCCAAGTTACCAAGTGATAAGGCACCCCTAAGAGCTTATTCATCCAAGTAGATCCCTCACACAGGAGCACCACAGACACATGTCTCAAGATTAAAACCATTGGTGCCTAGCCTTATTGCTTACTCTTTTTCTTTTATTTTTTTAACCTTTATTGTTCTTTTCCTTTTTCTTATTAGGATCTTTTTATTTAACCAGTCTCATGGGGTGTGTCTCAGGCATAGTATTCCTGACAGATAGTTGTCTTTCCACCTTATGGTTGAACCAACTTAGCTAACTTATGACCCTTCCATAAACTCATGAACTTATTCCATAGTATGAACCCCTCTCTGGTCTTTTGAAAACACTCATTCTCTTTTCATTTGATTTAAAGGGACAAACATACAAGTAAGAAAAGTAAGGATGTAGTGACATACGGACTAGCAATCATAGACCTCTTTAACTCAAAAACATAAAAGACCGAATTTAAAAAGGTTTAAACTGAAATGGAAGCAAGTTCTATTTCATACAAGATCTTCTTTATTTAAAACATAGAGAAAGATGGACCAAAGAAGGAACTCCACCACCTTTTACTCTTGTGGTTGTCCATGCTCTCTTTCTTGATTGCTTGTGCTCTTACTTCCCTTGCCTTTTCCAAGCAGCTTCTTCCAGAAACCACCATCTTCCATCTTCTTCTTGAGTGTTTCCTTTTGTTGTTTCACCTTCCTCTCTTCTTGTTCTACAAAATTTTTTTGGACCTCATCATATGTAGGGATGGCATAGTGTAGATGATGCATATTACTGGACATGTAGTTTAACTTGGCTTGAGTGTTGACATTGAACTCCTCCCGATGTAGTTGCCGTCCTTCATTAAGTACAGTGAACTCATTGAATGCTTTCATCTGGGCTATTTGTCGCTGATTGAGTTCCTGCAAATGCTTATCTTGACATTCTTGCCTCTCAGTAACTTGGTGGATGGCTTGAGTGAGCTGGGAGTATTGTTCCTGTTGCTGCTCCATTTGTTGTTTCTTCCACTCTTCTTGTTGGCTCATCCAGTTCAATATTTGCTCTTGTCCTTCCATATGTCTCATCCCCAAATCTTTAATAGCTCTTAGAAGGTGATTCATATTCAAATCGGCTGGGTAAGGATGCTCTCCCTGTTGATATTCTTCCTGATGAGACTCCTCTTGGTGAGCTCCTTCCTTTGCTTTTAGTTTCCCTATTTATGGCCTTCTTTGTTGCTGAGCAGGTGTAGTATAGGCCATACGCTAGGTTGTCATTAGCTTCCCTGGGTTAACCCAGACTGGATTGCTATCCTCAAAGACCACCTTGGCCTTTGTGCACAATCGGAGAATGGTGCTGGTGTACCAAAGCCTGGCACCTGATTCAAGCTTCTCAACTGAATCTTGAATTCCCTCAGCTATAAGTTCATGCACGTTGATTTCTCCACCTTGTACTAGGCAATGTACCATAGTTGCTCGATTAATATTTACCTCTGAATTATTTGCTGCTGGCAGAATAGATCTCCTCACGAGTTCAAACCACCCCTTGGCTTCTGGGCTAAGGTCTCCCCTCTTGATGAACCGGGGTCTCCCATCTCCATACCTCTCCGAGCAGCTGCTATAACACAGATGTCAGTCACTATCTCAGTGAGCTCATCATTGTTTTGGCTTTTACTTATCCTTTCATGATAGCTAGGTTCATCAAAGTGTGGTGATTTCAGGTGAAGAGTTCTTATTATAGCATTTGGGCTGAAGTCTACCTCCTTTCCTCTTACATAGCTTTTGAAGGTTAGGGCCCTGGTTTTGTCTTCTCTGACCACATTTGCGTAGAATTCTTTGATGAGGTTTGCATTGATCTTCCCCTATGGATTGGTGAGCAATTGCAACCCTCTTTCTTCAATCTTCTCCCGAATCTGTGGGTATTCGTCTTCATTGATTTGGAAAGTTAACTCGGGCAGTGTCTTTTTGTGCTTTATCCGCTCAAATTCTCGTTCATGGAAGGTAGTCTTGAATCTCTTCTCGTCGAAGGGAACGTTCTCCATTGGTTCCTTCCTCTTCTGCCTCTTGGAGCTTGATGATGCCATGAATGAAGTTAAAGCGAAAAGGGTGTAGTGAAGGGAAGAGATGTGGGATTTAGAGAGTGGAAAGTTGAAGAATTGGTTGCTGGAAAGTGAAGTGCAAGGGGTATGAATTTCAAATGTGGAGATGATGTGGATTTGATTCACTTATATAGAAAAGCGATGAAAAGATGAAAGGTGTGGATTGATGGGGTTCGTGTATGATGAACGGATGTGGTCTTTGAGGATAGCAATCCAGACTGGGTTAACCCAGGGAGGCTAATGACAACCCAGCGTATGGCCTATACTACACCTGCTCAGCAACAAAGAAGGCCACAAATAGGGAAACTAAAAGCAAAGGAAGGAGCTCACCAAGAGGAGTCTCATCAGGAAGAATATCAACAGGGAGAGCATCCTTACCCAGCCGATTTGAATATGAATCACCTTCTAAGAGCTATTGAAGATTTGGGGATGAGACATATGGAATGACAAGAGCAAATATTGAACTGGATGAGCCAACAAGAAGAGTGGAAGAAACAACAAATGGAGCAGCAACAGGAACAATACTCCCAGCTCACTCAAACCATCCACCAAGTTACTAAGAGGCAAGAACATCAAGATAAGCATTTACAGGAACTCAATCAGCGACAAATAGCCCAGATGAAAGCATTCAATGAGTTCACTGTACTTAATGAAGGACGGCAACTACATCGGGAGGAGTTCAACGTCAACACTCAAGCCAAGTTGAACTACATGTCCAGTAATATGCATTATCTACACTATGCCATCCCTACATATGATGAGGTCCAAAAAGATTTTGTAGAACAAGAAGAGAGGAATGTGAAACAGCAAAAGGAAACACTCAAGAAGAAGATGGAAGATGGTGGTTTCTGGAAGAAGCTGCTTGGAAAAGGCAAGGGAAGTGGGAGCACAAGCAATCAAGAAGGAGAGCATGGACATCCACAAGAGTAAAAGGTGGTGGAGTTCCTTCTTTGGTCCATCTTTCTCTATGTTTTAAATAAGGAAGATCTTGTATGAAATAGAACTTGCTTCCATTTCAGTTTAAACCTTTTTAAATTCCGTCTTTAAAGTTTTTGAGTTAAAGAGGTCTATGATTGCTAGTCCGTATGTCACTGCATCCTTACTTTGCTTACTTGTATGTTTGTCCCTTTAAATCAAATGAAAAGAGAATGAGTGTTTTCAAAAGACCAGAGAGGAGTTCATACTATGGAATAAGTTCATGAGTTTATGGAAGGGTAATAAGTTAGCTAAGTTGGTTCAACCATAAGGTGGGAAGACAACTATCTGTCATGAATACTATGCCTGAGACACACCCCATGAGACTGGTTAAATAAAAAGATCCTAATAAGAAAAAAGGAAAGAACAATAAAGGTTAAAAAAATAAAAAAAAAAGAGTAGGCAATAAGGCTAGGCACCAATGGTTTTAATCTTGAGACATGTGTCTGTGGTGCTCCTGTGTGAGGGATCTACTTGGATGAATAAGCTCTTAGGGTGCCTTATCACTTGGTAACTTGGGTTAACTAACCCGGGATTATCAACTGAAAGTCCACTATCAAGAGTAACCCTCACTATAGAGCATTTAGTAACCCAAAGAGGTGCTGGACACCAAGGTCTCAAGAAAAGAAAATAAATAAACTATGTGCCTGTGGTGTGTATGTATGTGGGAGACACTTGAGCAAGTAAGTCCTTAGGGGTGCTTCAACACCTAGCACCTTGAACCAACTGGTTCGGGAGTGTTGGCTGAAAGCTTATCTTAAAGAGTTGCCCCCTTACAGAACACTTAGCCTAAGAACACAAATAAGCCCTGAAATAACAACAAAAGGATCAATAAATAAAAGTTTCATGGGATGCAATCACAGTGAGTATTCTAGGACATGATAAAGGTCTGAAAGCCAGAAATAAATCTAATTTTCTATGCATGAAACCACCATAAAACCAGGGACATGACTTCCACAAGAATGACTCATTTCTCTTAGCATTCTGGTGCACGGAATTGTGTTGTCCAGGCTCGAACAATCCCTGGTAATGGCTCCAAAGCTTGGTGCTTTGATCTTAATTTATAGTTGACACAACTTCGATACAACTAACCAGCAAGTGCACTGGGTCGTCCAAGTAATACCTTACGTGAGTAAGGGTCGAATCCCACGGAGATTGTTGGTATGAAGCAAGCTATGGTCACCTTGCAAATCTCAGTTAAGTTGACTCATATGGGCTACAATATATTATGTGAATAAAACATAAAGAATGGGGATAGAGATACTTATTTAGATTCATTGGCAGGGATTTCAGATAAGCGAATGGAGATGCTTTTCGTTCCTCTGAACCTCTGCTTTCCTGCTATCTTCATCCAATCAGTCTTACTCCTTTCCATGGCTGGCTGTATGCAAGGGCATCGCCGTTGTCAGTGGCTACATCCCCTCCTCTCAGTGAATCATATGCTCACGCACCCTGTCACGGCACGGCTATTCATCTGTCGGTTCTCGATCATGCTGGAATAGGATTCACCCTCCTTTTGCGTCTGTCACTAACGCCCAGCACTCGCGAGTTTGAAGCTCGTCACAGTCATTCAATCATTGAATCCTACTCAGAATACCACAGACAAGGTTTAGACCTTCCGGATTCTCGTGAATGCCGCCATCATTCTAGCTTACGCCACGAAGATTCTTGTTAGGAGATCTAAGAGATATTCGTTCTAGCTTAATTCATGTAGAACAGAAGTGTTTGTCAGGCACGCGTTCATAGGGGAGATGGTGATGAGCGTCACACATAATCATCACCTTCATCACGTTCTTGGGTGCGAATGGATATCTTAGAAGCGAAATAAGAAGAATTGAATAGAAAACAGTAGTACTTTGCATTGATCTTTGAGGAACAGCAGAGCTCCACACCTTAATCTATGGAGTGTAGAAACTCTACCGTTGAAAATACATAAGTGAAGGTCCAGGCATGGCCGAGATGGCCAGCCCCCTAAACGAGATCAATAGTCTCCTCAGATGAATAATGGAATAAAACTGAGACCAAAGATGTCAAATACAATAGTAAAAGGTCCTATTTATAATAAACTAGCTACTAGGGTTTACATGAGTAAGTATTTGATGTATAAATCCACTTCCGGGGCCCACTTGGTGTGTGTTTGGGCTGAGCTTAAGTGTTGCACGTGCAGAGGCCATTTGTGGAGTTGAACGCCAGTTTTTGTGCCAGTTTGGGCGTTCAACTCTGGTTTTGGATCCTTTTCTGGCGCTGGACGCCAGATTTGGGCAGAAGGCTGGCGTTGAACGCCAGTTTACGTCGTCAATTCGTGGCCAAAGTATTGACTATTATATATTGCTGGAAAGCCCTGGATGTCTACTTTCCAACGCAATTGGAAGCGCGCCATTTCGAGTTCTGTAGCTCCAGAAAATCCACTTTGAGTGCAGGGAGGTCAGAATCCAACAGCATCAGCAGTCCTTTTTCAACCTCTGAATCTGATTTCTGCTCAAGTCCCTCAATTTCAGCCAGAAAATACCTGAAATCACAGAAAAAGACACAAACTCATAGTAAAGTCCAGAAATGTTAATTTAACATAAAAACTAAGGAAAACATCCCTAAAAGTAACTAGATCCTACTAAAAACATACTAAAAACAATGCCAAAAAGCGTATAAATTATCCGCTCATCACATTCCTTTCATCATTCTCTTGTTCTAGTACTTGCTTAGGGAGAAGCAAACTTTAAGTTTGGTGTTGTGATGCCAGGGCATTTTGGCCAGTTTTACTGACCTTTTCTTTACTGTTTTTAGGGTAGTTTCATGCATTTCCTTAGGAAATAAGCTAGTTTTGTGTAGATATTCACTTACATCTTAATTCAAGCATACATTGTGCACTTTACATGATTTCATGAGGATTTTGCATAAATTTAAGGACAAATTGGATGTTGCACTTCCCATGACTTGGACTAGAACTTTGATGCACTTTATTGCTTGATTTCAGGACAAAGGAAGCAAAGAAGAACCACATTAGTGGCTACGTTAGTTACACTAACGTTAACACTAACGTGGAATGGGAGTAACTTGCAAAGTTAATGAGAAAAGTGATTGCCAATAATGCTCTCGAAGCCATCATTACCCACGTTAAGAGTCACGTTAACTAAGTTAACGTGAACTCTAACGTGGAAGTAAAGAAATGGACCCAACGTTAGTGACACTTAACATTATCACTAACGTTGGACCAGGATCATGAGTGGCCACGTTAGAGTCCACGTTAACTTAGTTAACGTGGCCTCTAACGTTAAGAAGAAAAGGGGGGAAGCCAACGTTAGTGACATTCAACATTGTCACTAACGTTGGCCAAGTCACACAAGGCCACGTTAACTTCCACGTTAACCTAGTTAACGTGGAAGCTAACGTGAAGAGACTAGGTGTCGACAATGTTAGTGACACTAAACATTGTCACTAACGTTGGGATGAACACACACTATCCCCAAGAAGCAACGTTAACTCCAACGTTAACCTAGTTAACGTGGAAGTTAACGTGAAGAAGAGAGGTGACACCAACGTTAGTGACACCCAACATTGTCACTAACGTTGGAAGGAGCCCACACATGCCACCATGAGCCACGTTAACTCCCACGTTAACTTAGTTAACGTGGAAGCTAACGTGGATAAGAGAATGATGAGCCAGCGTTAGTGACACTCAACTTTGTCACTCAACTACGTTAACGTGGACTCTAACGTAGAGAAGGGGGAGGCTTCTCAACGTTATTGGGAAAGTTGAGTCCCAATAACGTGCGCGAAGGACAAAGAGGCAACGTTAGTGGCAACGTTTGTGCCACTAACGTTGAGGTTAACGTGGCTCTTACTTAGGTAAGGAACGTTAGTGAAAAAGTTGAATGTCACTAACGTTCTCGAACCCATATCTTCACTGAATGTTAACACCACTAACATCCTGAGCTAAAGTCTCTGCCCACTCCACACTTTCTCTCTGCAAGTAAAGCTGAGCCCAATGAAGAAGAGAACTGCTTTAAACTCAAGATCCAAAGGCCCATACCCAAGACTTGAAGAATCAACTAGAAGAACAGAAGAGTAGTATATATAGGAGGAGCTTTGAATTATTTTAGAGAGTTGGAAAATAGAGGGAGCCTCTTGGCATAGAACTACTCTCTGTATTTTACTTTCTCTGCACTTCTAGTTTTCATGATGTATTCTCCATCCTTGTTTTAATTTTCCAGAGCTATGAACAACTAAACCCCTTTCATTGGGTTAGGGAGCTCTGTTGTAATTTGATGGATCAATACTAGTTTTCATTATACTTCTTCTATCTTTTCTTTTGATTTTACTTGAAAGCTTTCGATCTTCATCCAATTGGGTAGTTATCTTGGAAAAGAAGCTATTCATACTTGGATCTTTTCTGAACTTAGAAAGAGGAATGAAGAGATCAAGTTATAAATGCTTTCTCGTGCTGGACCAAATTGGGTTTGGATGGATATGTGACTAAAATCCTCCCAACACTTGGTTTGGGAAATGCATGTGATATAATCAGTGACCATACTCCATCTCTTCTCATGAGCAATTGACCAAGGAATTGGCTATTGATCAAGATTTGAGGGATTGAATTACAAGAAATTGTAATTCAATCACTTAGGATTGCCAAGGAGATCAATGAGTGCATTGATTGAGGAAGAGATGAAAACGAAATTGATCCGGAGAATGCAACATCTCCTAAGCCCAATGAACTCCCCATTTCTGATCTTACCCATTCTCTTTAATTTCTGTTAGTTACTTTTATGAGCAATTCCCCCATTTCTATTTACAATTCTGCAATTTACTTTCAGTCATTTACTTTCAGCTCTTTAATTCTAGCATTTACTTTTCTGTCCATTACCTTCCCGCATTTTATTTTCTGCAACTCTCAACTCAAATTCTGGATTCGCTCAACTAGAACATTCCTCTAATTAAAGTTGCTTGATCAATCAATCCTTGTGGGATTCGACCTCACTCTATTGTGAGTTTTTACTTGACGACAAATTCGGTACACTTGCCGAAGGAAATTTGTTATGAGACACCTCACACACTTTTCCTTCTCATAAACTTGTTATGAGACACCTCACACACTTTGCCGAGTTTAGACAACGTAAACTGGTGTTCAACGCTAGTTCCATGCTGCATTCTGGATTTAAACGCCAGAAACAGGTGACAAAGTGGAGTTAAACGCCAGACACAGGTTACAAACTGGCGGTCAACTCCAAGAGAAGCTTTTACACGTGTAAAGCTCAATGCTCAGCCCAAGCACACACCAAGTGGGCCCCGGAAGTGGATTTCTGCATCATTTACTCATTTTTGTAAACCCTAGTAACTAGTTTAGCATAAATAGGACTTTTTACTGTTTTATTTACATCTTTGGATATCTTTGGAACATCTTTTGATCCTTTGATCACGTTTGGGGGATGGCCATTCGGCCATGCCTGAACCTTCATCACTTATGTATTTTCAACGGTAGAGTTTCTACACACCATAGATTAAGGTGTGGAGCTCTGCTGTTCCTCATGCATTAATACAAAGTGCTATTATTTTTCTATTCAATTCAAGCTTATTCCGATTCTAAGATATTCATTCGCACTTCAATATGAATGTGATGATCGTGACAGTCATCATCATTCCGAACCTATCAACGCGTGCTTGACAACCACTTCCGTTCTACCTTATATTGAATGAGTATCTCTGGGATTCTTTAATCAGAATCTTCGTGGTATAAGTTAGAATCCATGGACGGCCATTTTTGAGATCCAGAAAGTCTAAACCTTGTCTGTGGTATTCCGAGTAGGATCTGGGAAGGGATGGCTGCGACGAGCTTCAAACTCGCGAGTGCTGGGCGTAGTGACAGACGCAAAAGGATCAATGGATCCTATTTCAGTATGGTCGAGAATCGACAGATGAGTAGCCATGCAGTGACAGCGCATTGGACCATTTTCACTGAGAGGATAGGATGTAGCCATTGACAACAGTGATGCCTAACATACAGCTTGCCATAGAAAGGAGTATGAATGATTGGATGAAGATAATAGGAAAGCAGAGGTTCAGGAGGAACGAACGCATCTCTATACGCTTATCTGAAATTCTCACCAATGAATTACATAAGTATCACTATCTTTATTTTATATTTTATTTATCTTTTAATTATTAAATCTCTATAATCAATTGAATCCGCCTAACTGAGATTTACAAGGTGACCATAGCTTGCTTCAAGCCAACAATCTCCGTGGGATCGACCCTTACACACGTAAGGTTTATTACTTGGATGACCCAGTGCACTTGCTGGTTAGTTGTGCGAAGTTGTGACAAAGAACTAAGATTATGAACGTGCGTATTGAGTTTTTAGCACCGTTACCAAGGAATGGAACCGTCACGATTTCTGCGCACCACTGTCAACAGCTTGACATTACTGAGCCTTATAGTCTGCAATGTCTGCAAACCACGGAGCTTCCTGAATAGCAAACAATTGCTTATTTGGAAAGGTTTTAGAGATTTCAGTAGGAGGGAGGGACGCTCCTGCTACTGGTTCTATCCGGGACAGGTGATCAGCTACTTGATTTTCTGTCTCTTATTTCTATATCAAACTCTTGTAGAAGCAACACCCATCTTATGAGTCTGGGTTTTAAATCCTGCTTTGTGAGATATGTGATACTGTAAAGACTAATGGAGTAGATCCTGAAGTCTACAGGCTCATGCTTTTCCCTTTTGTTGTAAGAGACAGAGCTAGACTCTGGTTGGATTCTCAACCTAAGGATAGCCTGAACTCGTGGGATAAGCTAGTCAAGGCTTTCTTAGCCAAGTTCTTTCCTCCTCAAAAGCTTAGTAAGATTAGAGTGGACGTTCAGACCTTCAGACAGAAGGAAGGAGAATCCCTCTATGAAGCTTGGGAGAGATACAAAGGACTGACCAAAAAGTGTCCTACTGACATGCTTTCAGAATGGACCATCCTGGATATCTTCTATGATGGTCTGTCTGACTTAGCTAAAATGTCATTGGATACTTCTGCAGGTGGATCCATTCACCTAAAGAAAACGCCTGCAGAAGCTAAAGAACTCATTGACATGGTTGCTAATAACCAGTTCATGTACACTTCTGAGAGGAATCCTGTGAGTAATGGGACGCCTATGAAGAAGGGAGTTCTTGAAGTTGATACTCTGAATGCCATATTGGCTCAGAATAAAATATTGACTCACCAAGTCAATATGATCTCTCAGAGTCTGCATGGAATGCAAGCTAAATCCAACAGTACTCAAGAGGCATCTTCTGAAGAAGAAGCTTATGATGCTGAAAACCCTGCAATAGCAGAGGTAAATTATTTAGGTGAACCTTATGGAAACACCTATAACTCATCATGGAGAAATCATCCAAATTTCTCATGGAAGGATCAAAAGCCTCAACAAGGCTTTAATAATGGTGGAAGAAACAGGTTTAGCAATAGCAAGCTTTTTCCATCATCCACTCAGCAACAGACAGAGAACTCTGAACAAAATACTTCTAATTTAGCAAATTTAGTCTCTGATCTATCTAAGGCCACTGTAAGTTTCATGAATGAAACAAGATCTTCCATTAGAAATCTGGAAGCACAAGTGGGTCAGCTGAGTAAAAGGATAACTGAAATCCCTCATAGTACTCTCCCAAGCAATACAGAAGAGAATCCAAAAGGAGAGTGCAAGGCCATTGACATAAGCACCATGGCCGAACCTGTGAGGAGAGGAGAAGACGTGAATCCCAAGGAGGAAGACCTCCTGGGACGTCCAGTGATCAATAAGGAGCTTCCCTCTGAGGAACCAAAGGACTCTGAGGCTCATCTAGAGACCATAGAGATTCCATTGAACCTCCTTATGCCCTTCATGAGCTCTGATGAGTATTCCTCTTCTGAAGAGAATGAGGATGTTACTGAAGAGTAAACTGCCAAGTTTCATGGTGCAATCATGAAGCTGAATGCCAAATTATTTGGCATTGATACTTGGGAAGTTGAACCTCCATTGTTCATCAACAAACTAAGTGATCTGGATCAAGTGACATTGCCTCAGAAGAGACAGGATCCTGGAAAGTTCATAATACCCTGTACCATAAGCACCATGCTCTTTAAGTCTCTGTGTGACCTTGGTTCAGGAATAAACCTCATGCCCCTCTCTGTAATAGAGAAACTGGGAATCTATGGGGTACAAACTGCTAAAATCTCATTAGAGATGGCAGATAATTCCAGAAAATAGGCTTATGGACAAGTAGGGGACGTGTTAGTAAAGGTTGAGGGCCTTTACATCCCTGCTAATTTCATAGTCCTGGATACTGGAAAGGAAGAGGATGAATCCATCATCCTAGGAAGACCTTTCCTGGCCACAGCAAGAGCTGTGATTGATGTTGACAGAGGTGAAATAGTCCTTCAATGGAATGAGGAATCCCTTGTGTTTAAAACTCAAGGATCTCCCTCTGCAACCATGGAGAGAAAGCAGAAAAAGCTTCTCTCAAAGCAGAGTCAACCAGAGCCCCCACAATCAAACTTTAAGTTTGGTGTTGGGAGGCCACAACCAAACTCTAAGTTTGGTGTTGAACTCCCATATCCAAACTCTAAGTTTGGTGTTGGAGAGTCTCAACAAAGCTCTGCACATCTGTGAGGCTCCATGAGAGCCCACTGTCAAGCTATTGACATTAAAGAAGCGCTTGTTGGGAGGCAACCCAATTTTTATTTATCTAACTATGTTTTTCTTAGTTATATGTCTTTATAGGTTCATGATCATGTGGAGTCACAAAATAAATAAAAAAATTGAAAACGGAATCAAAAACAGCAGAAGAAAAATCACACCCTGGAGGAGCATCTGTCTGGCGTTCAGCGCCAGAACAGAGCATGGTTCTGGCGCTGAACGCCCAAAATGGGCAGCTTCTGGGCGCTGAACGCCAGAACAGGCATGGTTCTAGCGTTCAACGCCAGAAATGGCACACAAATGGGCGTTGAACGCCCAAAATGGGCACCAACCTGGCGCTGAACGCCCAGAGTTGTGTGCAAGGGCATTTTGCATGCCTAAATTGGTGCAGGGATGTAAATGTCTTGACACCTCAAGATCTGTGGACCCCACAGTATCATCTCAGGATCTGTGGACCCCACAGGATCCCCACCTACCTCTACTCACTCTCTTCTCTCTTCTCAATCATCCTCTATTCCCAATAAACACTCTTCCCTATTAACCCTTTACCACTCACATCCATACACCCACTTACCTTCAAAATTCAACATATGGCCACCCAATCCCACCCATATGGCCGAATACACACCTCCTTCCATCTCCTCCAAATCTTCTTCTTCTTCTTCTATTCCTTCTTCTTTCGCTCGAGGGCGAGCAACATTCTAAGTTTGGTGTGATAAAAGCATAAGCTTTTTGTTTTTCCATAACCATTGATGGCACCTAAGGCCAGAGAAACCTCTAGAAAGAGGAAAGGGAAGACAAAAGCTTCCATCAAGGGTCTATAGCTCAGTGGTAGAATATTTGACTGCAAATCAAGAGATCTCTGAGATACCTCAGGGGATACATTTTCTTCCACACAATTATTGGAAGCAACTAAGGGTGGAACATCAAGAGCACTCCATCATCCTTCATGAAATCAGAGAAGATCTAAAAGCAATGAAGGAGGAGCAACAAAGACAAGGAAGAGACATAGAAGAGCTCAAGGACATCATTGGTTCCTCAAGAAGGAAACGCCACCATTACTAAGGTGGATTCATTCCTTGTTCTTATTTCTTCTGTTTTTCGTTTCTATGTTATGTGCTTATCTGTGTTTGTGTCTTCATTACATGATCATTAGTAGTTAGTAACTGTGTCTTAAAGTTATAAATGTCCTATGAATCCATCACCTCTCTTAAATGAAAAATGTTTAAATTCAAAAGAACAAGAAGTACATGAGTTTCGAATTTATCCTTGAACTTAGCTTAATTATATTGATGTGGTGACAATGCTTCTTGTTTTCTGAATGTATGCTTGAACAGTGCATATATCTTTTGAAGTTGTTGTTTAAGAATGTTAAATATGTTGGCTCTTGAAAGAATGATGACTAGGAGACATGTTATTTCATAATCTGAAAAATCATAAAAATGATTCTTGAAGCAAGAAAAAGCAGCAAAGAACAAAGCTTGCAGAAAAAAAAAATAGGCGAAAAAAAAAATAGAAAAAAAAAGAAAAAGCAAGCAGAAAAAGCCAAAGCTCTTAAAACCAAGAGGCAAGAGCAAAAAGCCAATAACCCTTAAAATCAAAAGGAAAGGGCAAATAAAAGGGATCCAAAGGCTTTGAGCATCAGTGGATAGGAGGGCCTAAAGGAATAAAATCCTGGTCTAAGCGGCTAAACCAAGCTGTCCCTAACCATGTGCTTGTGGCGTGTAGGTGTCAAGTGAAAACTTGAGACTGAGCGGTTAAAGTCAAGGTCCAAAGCAAAAGAAGAGTGTGCTTAAGAACCCTGGACACCTCTAATTGGGGACTTTAGCAAAGCTGAGTCACAATCTGAAAAGGTTCACCCAATTATGTGTCTGTGGCATTTATGTATCTGGTGGTAATACTGGAAAACAAAGTGCTTAGGGCCACGGCCAAGACTCATAAAGAAGCTGTGTTCAAGAATCATCATACTGAACTAGGAGAATCAATAACACTATCTGAACTCTGAGTTCCTATAGATGCCAATCATTCTGAACCTCAATGGATAAAGTGAGATGCCAAAACTATTCAAGAGGCAAAAAGCTATAAGTCCCGCTCATCTGATGGGAGCTATGTTTCATTGATAGTTTGGAATTTATAGTATATTCTATTCTTTTTATCCTATTTTGATTTTTAGTTGCTTGGGGACAAGCAACAATTTAAGTTTGGTGTTGTGATGAGCGGATAATTTATACGCTTTTTGACATTGTTTTTAGTATGTTTTTAGTAGGATCTAGTTACTTTTAGGGATGTTTTTAATAGATTTTATGTTAAATTCACATTTCTGGACTTTACCATGAGTTTGTGTATTCTTCTGTGATTTCAGGAATTTTCTGGCTGAAATTGAGGGACCTGAGCAAAAATCAGATTCAGAGGTTGAAGGAGTGCTGATGCTGTTGGATTCTGACCTCCCTGCACTCAAAGTGGATTTTCTGGAGCTACAGAACTCAAAATGGCACGCTTCCAATTGTGTTGGAAAGTAGACATCCAGGGATTTCCAGAAATATATAATAGTCCATACTTTGCCCAAGTTTAGATGACACAAACTGGCGTTCAACGCCAGCTCTTTGCCCAATTCTGGAGTTCAGCGCCAGAAATGGATCAAAATCCAGAGTTGAACGCCAGAAATGGATCCAAACCTGGCATTCAACTCCACAAATGGCCTCTGCACGTGGAAAGCTAAAGCTCAGCCCAAGTACACACCAAGTGGGCCCCGGAAGTGGATTTATGCATCAATTACTTATTTCTGTAAACCCTAGTGACTAGTTTATTATAAATAGGACCTTTTACTATTGTATTAGACATCTTTGGACGCCTGGCTCTTAGATCAGAGGGGCTGGCCATTCGGCCATGCCTGGACTTTTCACTTATGTAATTTTAACGGTAGAGTTTCTACACTCCATAGATTAAGGTGTGGAGTTCTGCTGTTCCTCAAAGATTAAAGCAAAGTACTACTGTTTTCTATTCAATTCATCTTATTTCGCTTCTAAGATATTCATTCGCTCTTCAACCTGAATGTGATGAACGTGACAATCATCATCATTCCCTATGAACGCGTGCCTGACAACCACTTCCGTTCTACATTAGATTGAATGAGTATCTCTTAGATCTCCTAACCAGAATCTTCGTGGCGTAAGCTAGAATGATGGCGGCATTCAAGAGAATCCGGAAGGTCTAAACCTTGTCTGTGGTATTCTGTGTAGGATTCAATGATTGAATGACTGTGACGAGCTTCAAACTCGCGAGTGCTGGGCGTTAGTAACAAACGCAAAAGGAGGGTGAATCCTATTCCAGCATGATCGAGAACCGACAGATGATTAGCCGTGCTGTGACAGAACATGTGAGCATATTTTTCACTGAGAGAAGGGGATGTAGCCACTGACAACGGTGATGCCCTTGCATAAAGCCAGCCATGGAAAGGGGTAAGACTGATTGGATGAAGATAGCAGGAAGCAGAGGTTCAGAGGAACGAAAGTATCTCTATTTGCTTATCTGAAATTCTCACCAGTGATTTACATAAGTATTTCTATCCCTATTTTATTAATTAATTTCGAAAACCTCATTACTGTTTTATATCTGCCTAACTGAGATTTGCAAGGTGACCATAGCTTGCTTCATACCAACAATCTCCGTGGGATTCGACCCTTACTCATGTAAGGTATTACTTGAACGACCCAGTGCACTTGCTGGTTAGTTACACGGAGTTGTGAACCATGGTCTTGGCATCATGTTTTTGGCGCCATTTCCAGGGAAAGAAAGAGCAATGAATTTTACATAATTAAAGTGTAATCACGATTCCGCGTACCACAACTTTTGAAAAATCTTTTATAGACCTCCTATAGAATCCTGCATGCCCCAGAAAGCTTCTGATTGCCTTAACATTAGCAGGTAGTGGTAATTTTTCAATTAATCTATCTTAGCTTGATCCACCTCTATTCCCTTGTTTGAAATTTTGTGCCCAAGGACAATTCCTTCAATCACCATAAAGTGACATTTCTCCCAGTTTAAAACTAGGTTAATCTCTTGGCACCTTTTCAGAACAAGTGCTAGATGGTTAAGACAAGAGCTGAATGCGTCTCCAAATACTGAGAAGTCATCCATAAAGACTTCCAGAAATTTCTCTACCATATCAGAAAAGATAGAAAGCATGCACCTTTGAAAGGTTGTAGGTGCATTGCACAGACCAAATGGCATCCTTCTGTAGGCAAACACTCCAGATGGACATGTGAATGCTATTTTCTCTTGGTCCTGAGGATCTACTGCAATTTCATTGTAACCTGAATAGCCATCCAAAAAGCAGTAGTATGCATGGCCTGCTAGTCTCTCTAGCATCTGGTCTATGAATAGTAAAGGAAAATGATCCTTCCTGGTGGCTGTATTGAGCCTTCTGTAGTCAATACACATACGCCACCCTGTAACTGTTCTTGTAGGAACCAGTTCATTCTTTTCATTATGAACCACTGTCATTCCTCCCTTCTTAGGGACAACATAGACATGGCTCACCCAGGGGCTATCAGAAATAGGATAAATAATCCCAGCCTCTAGTAACTTAGTGACCTCTTTCTGTACCACCTCCTCATGGCGGGATTTAGCCGCCTCTGTGGTTGAACCACTGGCTTAGCATCATCCTCCAATAGGATCTTGTGCATGCATCTGGCTGGACTAATGCCCTTAAGATCACTTATGGACCACCCAAGAGCTGTCTTGTGTGTCCTTAGCACCTGAATTAGTGCGTTCTCTTTCTGTGGCTCTAAAGCAAAGCTTATGATCACGGGAAAAGTGTCATTTTCTCTCAGAAATGCGTATTTCAGGGATGGTGGTAGTGGTTTGAGCTTGGGTTTAGGAGGCTTCTCCTCTTCCTGAGGAGTCTTCAGAGGTTCTTCTGTTTTCTCTGGTTCCTCCATATCAGGCTGAACATCTTTAAAAATGTCCTCTAGCTCTGATTCGAGACTCTCAGTCATATTGACCTCTTCCACCAGGGAGTCAATAATATCAACGCTCAGGCAGTCTTTTGGTGTGTATGGATGCTGCATAGCTTTGACAACATTCAACTTAAACTCATCTTTATTGACTCTCAGGGTTATCTCCCCTTTTTGGACGTCAATGAGGGTTCGTCCAGTTACTAGGAAAGGTCTTCCTAGAATGAGAGTTGCACTCTTGTGCTCCTCTATTTCCAGCACTACAATGTCAGTAGGGAAGGCAAATGGCCCAACCTTGACAATCATGTCCTCAATTACGCCTGATGGGATTTTAATGGATCCATCAGCAAGTTGGAGGCATATCCAGGTTACTTTAACTTCATCAGTCAAACCAAGCTTTTTGATAGTGGATGCAGGTATTAAGTTGATACTTTCCCCAAGATCACATAGAGCTGTCTTGGTACAATCATCCTCTAATATGCATGGTATCATAAAGCTTCCGGGATCTTTAAGCTTCTCTAGTAAGCTTTTCAGAATGACTGCACTGCATTCTTCAGTGAGGAAAACTTTTTCAGTTTCTCTCCAATCCTTCTTATGACTTAAGATATCTTTCATGAACTTAGAATAAAAGGGTATTTGCTCAAGTGCCTCTGCAAATGGAATCTTTATTTCAAGAGTCATGAGATAGTCTGCAAAGCGGGCAAATTGTTTATCCTGTTCCGCTTGGCAGAGTTTCTGAGGATAAGGCATCTTGGCTTTATATTCCTCAACCATAGTTATTGCAGGTTTACTTCCTACAGAAGTGGTTGGAGAGGCCTGCCTAAGGGGGTTGTTATCAGCACTTGCAGGTGTCTGATCCCCCATTGGCATTTGAACACCAAAATTGGGTGCTGTGTGGGCATTTAACGCCAGATTGCCACCCTTTTCTGGCGTTTGGACGCCAAACTTGGCTATCCACTGGATGTTCAACGCCAATTTCTTGTCCTTTTCTGTCGTTTGAATGCTAGAATCCTTCATCTCTGGGCTCTTACTGTCCTCAGAGGGATTTTGGGTAATGGTTTGGTCATCCTCTGTCAGCTGTTCCTTTCTTGGCTTTCTGCTGCCTTGAGTTGAAACATTCAATGTCTTTCCACTCCTTAAATGAACAGCTTGGTACTCTTCTGTTATCTGTTTAGATAATTACTGTCTTGTCTGATTTAATTGTGCTTCCATATTCTTGTTAGCCTTTTTAGTATCTTGTAGCATCTCTTTAAATTCTGCTAACTGTTATGTTATAAAAAGCAGTTGCTGATTGAGTTCAGCAACTTGTTCTTGAGGACTAAGTTCAGTGGATACTGCTTTAGCCTCTTCTTTCAGGGAGGACTCACTGCTTAAGTACAGATGCTGATTTCTAGCAACTGTATCAAAGAGCTCTTGAGCCTCTTCAATTGCCTTTCTCATATGTATAGATCCACTAGTTGAGTGATCTAGAGATATTTGAGCTTTTTCTGTAAGCCCATAGTAGAAGACGTCTAACAGTACCCACTCTAAAAACATTTCAGAGGGGCATTTCCTTAGCATCCCTCTGTACCTCTCCCAGGTATTATAAAGGGATTCATCATCCTCTTGTTTAAAGCCTTGGATGTCCAGTCTTAGCTGTGTCATCCTTTTTAGAGGGTAATATTGATTCAGGAATTTGTCTGATAACTGTTTCCATGTTCTTATGCTTGCTGCGGGTTGATTATTTAACCATCTCTTAGCTTGATCTTTTACAGCAAATGGAAACAGTAATAGTCTGTATACATCCTGATTCACTTCTTTATCACGTACTGTGTCAGTAATTTGTAAAAACTGTGCCAGAAACTCAGTAGGTTCTTCCTGTGGAAGACCGGAATACTAGCAATTTTTCTGCACCATGACAATGAGCTGAGGATTTAGCTCAAAACTGCTTGCTCTGATGGGGGGTATACAGATACTACTCCCGTATGCAGCAGTAATGGGGTTAGCATATAACCCCAGAGTCTTTCTGGACTATTCATTTCCACTTATATCCATGATGGAGAAAGGGAGATGTTGTAGATTGTAAAATAGAAATAAAATAAAAGAAAAATCAAAATATTTTTGTTTTTATTTTATTTATTTAATGCTAATCGAATTCAAAAGAGAAGAAAATAAAATATTTGGGAACTAGAAAAATAAGCTTCGAAAATAAAAAAAAAAACTAAAATAAAGTAGATTAAAATAAATAAAAAAAATTGAATGCTAAAATGGCCGATGAATTAAAAAGAATTGAAAAATTTTGGATGAGTTTAAAATTTGAAAATTGAAACTTTCTCAGCAAGGAAACACCAAACTTAAAATTTTTCAATCAAAATAATAAAGTAGGACAAGTAATTCGAAAATTATGTCTAGAAGGAAAAATATTTTTTAAAAAAAAAATATAAAGGACTTGCAAATTTTGAAGATTGAAATAAAATTAGATAAGATTTTGAAAAAAAAAGATATGATTTTTGAAAAAGATTTTGAATTTTGAAATTTTAAAACTAAGATAAGATAAAATAAAAAAATTTTAAAATAGAAATCTGAAATTTTAAATGAAATTTTCGAAAATTCAATTAAATAAACTAGAAAAGATATTTTTGAATTTAATGAGGAAAGAGAAAAATAATAAAATGACACCAAACATAGAATTTTTAGATCAAAACTAAGAAAGCAAACAGGAAAACTTTGAATGTCAAGATGAACACTAAGAACACTTTGAAGATCAAGATGAACACCAAGAATAACTTTTGAAAAATTTTTATGAAAACAGAAACACAAAGGACACCAAACTTAAAAATTTTTATATTATGAGCACTGATAATTCGTAAAAAAGAAAGAAAAAAAATATGCAAACGACACCAAACTTAAACATTTTTATATTCTGAGCACTGATAATTCCAAAAAAAGAAAGAAAAATAAAATTATGCAAACGACACAAAACTTAAAATATGAAACTAGACACAAACAGAAGACTAAATTATGAAGTTATTTGTTTTGAAAATTTTTTAAAATGATTAAGAAAAATAAAATAGGGGTTTTAAAAATTTTAACCAAAAACAATAACAGAAGACTCTAAACTAAAAAGAGAAATTTTTCCTAATCTAAGCAACAAAATAAATCGTCAGCTGTCCAAACTCGAACAATCCCCAGCAACGGTGCCAAAAACTTGGTGCACAAAATCACAATCACACTTTTGCAATTCTGCACAACTAACCAGCATGTGCACTGGGTCGTCCAAGTAATACCTTACGTGAGTAAGGGTCGATCCCACGGAGATTGTCGGCTTGAAGCAAGCTATGGTTATCTTGTAACTCTTAGTCAGGATATCAATAATAATTCTCAGTTTTAATTGGAATGAGTAAAAGAACATGGATTAAATAATACTTGTTATGTAGTAATGGAGAACAGGTTGAGATTTTGGAGATGCTCTGTCTTCTGAATCTATGCTTTCCTACTATCTTCTTCTTCACGCACGCAAGGCTCCTTCCATGGCAAGCTGTATGTTGGGGGATCACCATTGTCAATGGCTACCATCCATCCTCTCAGTGAAAATGGTCCAAATACGCTGTCACCGCACGGCTAATCATCTGTCAGTTCTCACTCATGTTGGAATAGGATCCATTGATCCTTTTGCGTCTGTCACTACGCCCAACACTCGCGAGTTTGAAGCTCGTCATAGTCATCCCTTCCCAGATCCGACTCAGAATACCACAGACAAGGTTTAGACTTTTCGGATCTCAAAGATGCTGCCAATTGATTCTAGCTTATACCACAAAGACTCTGATCTCACAGATTCGAATGCTCTGTTGTCGGGAGAGGCAATCAAACTTGTGAATCAGGAACCAAAGAGATACACACTCAATCTAAGGTAGAACGAAAGTGGTTGTCAGGCATGCATTCATAGGTTGAGAATAGTGATGAGTGTCACAGATCATCACATTCATCATGTTGAAGTGCGAGTGGATATCTTAGAATAGAAACAAATATGATTGAATGGAAAACAGTAGTAATTGCATTAATCCATCGAGACACAACAGAGCTCCTCACCCCCAACCATGGGGTTTAGAGAATCATGCCGTCAAAGATACAATATGAAACGTGTAAAATGTCATGCGGTTTTAAAATAAATCTCTAAAAGTAGTTTTTATACAAAACTAATAACCTAGGCTTACAGAAAATGGGTAAACTAAGATAGATAGTGCAGAAATCCACTTTCGGGGCCCACTTGGTGTGTGCTTGGGCTGAGCATTGAAGCTTCCATGTGTAGAGAGTTTTCTTGGAGTAAAACGCCAGGTTGCTACCTGTTTCTGGCATTTAACTCCAGTTTTTATGCCAATTCTGGTGTTTAACGCCAGAATAGGGTAGGAAGTTGGCGTTAAATGCCAGTTTGCGTGATCTCAACTCGGGCAAAGTATGGACTATTATATATTTCTGGAAAGCCCAAGATGTCTACTTTCCAACGCAATTGAGAGCGTGCTAATTGGGCTTCTATTGCTCCAGAAAATCCATTTCAAGTGCAGGGAGGTCAGAATCCAACAGCATCTGCAGTCTTTTTTCAGCCTCTGAATTAGATTTTTGCTCAGGTCACTCAATTTCAGCCAGAAAATACCTGAAATCACAAAAAAAAAACACACAAACTCATAGTAAAGTCCATAAATATGAATTTTGAATAAAAACTAATAAAAATATAATAAAAAGTGAATAAATATACTAAAAACTACCTAAAAATAATGCCAAAAAGCGTATAAATTATCCGCTCATCAGCCTTGTATTCCTCCTTTGGGCTTGCCTTAGTGGCATTGCAAGGGTTATGGTTGGGCACTTGCTTGGATAAGTATCCAGTCTGTACTTCAAATTTATAGATGGCAGCATCATGGTTTTGCATATTGGATCTCACCTCCTCCTTGAAAGCTTGCATATCTTTAGATTCCCTGCAAAGTTCTCTAAGCATAGCCTTAAAACGAGATAGTCTATATTCAGATGGTGAGTTGAAAATTGGAGGTTGAGACTGGTTATTTGGTACTTGATATGAAGGCTGCAGAGAGTTGTTGTGTGGGGTTTGGTATGGTCTTTGGTTAGTTTGTTGGTAGGTGGAGTTGGAAGGTCTATGATCTTGGTTCTGGGTTTGTTGGTTTCCCCACCCAAAGTTTGGGAGGCTCTTCCAACCAGGGTTATAGGTTTTGGAGTGTGGATCATAGGCTTGTCTTGATGAGTTTTCAACATAATTGACTTGCTCCCAATCACCTCCTTCTCTCCCATGCTTCATAGAGGGTTTCACCCTCTTGTTGTCTAAATGTTTGCACCTCAGCCCTCAACCTGTTAACTCTTTGAGGAGGGAAAAATCTTGCAAAGAACTTATTCACCACATCTTCACAAGTTGTCAAACTCTCCTTTGGAAAGGACTATAACCACTTTGATTCTTTATCCCTGAGAGAAAAGGGAAACAAAAGCAATTTGTAGGTGTCAGGATGAACACCATTGGACTTCACAATATCACATATTCTTAAGAATGTGGTTAGATGTTGGTTGGGGTCTTCCTGGGCACTTCCACCAAATGAGCAATTATTTTGAATAAGGGTGATGAGCTGTGGCTTTAACTCAAAGTTATTAGCATGAATGGTTGGTTTTAGGATGCTGCTCCTATAATTCCCAGGGTTTGGGTTGATGTAAGAGCCTAAAACTCTTCTCTTCTGCCCAACATGGTTGCCCGCACCTTCTCCATCATGATTATGAACTTCTTCCTCCATAGTAACGTCTAGATCTTCTTCCAACTCTTCTTCACCAACTATGCCTGACGTAGTGGAAATTGGCGAGTTAAGAAATTATTACAAGAGATGCGTTGCAAGTATAGTTCTCAACCAACCAAAATTCCGCTTATCAATTTAAAAAGGGTTGTCACAAAATTATAATTAAAATACTTGGAATATGAATCCCAGGTCGTCTCCCAACGAGTGATGCCAGGGCATCTTGGCCAGTTTCACTGACCTTTTCTTTACTGTTTTTAGGCTAGTTTCATGCATTCCCTTAGGAAATAAGCTAGTTTTGGGTAGATATTCACTTACACCTTGATTCAAGCATACATTATGCATTTTACATTATTTCATGAGGATTTTGCATGAGTTTAGTGACAAATTATATGCTGCATTGCCCATGACTTAGACTAGAACTTTGATGCGCTCTATTGCTTGATTTCAGGACCAAAGGAAGCAAGGAATGGGAGGTAACTTGCAAAGTTAATGAGAAAAGTGATTGCCAATAACGCTCTCGAAGCCA
Source organism: Arachis ipaensis (assembly GCF_059453495.1). NCBI lineage: Eukaryota > Viridiplantae > Streptophyta > Magnoliopsida > Fabales > Fabaceae > Arachis > Arachis ipaensis. The sequence continues at coordinate 90,720,071 of NC_142443.1, forward strand.
TCATTGACCACGTTAAGAATCACGTTAACTAAGTTAACGAGAACTCTAACGTGGAGAGGGGAAGTTGAGCCAACGTTAGTGACACTTAACATTGTCACTAACATTGGCAAATGCTCATAAGTGGCCACGTTAGAGTCCACATTAACTTAGTTAACGTGGCCTCTAACGTTAGAAGGGGGGAGAAACGCCAACGTTAGTGACATTCAACATTGTCACTAACGTTGGCCTAAGGAGAAACATACCATATTAACTCCCACGTTAACTTGGTTAACGTGGGAGCTAACGTAAGAAGTAAGAGTGGTCAACAACGTTAGTGACACCGAACATTGTCACTAACGTTGGAAGCAACCACACAACCCCCAAGGAGCCACGTTAACTTCCACGTTAACTTAGTTAACGTGGAAGCTAACGTTGATGAGTGAAAGAAACGCCAACGTTAGTGACATTCAACATTGTCACTAACGTTGGGGTTGGCTAAGCATGGCCTCGTTAGAAGCCACGTTAACCTAGTTAACGTGGATTCTAACGTGAGACATAGGGGCACGTTGGAACGTTAGTGACAATGTTGAGTGTCACTAACGTTCTCGAAGGATGGCAAGCCCACGTTAAAGAGCCACGTTAACTAAGTTAACGTGAGCTGTAACGTAGGAACAAAGGGGGCTTTTCAAAGTTATTGGGAATGTTAAGTCTCAATAATGTGTGCGAAGGACTTAGAGGCAACGTTAGTGGCAACGTTTGTGCCACTAATGTTGAAGTTAACGTGGCTTTTACTTAGGAACGTTAGTGAGAAAGTTGATTGTCACTAACGTTCTCGAACTCATATTTTCACTAGACGTTAACACCCCTAACGTCCTGAGCTAAAGTCTCTACCCACTTCACACTTTCTCTCTGCAAGTAAAGCCAAGCCCAAATGAAGAAGAGAACTGCTTCAAACTCAAGATCCAAAGGCCCAAGACTTAAAGAGCCAACTAGAAGCTGAGAAAAGTAGTATATATAGGAGTAGCTTTGAATTGTTGAAGAGCTCTAAAAAGTTTGAAAAGAGAATTACTCTCTGTATTTTACCTTCTCTGCATTTTCTAGTTTTATGATGTATTCTCCATCTTTATTTTCATTTTCTAGAGCTATGAACAACTAAACCCATTTCATTGGGTTAGGGAGCTCTGTTGTAATTTGATGGATCAATACTAGTTTTCATTCTTCTATCTTTTCTCTTGATTTTACTTGAAAGCTTTTGATCTTCATCCAATTGGGTAGTTATCTTGGAAAAGAAGCTATTCAAACTTGGATCTCTTCTGAACCTTGAAAGAGGAATGAAGAGATCAAGCTAGAAATACTTTCTCATGCTGGACCAAATTGGGTTTGGATGGGTATGTGACTATAACCCTCTCAATACTTGATTTGGGAAATGCATGTGGTATAATCAGTGACCATACTTCATCTCTTCTCATGAGCAATTGACCAAGGAATTGGCTATTGATCAAGATTTGAGAGATTGAATTTGTAATTCAATCAATTAAGATTGCCAAGGAGATCAATGAGTGCATTGATTGAGGAAGAGATGAAAATGAACTTGATCCGGAGGGTTGCAATATCTCTTAAGCCCAATGAACTCCCCATCTCTGATCTTACCCATTCTCTTTAATTTCTGCCATTTACTCTTATGAGCAAATCCCCCATTCCCATTTACAATTCTTCAGTTTACTTTCAGTCATTTACTTCCAGTCCTTTAATTCTAGCATTTACTTTTCTGTTATTTACATTCCCACCATTTTATTTTCTGCAACTCTCAATCCAATTTCTGGATTCGCTCAACTAGAACATTCTTCTAATTAAAGTTGCTTGATCAATCAATCCCTGTGGGATTCGACCTCACTCTATTGTGAGTTTTTACTTGACGACAAATTCGGTACACTTGCCGAAGGAAATTTGTTGAGAGACAGTTTCCACCCGCATCAACGAGTTGTAGAAAGGTGTGCTATTTTATCAATTAGATGTTTTCTAAAATGGTTTGAGTTGATAAACAGGAAATTAAATCAGAGAAATTATGTAATTTAAAAAAAAACCTTGACCGGGAGTTGATTAGTTGGAAGCCCTATCCTTGATGGAGTTCTCTCAAGATCAATTGATAATTGAAGGTTGTCTACTCAGTTATCCTTTACCGGATAAAGGAAAATCGAGCAAGTTGGAAGTTAGTTTCTATTCACAAGTTCTAATCCTCTCCCTTAGGAAGGACTAGTGTCAGTGATTAGAGGGAGACCCAACGCTAATCCCAATTATAATTTTACTCTTGAACATCCAACTCAAGGTCTTCCTTTCAATCAACTCCCAATCAAGTTATGGAACTACTCGCTTATTATGAATGTAAACTTCGCAAAATAAGAAAGGAAAATAAGGAAAGGCATGATAGATAATAATCAAAAGGATTAATAAAAATAAAAATAGTTCTTGTATTAATAAATTCTAAAGATAATCCAATAGTAACTCTGAATAAATTGAGGATATGAAAGAGTAAATGACAAGTAAGTAAAACAAACTAGAATGATGAAGTCTTGACGGAGGTAATAACTATTCTCAATATCCCAATCCGAAAAGCAATAAAATCAAAATCCTAAGAACTATGAATGTGTAGAGAGAAAACCTAGAGGAGGAGTAAAAATCAGATCTAAAACTAAAATTATGCCGAATGAATGTTCTCCTTGGTCTCTGCATGTTTCCTGGCTCTAATATTCTTTTCTGGGCCAAAAACTGGGTCAAAACAGGGCCCAAAATTGCCCCCAGCGAATTCTGCAGATTCTGCAGATCGCGTACGTCACGCGATCGCGTCATCCACACGTTTGCGTCATCCAGCATCTTGCCTTGCCACACGTGCGCATCGTCCATGCCTTCGCATCACTTGTGTAGTTTCCATTCCATGCGTTTACGTCAGGCATGCGGGCGCGTCACTGCAATTTCCTCTATTTCGCGCGGTCGCGTGAGTCATGCGTCCGCGTCACTTCTTGCTGGTCATCTCCTCAATTTCTTGTGTTTCTTCTATTTTTGCAAGCCTCCTTTCCAATCTCCAAGTCATTCATGCCCTACAAAGCCTGAAACACTTAACACACAGATCACGGCATCGAATGGAATAAAGAAGAATTAAAATACATAATTAAAAATCTCTAGGAAGTAGTTTTTTTCAACCATGGGGTAATTTTGGGAAGGAATTGTAAATACATGCTAATTTAATGAATAAGTGGGTAAAGATTTGATAAAACCACACAATTAAACACAATATAAACCATAAAATAATGATTTATCAATGCCTTTACCTCTTGCTTCCCTCCTTAGTCTAAGGAAGGTCCTCTCTGGTTCACTATCAAAAGAAGCTGATGTTCCTCCTCTTCTACCTGTCATACACTCAACAAACAACAAGCAAACAACAAGTGGAAAAGTAACTTTTGTTGAGAGTTATGGTTAGAGTGGTTAGTGCAATTAATCAAACAGTTAGTGGATTAGTGTGGTAGAAAGTAAATGAACCAAGAAAAACAACTTAAATTGCAGAAAACAGCAGTAAATACTAAAATTAAAACTAATCAAAAGAAAAGAAAAGTGTTCAATCTAGTTATACTCTAATTTAATCATTGTCAATGCAAAATCAATCCCCGGCAACGGTTCCATAAACTTGATGCACGAAAATCTATCTCTCAACAAATTTCCCTTCGGCAAGTATACCGAATTATCGTCAAGTAATAACTCACAATAGAGTGAGGTCGAATTCCACAGAGATTAACGGATTAAGCAATCAATGGTTGATTGATTAGCCTAGTTAGATGGTTCATATTGGAGTAATAAGCAACAGGAAATGTAAATTGCACAAAAGTAAAGGAAAGCAATAAAGTGCAGAGAAGTAAATTGACATAATTGCAAAGTGCAAAATAGTAAATGACAAAAAGTAAATGTAAGAACTCAATATAAAATGAACATTGGGATAGAGAGATATTGAATTATCCGAATCAATTGCTCTCATCTCTTCCTCAATCAATGCATTCGTTGATCTTCTTGGCAATCTTAGGTGATTGGATCACAAAGTCTTGGCAATCAATCTCTCTAAGCTTGAACAATTGCCCAATGTCTTGATCTAATTGCTCATGGGAAGAGATGAAGTACGATCACTGATTATACCACATGTTTTTCTAGATAAAAGTATTGGTAGGATTACATGTCACTATATCCATCCAACTCCCAACCCAGTCCAACATGAGAAAGCATTTCTAGCATGATTTTCTCATTCCTCTTTCAAGATTCCGAGAAAATCCAAGAGAAAAGAGAGAGGAAGGAAAATGAAAACTATTTAATCCATCAAATAACAATAGAGCTCTCTTTCTCAATGTAAAGAGTTAGTAATTCATAACAAAAATATTTATAAGTAAGAAAGTGGAAGAGAAGAGAATGGTGGAAAGGCAGAATGTATAAAGTGCAGAAAAATAAAGATGAAGATTAAGAACTCAAAACTAGAAATGAAAGTTTAGGAATTCATAAATGAAAATTACAAACTAAGAACTGAACTACTAATAAGGAAGAAAATAAGAGAAAAGGAAGAAGAGTGTATGAGGGGAACGGTCCGAAGACCCACTCCCCTTTGCGTGTGCCAATTCACAAAAGTTTGAATTGGTCTTCACTCTCTCCCCCTTCCTTCAATTCTTCATTATTCCCCCCTCTCTGTCTATGAAAACTAATGCCCATATATAAGCTTACAAACTGAAATGAAAGAGAAAATTATAATTGAATTAAAATTCAAAATCGAGATGCTTCTTGTGCCTTGGATTGAATGATGTTAATGGGCTCTGCTTGCTTGAGAGGTGAATGCATGCTTCAGGGGTGTATTGGCGTTACTAGGGCCATTTTTGGGTGTCATAAACGTTGAAAACGCTCCCAGGCCTTCTTCAGCATTTGAATGAAAGTTAGCATGCAAATGTTATCACCATCGTCTTCCTGGTCACGCGTACGCATGGGCGACGCGTACGCGTGGCACTTGTTGCTAGCATTCAAAATGAGCGTTGGAGACAACGTTGGTGTGCCAACATTCTTCTCACGCGTGCACATGGGTGACGCGCACGCGTGGCTTGTCAATTTTTCACCTCTCACGCGTACGCGTAGGTGACGCGCACATGTGACTTGCCAATTTTTCACTTTTCACGCGTACGCATGGGTGACACGTACACGTGGCTGCTGACGAACAGATTTTTGCTAGTAAAGAAATTCGCAAAAGTAATCACGTTGTAAGTATATTTTCTAAACCAACAAAGAATCCTTTCATACAAAAACTTGTTTGCCATTAAAGCAAACCCAATAAAAATAATAATCGAAGTATTTAAACCTCGGGTCGTCTCTCAAGGAATTGCAGGGAAGTGTGTTTACTATTGGTTATGAGATTTTCTGAGAAATTTTAAGAGTTGGAGAACAGAAAATAAATAATTGTAAATTAAAGCAATAAAAATTAGCAAGAGAATTTATATAATCAATTAAAAAGCCTTGACCGGGGGAATGATAAGTTGGAAGTTCTATCCTTGTTGGATTTTCCCAAGTGTAATACTAAGAGGTTGTTGTTCTACTTAGTCATGCCTTACCTAACAAGGGAAAGTCAAGTAACTAACTAACCAACTATATTCCTCAGGTCCTAATCCTCTCCCTAATGAAGGATTAGAGTTAGAGACTAGAGAGTCAGCCAACAACTTCCAATTAAAATTAACACTTGAGTATTCCAACTCAGGGGTCTCCTTTTAATCAACCCCCAAGCCAATTTGGGTGTCTACTCCATTGACATGGATGCCATTTACATGATAAAAGGAATTGAATTGAGATAATCAAGCAAATAAAGAAATTAAATAGAAAAATACTCTTTGCATTAATAATTAAACAAAAGAAGAAGATAAACAGAAGTAATAGAATAAAAGTAGAAGAACACTACATTAAAGGAACGTTGAACCTGGAATCGGGAAGAAATAAACCTAGAAGTCCTAAATCCTAAAACCTCGAGAGATGAGAGAGCTTACCTCTCTAAAAACTACATCTAAAACCTAAAATTATGAATAATGAGAAGTGTCTCTTCATTCCTCCACTCTACAGCCTATAATCTGTGTTTTTTAGGCCGAGAATTGGGTCAAAATAGCCCAGAAATTGCTGGGGGCGAATTCTGATATGCTGGATTTTCGTAGATGCACGCGTGTGCGTGATACACGCATGCGTGCCAATTATCCTTAGGGTAAGTATGGAAAATTATATATCATTTCAAAGTCCCGGAAGTTATCTTTCCAACGCAACTGGAACCGCCTCATTTGGATCTCTGTAGCTCAAGTTATGGTCAGTTAAGTACGAAGAGATCAGGCTCGACAGCTTAGCAATTCCTTCAACTTCTTGTATTCCTTCCACTTTTGCATGCTTCCTGTTTATACCATGGGTCGAGCTGTCCGACCTGAGATGATAGCGACAAAGCAACCGACCTCCGCAGGTCAGATTATCCGACCTCTTTTTAAAGAGCTCGGTCAATTCGACAGGAAAGCCCAGTAAAGGGCCTAAACAAAGGAACACGACCCAAATCCAAAGGCAGCCCAAGCCTACTAAAAACCTGTTTAATACCCATGCTAACTTAAGCATCGGAGTCTCTTGCAGGTACCCCCCACCCTCCGGTGACTAAGGATCAGCAGTGCAGCCAGTCCAACAAGTCGGACACGACAGCTCCGGCCACCTCCCATCAGCCGGACACGTCATCTCTGACCAATATAGAAGATCTCGTCCGAGATCGACCTACAGTTTAAGGTAACCCTCGGAACATTAGCGCCGTTGCCGGGGAACTTGGAAGTCATCCCATCACCATGGCGGACGATCATGACAACGACCATGATTCAGATCTAGAGGATAGAACACCGCATAAAAACGTGGACACTACGCTAAAAGATACTCCGAAATCCAACGGGGACAAAAATTTATCAAATCCAGGAGTGATAGAAGCACTTTAAAATCGTTTAAAGCAACTTGAAAACAAAACCCAAAGCCGAGAAGGATCTACAGAGAGAAGTAAGGCGACGTCGAGAATTAGAAGATAAACTTCTAAAAATCGAAGCCGATCTCAAAGCCAAAGCTACTCGATCCACCCCTGAGGATAGCCCACGCAAAGATCAAGATCCATTCACTAGGGAAATTATGAAGACCAAAATTCCTAAGAACTTCAAACTTCCGGACATGACCTTGTACGATGGCACTACAGACCCCAACCATCACCTCAGTAATTTCAGAAGTAGAATGTACCTCACCGACGCCTCAGATGTAGTCCATTGTAAAGCTTTTCCAACAACTCTCACAAAGACAGCAATCAGATGGTTTGACAACCTACCTCCAAAGTCCATCTCAAGCTTTGATGATCTAGCCAAAAAGTTCCTGGCCAAATTCTCCATCGAAAAAGACAAAGCTAAGTACGTCCCCAGTCTACTAGGAATCAAGCAAGGAGATCGGAAAAGTCTTCACAACAACATGGAGAGATTCAATAAAACATGCCTAGACATACAAAGTTTACCAACAGAGGCCGCCATCATGGGCCTCATCAATGGTCTATGAGAGGGACCTTTCAGTCAATCTATATCAAAGAAATTCCCCACATCCCTGGACGAAGTGCAAGAACGGGCGGAGAAGTATATCAACATGGAAGAAAATTCTCAGCTAGGAGAAACCTCAAAATCCGGATTCTCCTACCGAGATAAAGATAAAGAGCCCAGAAAGAAGGAAGACTAACATGGGGAAAAATTAAAAAATATCATAATTTCACCCCCCTTCGGGTGTCTCTTGTAGACGTGTACAAAGAAGTCTGCCACACAGAAAAAATACCCCCAGCTCGACCACTCAAAGGCAAAAGATGAGGAGGAAACTAAAATGAGTATTGCGAATACCATCGTGTCCGTGGACATTCCACCAACGAATGCTTCGATCTAAAGAACGTCATAGAAAAGTTAGTAAGAGAAGGAAAACTAGATCGGTATTTGGCCACCCGAGACGATGAGCAAAGAAAAAGGAGGAGGGATGAAGAGGCCGGGCGAACCGAGCGATCATCTCGTACACCAGAAAGACATGTTCATATGATACACGGAGGATTTGCAGGAGGAGAAATCTCCAAATCATCCCGCAAAAGATATCTTAAAGAAGTATATCATGTCGAAGGAAAGGAGAAAGCGTCCGACATCCCTGCAATTACGTTCACCAAGGAAGATGCATCTGGTATCATCTCGGGACACGACGATCCCATGGTCATCACCATCATACTGGCAAATGCCAATCTCCACCGCACAATAATAGACCAAGGGAGCTCCGCCGACATCTTATTCAAAACTGCCTTCGACAAGCTCGGCTTAGAAGAAAAAGAGATTAAAGCATACCCGAACAGCCTGTTCGGACTGGGAGATACCCCGGTACAACCATTGGGATACGTGCCACTACACACAACCTTCGGAAAAGGAAACCAATCTAGAACACTCAAAATAGACTACATCGTGGTCGACGTGAGTTCAGCCTACAATGCCTTAATAGGACGGACAACCTTATATCAACTCGGCGCAATAGTCTCAACTCCGCATCTATGCATGAAATTTCCAACTGCAAAAGGGATAGCTACAATAAAAGCAGATCAAAAGATCGCACGTCGCTGTTATAACGAAAGTCTAAACCTCGGAGGCAGAGGAGAAGAATTCCATACAATTGAGCTTGGTGGAGTTCTTAGACAAGAAGAACTTCGTCCACAGCCCGAAGGTGAAGTAGAGAAAGTCCAGATCGGAGACACCTCGGACAAAACAACTAATATTGGCATGATCCTACAATGAGGCACAAAAGAATCACTAGTACAGTTCTTACGAGATAATGTCGATCTCTTCGCATGGAAAGCTGCAGACATGCCAGGCATAGACCCCAAACTAATGTGCCACAAGTTGGCGGTCTATCCAGGATCTCGGTCGGTACAGCAGAGACGAAGAAAACTTAGGCCAGAACGATCCCAAGCTGTGGAAGAACAGGTACAAGCATTACTAGAGACAGGATTCATAAGAGAAGTCAAGTGCCCACTATGGCTAGCCAACGTCGTCTTGGTGAAAAAATCTAATGGGAAGTGGCGAATGTGCACTGACTACACCGATCTCAACAAAGCCTGCCCAAAAGATCCTTATCCACTCCCAATTATCGATGCTCTGGTGGATGCCTCATCCGGATATAAATACCTCTCGTTTATGGATGCATATTCTGGATACAACCAAATCCCAATGTATCCACCTGATCAGGAAAAAACCTCGTTTCTAACACCAAAAGCAAACTATTGCTACATCGTAATGCCTTTTGGTCTTAAAAACGCGGGAGCAACTTATCAAAGACTAATGAACAAAGTCTTTTCAGACCATATCGGAAAAATCATGGAAGTCTATGTGGACGACATGTTGATAAAGACACAAACTGAAGAGACATTATTGTCCGACTTGGTCCAAGTGTTCGACACTATAAGGAACCATGGCATGCGACTCAATCCTACAAAATGCACCTTTGCAGTAGAAGCTGACAAGTTCTTGGGTTTTATGCTAACACAAAGAGAAATCGAGGCAAATCCGGATAAATGCCAGGCTATACTCAACATGAAGAGCCCAACTTGTGTCAAAGAGGTACAACAACTCAACGGGAGGTTGGCGGCCTTATCCAGATTTCTAGCGGGATCAGCAATAAGGTCTCTCCCCTTCTATGCCACTCTAAGGAAAGGAAAAAAGTTTGAATGGACAACAGAGTGCGAGCAAGCCTTCCAAGATTTCAAAATTTTCCTGGGACAACCACTTATCCTAACTCGGCCACGAGAGGAAGAACCACTCGTATTATACCTCGCGGTAGGAAGTCGGGCAGTAGCCTCAGCACTGGTTCGAGAGGATGACAAAGGGCAACAACCTGTATACTTCATTAGTAAAGCGCTACAAGGATCTGAGTTAAACTACCAAAAAATAGAAAAATTTGCCTATGCGTTCGTACTAACATCTCGATGTCTCCACCCGTACTTCCAAGCTCACACCATTAAGGTTCGGACCAACCAGCCCATAAAAGGGATATTGCAGAAAACAGATCTAGCAGGCAGAATCCTACAATGGGCAGTTGAGTTGTCCGAATTCGACCTCCAATACGAAGCTCGGACAGCCATTAAATCACAATACTTAGCCGACTTCATTACAGAATTTACAGACACCACAGAGACCCCCATAGAATGGAATATTTACGTGGATGGCTCCTCGAATAAGACTGGAAGCGGCGCAGGTGTGATAATTGAAAGCAACCAAGGAACCCAAATTGAGCTTTCCCACAAATTCGGGTTCCCGGCCTCAAACAACCAGGCCGAATATGAAGCACTACGAGCTGGTTTGAAGCTGGCTAAGGAGGTTGGAGCTCAAAAACTCAACATCTTCAGCGACTCACAAGTAGTCACCTCACAAATAACAGGGAGCTACCAGGCCAAAGATCCCACCATGAAAAAGTATTTGGATAAAACCAGGGAACAGCTCGGACAACTCGGGGAATATAAGATCTGCCACATACCCCGCGAACAAAACGCCCGAGCTGACGCACTCTCAAAACTAGCCAGCACCAAACCAGGGGGCAACGATAGAAGCCTCATCCAGGAAATGCTACAGAACTCGTCAATCTCGGAAGAGGAAAAAGTCCTAGCCATAACAAGTCAGGATCAAGGATGGATGACCCCCATAATTAACTACCTCAAAACAGAAACACTCTCCATAGATGAAAAGGAGGCAAAGAGGTTAAAACGGGAGGCACAACACTACACTATCATAAACAACACCCTATACAAAAGAGAGATTTCAATACCATTATTAAAATGTGTGCCGACCTCCAACACAAGGGAAGTCTTAGAGGAAGTACACAGTGGCATTTGTGGCAATCATCTCAGAGCACAAGCTCTTACCAAAAAAGTACTCCAGGCGGGATTTTATTAGCCAACTCTACAAAAGGAAGCTACAGAGTTTGTAAAGACATGTACACCATGCCAGAAACATGCCAACTTTCACATCGCCCCGCCAGAAGAGCTCATCAGCGTAACCTCACCTTGGCCATTTGCAAAATGGGGACTCGATCTTTTCGAACCCATTCCCCAGGGATCGGGACAAGTTAAATTCCTCATAGTAGGGGTAGACTATTTCACAAAGTGGATCGAGGCAGAGCCCATAGCCAACGCCACTGCTCAAAGAAGCCGGAAATTTCTATATAGGAACATTGTCACAAGGTTCGGGGTTCCATACTCCATCACCACAGACAATGGCACTCAATTCACAGATGCAGGCTTCAGAAAATTAGTAGCCGACTTGAACATAAAGCACCAGTTCACCTCCGTCGAACATCCCCAAGCCAATGGACAAGCCGAAACTGCTAACAAAGTCATATTGGCCGGGTTAAAATGGAGGTTACAAGACACAAAGGGAGCTTGGGCCGAAGAACTTCCACAAGTCCTATGGGCATATCGAACGATGCCGCATTCAACCACAAAGGAATCACCCTTTTGATTAGCATACAGAACGAAAGCAATGATCCCAGTAGAGATCGAGGAAGGGTCACCTAGAGTGGTCCATTACAATGAAGAAGCCAACTCCCAACTTCAAAGGGAATAGCTCGACCTACTTCCTGAAATCCAAGAAAGAGCTTGGATCAGGAAAGAAGCACTAAAACGTCGAATGGCTTCCAGATATAATCAAAAGGTAGTGCCAAGAGGTTTCGCTAAGAATGATCTCATCCTAATCCGAAATGATATTGGAACAACTCGACCTGGAGAAGGAAAGTTGGCAGCAAACTGGAAAGGACCATACCAAGTCATAGAAGTACTTGGGAAGCGCTACTACAGACTGGCCGGACTCAACGAACGAGAACTTCCTAGGTCGTGGCACGCCTACAACCTAAGAAGATACTATAGTTAGAGAAGGTAAAAGATCTCATCATAGGATGCACTCTTTTTCCTGAAAAGGTTTTTTAATGAGGCACAAAGTTGAGATCTAGAAATTATCCAACTTAAAAGGATAAAAACCCTATATGTACATATTTTCATTTTTCATTTTAAATAAAATATATTAGATGTTCTACAAGTCTTTAAGACGCATTAATCTAAAACATTCATCGTCCGATTATAAAGCGACAGATTGGCAGAAAGTGAAACAAATTCACTGCACAATCACGATAAAGACCAACAGAGATGAAAACCAAATTCATCTAAAGGTCGACTAAACGAGGATTTAATCCACCTTCCACAAATCGAAAAAGATGAAAATAGAATAATACAAGAAGTTATCAAAAGTGATCTGGATAAAGGATCTGACGAGGTCCTAATGGATTGCTAAATAATAACTTAAAAGACTGGCCGACATTAAGAAGTCGGACCAAGTCAAACCAAGATATAAGTAAACTCTAGAAAGAGGTCTGGCCAACCCTATAAAAGAGGATTACTTTAACTTAGAAGGGCACGACATGACGAAGTTGGCCCAAAATATAAAAGTCATAGAAGTAATCCCTGAAAGAGACCTGAACAAGGTCCAAAAAAGAGGATTACAAAAATAACTTAGAAGGGCACGACATGACGAAGTCGGCCCAAAATATAAAGTTATAGAAGTAATCCCTGAAAGAGACCTGAACAAGGTCCAAGAAAGAGGATTACAAAATAACTCAAAAGGTCCCGACACGAAGAAGTCGGCCCAAAACATAAAGTTATAGAAGTAATCCCTAAAAGAGACTTGAACAAAAGTCCAAGAAAGAGGATTACAAAATAACTCAAAAGGGCCCGACACGAAGAAGTCGGCCCAAAACATAAAGTTATAGAAGTAATCCCTGAAAGAGACTTGAACAAAAGTCCAAGAAAAAGGATTACAAAATAACTGGATATGACATAACGATGTCGGGAAGGACCCGACATGACAAAGTCGACCCACATTAAAGTGCAAATGCTACACTTGGCAGAGACCTCACAAAAGGTCCACACAAAACAGGATTTTTAGCCTCAAAGGAATCAAAGCTACAAGCGCAAAGGAGGTCGAACAGCAAAGCTCTAACATTCTCAAAACCCAGAAAGATGCCAAGTCCAACGCAAATAAGCATGATATAAAAATGCGAAGTTATAACAAGCTTCAGAGGCCACCAAAATCTGCCCTAAAAGCTTGGAAGCTACTTTTGTTTTTCAAAATAAAGTTGCTAAACAAGCAACTAAGAAGTGTCAACAGCTAGCAAAACATTAATAAAGAGTTTAAAAGCCCACAAGCTGGGCAATATACACAAACAGATACGAAATTTAGTCAAACATCAGAAGGATTCTCGGTAGCTTCAGTACGGGGAGAAGGAGGGCGAGCCTGGAGAGGCACAGCATCCACTGTACCATCGTCCCTATTCAGAATTTGGCAATCAGGATCTAATTCTGGATGAACGACCCCAGATGAAGGAACTGTGGAAGTCGACACTTTGGCATCAGGCGCAGAGGGAGGTCCAACATCATCAACATCCGGGTCGTTGGGGACAATCTTATCATCCCTCACAATATTGTATAAGTTGAAGGGAGTAAGGTCAACCTCAGGAGCAAGAACTTGAACCTGCTCCTTCAGGTTCTCATAAGTAGCATTTACGCTGCCGACACGGTGACCTTGGAGCTCGGAGTAATCAACCCGGGCAGACTCCAACTCCTCCCTCAGACACATCACCTCCCGATAGGATGGGACTTAACTGTCTTTATGCCTCAATGCAGTGTCCTCGGCCAACCTCATAGAAACCGCCAGGGCAAGAGAGCTAGCCTTCCCGTTTTTCAGCTCCTTCTCCAGTTTGGCTACTTTTACTTCAAGCTCCTCTTTCAGGCCCTTCATCCGATCGAACTCCTGTTTAACCTCCTCCATGAAGGCTTTAGTAGCGTGAAGGGGAAGATGTTGGGCAGTCCGATACAGGGTAGCTCCCATATATGCCATCTTAATGCTACTCTGAGTTATAAAATCTAAATGGCGAAGGAGTGATACATCATCCACGGGGAGGGCACCATAAGGACCGATTTGTTGATCAACAAACTCCACCGCATCGAAGTCAGCAGCATCAAGGTTGAAAGGCTCAATTTTTTTTTGTTTCTTGTTGGAAGGAGCACCAGAAGTAGCGGCAGAAGTCTGTAGAGGGTCGGCCAGACGAACCCGAGGAGTGGGGATCACCTTCCTCGGCCCAGGAGAACTCGGCACGGGCGGCTTCACCGAAACCTGAGAAGATCCCTCTCCTGTCACCTTGGCCGAGATATTTTGAGCTGCAGCAGCCTTCCTTGCCTTTTTGAAGGCCTTCATGGAATCATTGTTCTTAGACATCTCTGAAAATACAGAATCAACCACAGTAAGGGGTTACAATCACAAAAAGAGGAAGCAAAACTAAGAAACAAGTATAGAAACAAGTCAGACAGTACCCAAAACAGTTTGAACCAGGGACGTGTCACTCAAAAACTTTTTTGTATCAAAATGGGGTGGTTCCCCCCATAAATCTTCAAGAACAATTACAAAAGCCCGCTCAACCTCATCAAGCATCTCCCATGTATAACGAGACACTCTCACATCCTTTTGCCATTCTAGAGGAAAAGCAGGCTCGTCATTCTCATCAAGAAAAAAAGGGGCGGACCCCCTCAACAGCGCAGACTCTAAAGAAATAATTCTTAAAATCCTTAAAAGACTCATCGTACATGGCGAAAACTTTATGCCCCTGGGCAGACCTAAAAGAAACCCAGGAAGCCTTCTTTTTGGAAGAAGCTCTAGGCTTGGCAAAAACAAAAAGATAGAGGAAAAGAGTCTGAGAAGGTGTTACGCCTAACTCTTGGCAAAGCAGCTGAAAGATCTTGATAAAATCCCAGGAATTCGGATGAAGCTGGGACTGGGTAATGTTACACGACCACAACAAGTTGGTCTCGAAAGCAGTAAAAGGAAAAGTAATGTCCAACTGGCTGAAGAAATATTCTTAGGCATAGAAGGAGGGACGCTCCCCCTCGACCGAAGTAGGAAAACAAACCCTCTTGTCAGAGTCGGGCGCTACAAGCTCATAATCCCTCTCCTGGGCACCGCCACCACAAACTCTATGACGTTTCCTCAGCTCTACACAAAACCCAGCATCCACCACAGAGACAAACATTAAGACAAGGGATTCCAGCCAATCGGACATCACCTCGGAAACTTTAGAAGACATCTCTATAATATTATTGCGAGAAGACATGGCCAAACTAGTCCTACAAACAAGAAAAGAAGATTGGATTACTGAAAAACATCCTGGACGAAATCAAAATAACTCGACCAACATAATCCAGTACAGAACAAGCAACAAAAGGAAACCCCAGGACCCGTACCAAAAAGATCCAGGGACATCCTTTGGAGGCAGTTAACAGGACAAGGATTCAGGAAAACAGGCATACATCTCGACACAAGAAAACAACAAAACCCTCTCTGTTCTACAAACCAAAACGACACCTCGAAGGCCATAAGCCATAAATCAAACACGACCATCTAAACGAGCTACCTCCCAGACTCACCGTCCCAGTTCAAAATAAAAAACGAAGGCAGATAGCAACAAAATGTTCAGAAGAAGTAGTCATCAAAGACGCACCCCAAACAAACAAAGAAAATCCTAACAAGTGATGAGGAAGGCTAGTCAACAGGGCAAAGGTCAAGCTATCATTTTGAAAACTACTGTTATTTAAGCAAGATACAGTCTTTTCAAAAAACAGCCAGAAGCGACAGTAGAACATGCAAAACCCTAGGAAGCATCAACAGAAATACCAGGGGTATGCGTAAAAACCAAAAAGGAAAAACCAGAAAAAATACGCCACAGTAACAAGCAAGCACAAGGCTACAAAAAGGATCAAGCTTTTCCAAACATACATTCAGTCAGAATCAAGGCATTATCAGAAAAAAGGATGAGAACGATGAAAAGAAGAAGCAACCTTAACAAAGGAAGAAGTTTTCATAGAAGATCAAAGACGTAGAATAGAATCGCCTCTCGAGCAAAGAAAAACACCAAGAAATCACCAAAAGACGTCGCAAGGAAGAAATGTGAAAACCGCAAACTTCAGGAAACAGAAAGGGAGAAGGAAAAGGAAAGTTACATGTAAAAATGGAGAAGAGTAACCGTTTTTGTGTTTAAAGTTCAAAATAAAAGCCAAGGGGAATGGGGCATTAAAAGATAATTAATGAGGGTATTAAACCCTTGCGCCTTCCCAAGAACAGAGCGCTAATACAAAGCGCGCGCTTTAAATAAAGAAAACGTTCCACATTCAAAAAGAAGACTCTACAAAGAAGAAGTCGACAGATGCCCGAGCTCGGCCTCACCAGAAAAGGATCGAAGTCATAAATTTAAGACTCGACCTCCCAAAGAAAGACCGAGCTCGAGCAGGGGAATTATTCATACCCTGGGTCGAGCTGTCCGACCCGGGATGATAGCGACAAAGCGACCGACCTCCGCAGGTCAGATTATCCGACCTCTTTTCAAAGAGCTCGATCAATTCGACAGGAAAGCCCAGTAAAGGGCCCAAACAGAGGAACATGACCCAAATCCAAAGGCAGCCCAAGCCTACAGAGATAAAGGCGGTTCCCTTAAAGATAAGATGACCTCACTCAAAAAAAAGATAAGATAAGATAACTAACTTATCTTATCTAAAAAGGTCACTCTACACCATTATAAATACACTGGAGGACCCAGGTATAACTCATACTCTGATTCTACTAAAAACCTGTTTAATACCCATGCTAACTTAAGCATCGGAGTCTCTTGCAAATACCCCCCACGCTCCGGTGACTAAGGATCAGCAGTGCAGCCAGTCCAACAAGTCGGACACGACAGCTCCGGCCGCCACCCATCAGCCGGACATGTCATCTCCGACCAGTATAGAAGATCTCGTCCGAGATCGACCTACAGTTTCAGGTAACCGTTGGAACACTTCCTTTCCATCCTCTAAGCCATTCCTGCCCTATAAAACCTGAAATCACTTAACACACATATCAAGGCATCAAATGGTAATTAGAGGGGATTAAACATAGCAAATTTAAGGCCAAAGAAGCATGTTTTTAATCATAGCATAAAATTGGGAAGGAAAATGTAAAACCATGCAATTAGTATGAATAAGTGTGCAAAGAAGCATATTTTTAATCATAGTTTGAATAGCATGTAAAAACCACTCAATTGAGCGCAAGATAAACCATAAAATAGTGGTTTATCAGCTGCCGATTTTTCCATCCTTTTTGTCGAGCACGTTGGAGGTAATGTTGGTGCACCAACGTTCCCACCAATCTTGGTTCTCAATTTTTCCGTACCAACATTGGATCACCACCAACGTTCCCACCAACGTTGGTTCTCCAATTTTGCCACCAACGTTGGTTCTTCCTCATTGCTTTTCTCTACTTCTGTTTTTCCTATCATCAAACAAATGAATGCATCAAAATAGTATACAAGATGATCTTTATATACTAAGTGTGCTAATAATACTCAAAAATCAAACTTCACTTAGTGTGATCTATTTCATCATATTTACCTTGTATATTAGCTAAAATTCACTTATGCTTGAGATTTCACTTAATGCAGAGATACTTCATGCTATTACTCATTTATTAACAAAATTTGTATGAAAATTAAACTAAAATCTACTTAAATAACTACTAAAAATAGGCAATGATGCACCCACATCAACGCCCAATAAGCTGACAAGGCTGGCATTGAACGCCAGTCAAAGCACACCCTTTGATTGCCTGAATCCCACTCAAGAACCCTCTAGCCCAGAACCAAAGGAAACCCTAAAGACAATTGAGCTTCCTTTGGATGTACTTCTGCAGTGCATAAGTTCTGATGACTACTCATCCTCAAGTGAGGATGAAGACACTAGGGAAGAGCAAGTTGCTCATTTCCTAGGAGCTCTAATAAAGCTAAATACCAAGTTATTTGGTACAAAGCTTATGGAGGAAGAACCTCCACTGCTTACCAAAGAACTCCATGCTTTAGTTCAGCAAGAGCTACCTGAGAAGCTTCCAGACCCTGGACGCCTTTTGATTCCTTGCACCATAAGCACTATGACATTTGAAAAGGCTCTATGTGACCTAGGGTCAAGCATCAACCTCATGCCACTCTTCTATAATGGAGAAGTTAGGAATCCTTGAGGTACAAGCTGCACACGTTTCTTCGGAGATGGCAGACAAGACCATGAAGAAGCCATATGGCTTAGTGGAGGATGTCTTGGTTAAGGTTGAAAACCACTACATTCCTACAAGCTTCATTGTCTTGGACATTGGAGAGGATGAGGATGACTGATGACAAGTCATCTTATGCTAGCTTTTCAAGCATTTATCACTTGTTTCATTAGGTATTATGCACTTTCTTGCATTATAAGTAAGTGATTTGGAGTGCATTTTCATGGTTATGTCAATTCAATCAAGCATCAACTATTTGACACAAAATCATGAGGTTTAAGCTAGAATGAGTTGGTTTTTTAATGATTTATAAACCTTGTAAATTTGGTGATTCTTTGATTGGTTGTTTTGATTAATTGTAGGTGAAGAAAAGAAAGAACAAGGAAAGCGTGCTCAACCAAGTGTGCCCCAAGATACAAAAGCGTAGCATTCAAAGGAACCAAGCATAGCGTTCTCTATACGAGCAGAGCGTTCACTCTTTGAACGCTAATTGGAGCACCAGCTCCCACCAAAAAACAATCAAGCATAGCGCTACGTTATATTTGCAAACTAAGCGCTACAAGGAACCAAAGAAAGCAAGGGTGCTACGTTAACTTTGTTAACATTTTCGTGGCCTAACCAAAAGCAAATCAAGGTGTGATATCAAGGAGTGAAGCCAGCCAGGTTCGAAATGGGGGCAAGGCGCTACACAACAAGGCTATGGGCAAAAGGAAATTGGCAAAAGGGGGAGCACCAAGGTTTGAAATGGGGACCGTGTGCAAGTAAATAAGAGCGCTATGTTATTTCATTTCACTAAGCGCTAGTGGCATAAGGAAATTGGCACAAGTGAAGCCACCAAGAATCGAAGAGAGATCCAAGCTCACTAATGCAGTAGCACTACGTTACCTTACCAAATGGAGCCTTATGTATGAAGCCTGGTTCGAGGCGTGACAAGGAGCTAAGTGAGCGCTACGTTATTTCATTCCACTGAGCGCTCCACTGGAGGTGTCGCATAGTTCCAATTTTAAATCAAAAAACCAATTTGGACCCACCTCTTCACTAATTTTGAAAAGCCCACTCAAAGTCTTACGATCATAACTAGAAAGTGTATAAATAGGAGTTAATTTCATTTGTAGAAAAAGATCTTCTTTTCATTTTTAGTTTTACCTTTTGCTCACTTTTGAATTTTACCTTTTAGCTCAATTTTAGTTTTTATTTTGTATTTGGGAATTTGGATCTGAGTTCTTCTTTCTACATTTTCATTCTGCAACTTCTGCTGTCTGTTCTTGGAATTTGAATTGAGATTGAAGAGCTTCATTGATTCTAAGTTTGAGAATCATCTTCTACCTCTCTTCTCAATTGTTCTGAGAATTGGATCTAAATTTAGCTTTCTATTTTCATTCTCTGCAACTTCTACCTTTCTGTTTTAAATTTTGGATTGAGGTTGAAGGAATTCTGTTTCAATTCTTGATCTGAAATTCATCTTTGCTTTTCTTCTGCATAATTTTGAGAATTGAGGAATTGGATCTGAGTTTTATTTTCTGTTTCATTTACATTTCTTCTGCAAATTGTTTTCTGTTTGATCAAAGAAGGAATTGAGTTCTAGATCTACTTTCTAGTCTCATTGATCCCCTAAGATCTTCAATTTCTCTTTTAGATTTTGCAATTGAGCTATACTTCTTTCAGTTCTACTTCTTCAAGCAATTTTCTATTTCTGTTTAGATCTTCTGCAACTTATTTCATCCTCTACTTCTCTGATTTATTGCATTTTACGTTTTCCTGTTGAATCCTAAATCCCAACACCCAAACCCTTTTAATCTTCAAAAAATTTACATTTCTTGCAATATAAGTTTCCGTCATTTACATTTCTTGCAATTTAAGTTTCAGTCATTAACATTACTTGCACTTTAAGTTTCAGCTCAATTTACATTTTATGCACTTTAGATTCTATTAATTTCCCCTCTTCCTTTTATTTTCATGCAATTTAGCTTCTGTTGATCATAGTTTCAATCAAATCATCAACTGTTTGCTTGACTAAACTCATTACCTAACTAAAAATTGCTCAATCTATCAATCCCTATAGTATCGACCTCACTCATGTGAGTAATTACTATTTGATGCGACCCGGTACACTTGACAGTGAGTTTTGGTGTGGAATTCTGATTTCCACCCCATCAAGTTTTTTCGCTGTTGCCGGGGATTAATCTAGATTGACAATGATTAAGTAAGGTGGTGGTTTAGATTAAGCACTTTTTCTTTTTATTTTTACTAAGCACATTAACTGTTTGAATTTTTGCTTAAGCTAACACTAACTTCACTTTATCAGTAGAGTGAATTGTTTCTTATTTTTAGTTCTGTGTTTGTTTTTCTTGCTGTTCTATGATAGAGGCAAGGAGAGAGATCCCTACCTTTTTTGACCAAGACGAGAGAACTCTTAGAAGACTAAGAAAGGAAGCTAGAGGAAAGGGGGTCATTGGTGAAGAACCTTTTGAAGTAGAATATCAAGAAATAAAGGAACATTCAACAAATCTAACAGTGGGAGTGGCCAACAACAATGGTCAGCCCCAGAGAAGAGTTTTGGCTTCATATACGTTTGCTAATCCAAGGCATTGTGGGAGTAGCATCCTTACTTCAAATGTCAATAGAAACAACTTTGAATTAAAGCCCCAACTCATCACTTTGGTACAGAACAATTTCTCATATGGAGGAAGTCCACTAGAAGATCCAAATCAGCATTTATCTACTTTCCTGAGGATCTGTGATACAGTGAAGTCCAATGGTGTGCATCCAGACATATACAAATTGTTACTGTTCCCATTTTCATTTATCTGTGATACAGTGAAGTCCAATGGATGCAGAATCTCTCTATGAGGTATAGGAGAGATACAAGGCCCTGATTAGAAAATGTCCCCCTAAAATATTCAATGAATGGGACATACTTCAGAATTTTTATGAAGGATTGACTCTGAAAGCTCAGGAAGCACTAGACCATTCAGCAGGAGGCTCATTGCAGCTGATGAAGACAGCAGAGGAAGCCCAAAACCTCATTGATATGGTGGCAAATAATCAATACTTCTTTGCTCATCAAAGGCAATGCCAACCAGCTCAAGGAAAGGGAGTATTGGAGTTGGAAGGAGTGGACACTATCCTAGCTCAAAACAAGGTGATGCAGCAGCAAATCCAGCAACAATTTGAGCAGATGGCTAAGAGGATTGATAGCTTACAAGTTGTATCAGTGAATGTCACCAACCAACCACCAACTGGGTGGGGATAAAATGAGGAAAATTGTGAAGATCAACAGCAGGAACAAGTAAATTACATGCACAACCAAGAATCCAGCCAGAATGAATTCCATGGAGATACATACAACCCCTCTTGGAAGAACCATCCAAACCTAATATGGGGAGATAACCACAATCAAAACCAACAGCCCTGGCAGAAAAATTCAACCCAAAATAACTCAAGAAACACAACTTACACAAACCACAGCAACCAGCAAAATACTAACCACAATCCATACAGAAACCCCAAAATAACTACCCAAATTCCAGCTATTATCCACCCAATAACCCAGCCACAAACCAAAACACCTATCATCCATATTCAACACCCCACAACCAGCCACAAATAGCACACGATACTTAAAGAATCTCAAACCTGGAGATACTGATGAAAAAGATGATGAAAAATTAGGAACTGACAAGCAAGAATCATGAAGCTTCAATGAGAAATTTAGAAAGGCAAATTGGACAACTGTCCAAGCAAGCAGTGATTGAGAAACCAACAAGCTCACTCCCAAGTGATACCATTCCGAACCCCAAAGAAGAATGCAAAGCTATTCAATTAAGGAGTGGAAGAATCTTGGTGGATGACAAAGAAGCCAACAAGAAGCCTATGGAGAATGACAAGATCATTAGCAAGCATGATGAGGCCAGCAGCAAGGATGAAGCTGTACTTAACAAGCAAGACCAAGAAGAGCTTGAAGAGAAAGATGAGCAGCTACAAGCTTCAAGAAAAGGGAAACAAGTCATAGAGGAATCATCACAAGAATAGAAGAAGGTTGTGAAGGCTTACACACCTCCTCTGCCATATCCTCAAAGGCTACAAAAAGAACTCAAGGATCAACAATTCCCCAAGTTCCTTGAGGTCTTCAAGAAGCTGGAGATTAATATCCAACTTGCTGAAGCATTAGAGTAGATGCCTCTATATGCAAAGTTCTTGAAGGAGCTCATTAACAAAAAGAGAAGTTGGCATGAGAAGGAGACCATTATGCTCACTGAAGAATGCAGTGCTGTGATCCAAAGGGCTATTACACCAAAGCTTAAAGATCCAGGGAGCTTTGTCGTTTTATGAACCATAGGCAAGATGACATTGGAAAAAGTTCTCTGCGATCTAGGTGCTAGTATCAACTTGATGCCCCTCTCAATGATGAGAAAGCTTGCCATAGAAGAAATCAAACCTACCAGGATGTCATTGGTGATGGCCGATAGATCAATCAAAACACCTAATAGAGTTGTGGAAAATATATTAGTGAAGGTTAGAGAGTTTATCTTTCCTGCAGACTTTGTGATCCTGGACACAGAAGAGGAAGGAAACAACTCAATTATCCTGGGAAGACCATTTCTAGCTACAGCAAGGGCTATCATCGATGTATAAAAGGGAGAAATGATCTTCAAGTGCAGAATGAGCAAATGGTCATCAATGTTTTCAAGTCAATGCAACATCCCCCTGAGCAAGAGAACTACATGAAGGTGGATATGATAGAAGGTCTGGTAGAAGAAATGTTAGAAGCCAATTGTCATGAGCAACAAGAAGAAAAAGTGAAGGAGGAGTTACTGGAAGATGACAACCAGGAGGAACAAGGAGAGGAAGTGGTAGAGATCTCCATTGAAGACAAGGAAAAGAAGAAGTCAAAACAAGAGTTAAAGCCTCTTCCTCTTCACCTCAAATACGTGTTTCTTAGAGAAGCAGAGGCCCTACCAGTGATCATAAACTCTTCCTTGAACATGGAAGAAGAAACAAAGTTGATTGAAGTTTTAAAAACTCATAAGACAGCCTTGGGCTGGACAATTGTGGATATCAAAGGCATCAGCCCTACAATTTGTATGCATAAAATTCTATTGGAGGAAGAGTCAAAACCTGTAGTTCAACCCCAAAGAAGACTTAACTCAACCATGAAAGAGGTGGTTCAAAAAGAAGTAATGAAGTTGTGGAATGCTGGGATAATCTTTCCAAGCTCTGACAGCTCATGGGTGAGTCCGGTTTAAGTTGTACCAAAGAAGGGAGGAATGACAGTCATCTCCAATGAGAAGAATGAGTTAATTCCCACAAGGACAGTGACTGGATGGAGGATGTGCATAGATTATAGAAGACTAAATGATGCTATAAGGAAAGATCACTTCCCTCTAACCTTCATTGATCAGATGTTGGAGAGATTGGTTGGCCATGCTTATTACTGCTTCCTGGATGGGTATTCCGGGTATAATCAGATAGTGGTGGATCCCAAGGACCAAGAAAATACCTCCTTCACATGCCCATTTGGAGTTTTTGCCTACAGAAGGATGCCATTTGGGCTATGCAATGCCCCAGCCACCTTTCAAAGGTGTATGCTTTCCATTTTCTCTGACATGGTGGAAAAGTTTTTAGAAGTCTTTATGGATGATTTTTCTGTCTTTGGCAATTCATTTAACACTTGCTTACATCATTTAACTCTTGTTTTGAAAGGATTCCCAGAAACTGACCTGGTATTAAACTGGGAGAAATTCCATTTCATGGTTCCTAAAGGGATAGTTCTTGGTCATAAAGTGTCAAGCAAAGGTATAGAAGTTGATAAAGATAAAATAGAAATCATTGAAAAGCTTTCTATACCTGTTAATGTGAAAGCAGTAAGGAGTTTTCTTGGGCATGCTAGTTTTTACAGGAGGTTCATCAAAGATTTTTCAAAAATAGCAAAATCGTTGAGCAATTTGCTAATGATTGATAGTCCTTTTATCTTTGATGACAGTTGCAAGCATGCCTTTGAAACTTTAAAGAGAAAACTCATTACAGCACCAATTATCACGCCCCCTGATTGGAAATTACCTTTTGAACTTATGTGTGATGCAAGTAACTTTGCAATTGGTGCTGTGTTGGGGTAAAATAAAGACAAGCTGCACCATGTCATATATTATGCTGGCAAGGTGTTAAATGAAGCACAGAAAAATTATACCACCACTGAGAAAGAGCTTTTGGCAATTGTATATGCATTTGATAAATTTAGATAGTACTTGATTAGTTCAAAGGTTATAGTGTATACTGACCATGCTGCTCTCAAGTATCTAATTTATAAACAGGATTCAAAGACAAGGCTTATTAGGTGGGTGCTGCTGCTACAACAATTTGACATTGAAGTGGGAGATAGGAAGGGGAGTGAGAATCAAGTAGCAGATCATTTATCAAGAGTGCCACAAGAGGCCAATCAAGATACACCACAGCAAGTGAATGAAAAATTCCCTGATGAGCATCTTTTCCAAGTTCAGCAAGCACCTTGGTTTGCTGACAAAGCAAACTACAAGGAAGGAAGGAAGGTACCTCAAGAATTTTCCAAGCAACAAGTGAAAAAGCTACTCAATGAAGCAAGGAAGTTTTTGTGGGATAAACCTTTCTTATTCAAGAGATGCTCTGATGGAATGATTAGGAGGTGTGTCCCTGAAAATGAGATGAGAGATATATTGTGGCACTGTCATGGTTCAACCTATAGTGGACACTTTGGACTAGAGAGAACAGCTGCCAAAGTACTACAAAGCGGATTTTATTGGCTAACCATCTTCAAGGATGCCAGAGAGTTTTTTCACCAATGTAATGAATGCCAAAGGGCTGGAGGATTGACAAGAAAGAATGAGATGCCTCAGAACTACAACCTAGAAGTGGAGCTATTTGATATTTGGGGCATTGATTTCATGGGCCCGTTTCCTCCCTCTTACTCTTTCAAATACATTTTGGTAGCAGTGGAGTATGTCTCAAAGTGGGTGGAAGCAATAACCACAACCACATGTGATGCACAAATTATCCTTTAATTCCTGAAGAATCACATTTTCACTAGATATGGAGTGCCTAAGGGACTTGTCAGTGATGGTGGCAGTCATTTCTGCAATAAAGAGATGGAAAAACTACTTCATAAATATGGGGTGATGCATAAAGTAGCCACACCTTATCACCCACAGACCAAAGGCTAAGCAGAACTTGCAAATAGGGAGTTGAAGAGGATTTTAGAGAAGACTGTGAGAGTCATCAGAAAAGATTGGGCCAGAAAGCTAGAAGATGCACTCTGGGCATACATGACAGCATTCAAAACTCCTATTGGAAAGTCCGCTTTTTAGCTGTTATATGGCAAATCTTGTCACCTCCCTGTAGAGCTTGAACATAAAACTTTCTGGGCCACTAAACTCCTCAACTTTGATTCTCAAGCAGCAGGGGAGAAAAGGCTACTGCAACTAAATGAGTTGGATGAGTTTATGCTAGAAGCTTATGAAAATGCTAAGATATATAAGGAAAAAACTAAGAGGTAGCATGACAAGAAGATCTCAAGGAAGGAGTTCAAACCAGGACAGTAAGTACTCTTATATAACTCCAGGCTTAAAGTCTTCCCTGGCAAGTGAAGGACTGAAGATTGATGGTTTAGAGGTTATAGTAAACTCTCGTTGCAAGTATAGTTACTAAACCAAGAAATCAACCTTTCTTACAAATGTTTTGGTTGTCACAAGTAACAAACCCCTAAATAAATTGATAACCGAAGTATTCAAACCTCGGGTCGTCTTCTCAAGGAACTGCAGGGAAGTATGTTCTTATTATTGGCTATGGGGATTGTAAATTGGGGTTTTGAGAATGAGGAGCAAGTAATTTAAGTGGCAATTAAAGTAAATGAAGAACAAGTAATTTAAATAGCAAGTGAAATAAATAAATGACTGTAAATAAACTTGTGGCAAGGTATGAGAAATTAGAGGTTCTATCCTAGCTATCCTTATCAATGATGATAATAATTGAATCTTAATTCCACTTTGTTAGCCTTTACTAAGATAAAGGAAGGTCAAGGGATTAATTGGATTGATCCTCGGATCCTATTTTTTTTTCTAAGAAAAGATTGGGATTCTTGAAGCTCAATTCAATTAACAAACATAACAATTATCAAGCATGTTTGAGTTTGATAACTCCTGAGTTACTGATTTCTTAACCAAGACCAAAAGGAGAAAAGTAAATCTACTGGAATACGAATATCTTCAGATTGGGAATAATTGTAACTAATAAATAAAAGAAAGCAATATTAACTGAAATACCTCAAATAACATTAATCCAAAATAATAATCTATAACATGGAAGAATTCATAAATTAAATTGTAAAAGTAAATAATCAACTAAAGTAATGAATAAAAGTAAAAGAGAAGCCTAAAGTAAACGAACATTAAACCTGGGATCGAGAGTCACTCCCAAACTAAGAGAAATCCTAAATCCTAATCCAAAAAGAGAGAGAGAATCTCTCTCTAAACTAAATCTAAATCATGAAAACTAAAACTAAAGTCGTCTCTCTATGAATGGATGCATTCCCTCACTTCATAACCTCTGGTCTATGCCTTCTGGACTTGGATTTGGGCCAAAAAGGGCTTCAGAAATCGTTGGGAGCGTTTTCTGCAATTTCTGGTGCGTGGCCTCTGTCACGCGTCCGCGTGTGTCACTCGGTCACGTCATTCGGAGCTTTTCTTGTCACGCGGTCGTGTCAGTCATGCGGCCGTGTCATATGTGTTTTGCTTAAGGCGCACGGTCGCGTCAGTCATGCGGCCGCGTCGCTGTTGATTCGCGCTTGGCATGCGTCCGCGTCGCCCATGCGATCGCGTGGATGCCAGTTTATTTAGAAACTTCGTTTTGTGCTTTCCTTCCATTTTTGTATGTTTCCTTTCCATCCTTTAAGTCATGCCTGCCTTAGAAGATCTGAAACTACTCAACACACTAGTCACGGCATCGAATGGAATTAAAGGTAATTAAAATAATTAGTTTTAAAGCATAGGAAACATGTTTTTCACATACATCACATAATGAGGAAGGGAAAGTAAAACTATGCAATTAATATGAATAAGTGGGTGAAGGATTGAATAAATCACTCAAACTTAGCACAAAATATATCATAAAATATGGGTTTATCAACCTCCCCACACTTAAATAATAGCATGTCCTCATGCTAAATCCAAGGTGAAAAGTAAGGTTAAAGTGATGGAATGTCATGTAATGCAATCTAATCTAAATGCAACTACCTAAATGAATGATGCATCATGTAATTCTAATTTTTATTCACTTGTATATAAAGCTTGCATGTAGTTGAATTAACTCACATTCTCAAGGAATCATATATATATATAGCCAAGCCTTAGATAGTGATAAAGTGCCTTTACTATTGAAATGGGATTGAAAAGCATTTTATAAACTTGCAAGACAATTAATAATTTAAATAGAGATAAATGTTAATGAGCTATTGAACCCTCACTAGATTTTGTGTTTACTCTCTAATCACTCAGTGTTTATTGGGTTAATCACTCTATTCTTCTTTTTATTCTTACTTTCTATAACTTTGTTCTTCATCTAACCAATCAACAATCATAGAATATAGTCATACCAAAAATCATGAGGTCTTTAAGTAAGGTTGTAATGGGGCCAAGTGATGCCAGGGCATTTTGGCCAGTTTCACTGACCTTTTCTTTATGGTTTTAGGGTAGTTTCATGCACTTTCTTAAGAAATAAGGAAGTTTTGGGTAGAATTTCACTTACATCTTGATTCAAGCAAAAATTGAGATTTTTATATGAATTCATGAGAATTATGCATAAATTGAATGACAAATTGGATGATGCATACCTCATAACTTGGACTAGAACTTTGATGCACTTTATTGCTTGATTTCAGGACAAAGGAAGCAAGGAAAAACCACGTTAGCAGCCACGTTAGTCTAACTAACGTGACCTCTAACGTGGAATGGGAGCCAGCTTGCAACGTTAATGAGAAAAGTAATCACCAATAACATCCTCGAAGCCATCATAGCCCACGTTGAGAGTCACGTTAACTAAGTTAACGTGAACTCTAACGTGGAAGAAGGAAATGAAGCCAACGTTAGTGACACTCACCTTTGTCACTAACGTTGGACCAAGCTCATATTGGCCACGTTAAGAGCCATGTTAACTCAGTTAACGTGGACACTAACGTGGGGAAGCAAAAGAATGGCCAACGTTAGTGACACTCAGCTTTGTCACTAACGTTGGACTAAGCCACTTTGAGCCACGTTAGTTGCCACGTTAGTTGCCACGTTAACTTAGTTAACGTGGAAGCTAACGTGGAGGGAGCAAGAATCGCCAACGTTAGTGACACTCACCTTTGTCACTAACGATGGAATGAGCCACTATGAGCAACGTTAACTCCCACGTTAACTTAGTTAACGTGGAAGCTAACGTGGATGAAAGAATGATGAGCCAACGTTAGTGACACTCACCTTTGTCACTAATGTTGGAGATGGCTATCACCACCACGTTAGAAGCCACGTTAACCTAGTTAACGTGAACTCTAACGTGGGAAGTAGGGGTGTTTTGAAACGTTAGTGACAAAGGTAAGTGTCACTAACGTTTTCGAAGATTTGGCAAGCCTACGTTAAAAGTCACATTAGCCACACTAACGTGAACTCTAACGTAGGGAAGGGAGGATTCTCAACGTTATTGGAAAAGGTAAGTCCCAATAACGTGTGCGAAAGATCAAGAGGCAACGTTAGTGGTCACGTTGGTGCCGCTAACGTTGAAGTTAACGTGCGTCACCATTGGGTTAGGAACGTTAGTGAAAAAGGTGACTGCCACTAACGTTCTTGAACCCACACTTTCACTTAACGTTAACGCCACTAACGTCCTAAGCTAAAAGTCCGTGCCTACTTCATACTTTCTCTCTGCAAGTAAAGCTAAGCCCACTGAAGAGGATAACTACTTCAAACTCAAGATCCAAAGGCCCATTTCCAAGATTTGAAGAACCAACTAGAAGATCAAAAGAGTAGTATATATAGGGGTAGTTTTGAATCAAAAAGGGGGTTGGAAATTTGAGAACTACTCTCTGTATAATTTTACTTTCTCTGCACTTTTAGTTTACTTTTCAGAATGTATTTTCCATCTTTGTTTCCCATTTCCAGAGCTATGAACAACTAAACCCCTTTCATTGGGTTAGGGAGCTCTGTTGTAATTTGATGGATCAATATTAGTTTTCATTATTCTTCTTCTATCTTTTCTCTTGATTTTACTAGAAATCTTTCAATCTTCATTCAATTGGGTAGTTATCTTGGAAAAGAAGCTATTCATACTTGGATCTCTTCGGAACTTTGGAAGAGGAATGAAGAGATCATGCTAGAAATGCTTTCTCATGTTGGACTAAATTGGGGTTTGGATGGGTATGGTGACTATAATCCTACCAACACTTGATTAGGAAATACATGTGGTATAATCAGTGACCATACTTCATCTCTTCTCATGAGCAATTGACCAAGGAATTGGCTATTGATCAAGATTTAAGAGATTGAATTACCAGTAAATTGGAATTCGATCACTTAAGATTGCCAAGAAGATCAATGAATGCATTGATTGAGGAAGAGATGAAAATGAACTTGATCCGGAGAATGCAACATCTCCTAAGCCCAATGAATTCCCCATTTATAATCTTACCCATTCTCTATAAATTCTGCAATCTACTTTTATGAGCATCTTCCCCATTCCCATTTAAGATTCTGCAATTTACTTTCCGCTATTTACATTCAGCTCTTTATTTCCAGCATTTATGTTTTCTACTATTTACTTTCCCGCCATTTAATTTTCTGCAAATCTTAAATCTAATTCTGCTTAGTTTAACTAGAACATTCCTCTAATTAAAGTTGCTTGACCAATCAATCCCTGTGGGATTCGACCTCACTCTATTGTGAGTTTTTACTTGACGACAATTCGGTATACTTGCCGAAGGAAAATTGTTGAGAGACCAGCAACAAAATCTCCTTGGAAGAGGAGGTCACAAAGAGCAAGGCAACATCAAAAGGAACAAAGAAGAAGGTACCAAGGAGGTGGAGGAACTAGAAGATCCCTACAAAAGACTTCTCTCCAGTGGATAAAGTAATCTCAGCTTATGTCCCAACCATTCCCCCTAATCTCCCTACCATCCCATCTCAGCTACCTAAAGTCTTTACCATCAACAGAGTTCTCTCCCTAGAACATGTGGAGATCCTTGATGAAGCCAATGGAGATAGATTTACTGCAAGGGGGGAGGACTTGAAGCACTACCAACTACCCTGATAAAGGCAGAACGTCAAGCTAGTGACGCTAAAGAAGCGCTTCATGGGAGGCAACCTATGTTTTACATGCTTTTAAAAATAATTAATAATGCAAGGTTCATAAATTTCAAATCAACTTGATATGCACTTGAATGAATCCTTGTG
Organism: Arachis ipaensis; assembly: GCF_059453495.1. Taxonomy (NCBI): domain Eukaryota; kingdom Viridiplantae; phylum Streptophyta; class Magnoliopsida; order Fabales; family Fabaceae; genus Arachis; species Arachis ipaensis. The sequence continues at coordinate 90,750,726 of NC_142443.1, forward strand.
TGCAACATATAGTGAGGAACAAGTTTGGTGTTCAAGGCACACTAAGAGAACATAAATATAACCCACATCATGTCACTCTTAGAGGCCTTGAACAAATCTTTTACACCACATGGCACCAAACTAAGTTTGGTGTTGCCAATGTTGCATACATGGATGTTGAGTTAGTCAGTTGGTTTGCACTCATGAATAGTACTTAGTTAGTTAAAAACAAAAACTTTAAAAAGTAGTTAGCCTTTTAATTTTGCCGCCACTTTCTACAAGTGTGTTTTTAATCACGTTTCTTTTATTTTGTAGGAGCATTGATGGGGCAATTGAAGGGTTCGGATAACACAAAAGGAAGATACTATACACGTGTCTTCAAGGGGATTGCATTGGGAATGGTTGCCATGCAACATTGGAAGAAGAACAAGCTTGGAAACTGAACCAACCCCATCATAAAGTTGGTGATCCTTGTGCTCACCCATGCTAAACCCCATCCGTCCATCACACAACCACACCATCAATCCACACCTTTCATTCACTCGTCACTTCTTTATATAAGTGAGTCCTAGTCCGTACTTCCCTTCACATTCCAATTCCCATTCCTTACACTACACACCTTCGGCATCCCTTCATCACACCCTGTCTCTACTGGCCAATTTCACCACTCATCACTAACCTCAACACCCTTCCTATTCAAAAGTCACTCATGGCATCATCAAGCTCTAAAAGAAGAAAGGAAAAGGAGCCTATAGAGCAACGCCCTTTCGATGAAAAGAAGTTTAGAACTTTTTATCATGCACTCCAATTTGGATGGATGGCTGATAAGGAGATCATATATGAGCTAGGCTTTCAAGTTAAGAAAATCGAGTGCCCCGAAATCACAAAGAAGGTAGAAAAGAGAAGATGGGAGCTCCTCACCTATTCGGTCACCGCAAGAATAAATGCAACACTCGTGAGAGAGTTCTACACAAATGTGGTGAGGTATGATAGGAAAGAGGAGTCTTATATAAGCTTTGTGAGAGGGGTGACGGTGGATTTTAGTCCCATGAGCATCATGAGAGTGCTGAAGCTACGGACCATACCTTTTGAGGAAGAAAGTTATCAATCTCGAATAAATGGTAATTCTGATTATGACCATATTGTGAAAGATATCTGCATACAAGGGGCAGACTGGATGAGAGATCCCAATGGAAAACCCAAATTTATTAAAAGAGGTGATCTCACCCCTGAAGAAAAGGGATGGTTCAAAATTCTAAGGAGATCCATCCTTCCTGCCGGAAACAACTCAGAGGTGAATATCAAGATAGCAACAATGGTGCAATGCATACTAAAAGGGGGAGAGATCAAAGTGTACGAGCTCATAGCCCAAGGCATTAGGAAGATGGCTGAGAAAAGTGATTCTGGAGGAAGGTTAGGCTATCCCAGCACCATTTTCCGCCTCTGTGACAAGGCCGGGGTAGTGTTCGAAGATGAAAATCCCGAATAGATAAAAGTTGGTATCCCAATTACTGTCCGGCGTATGCATGCTGTTACATCTCCCCTACCTCAACGAAGGATAAGAAAGAGGGTAGCCCAGCAAACTGTAGAAGGGCAAAACCCAGAGGAGCAAGCCGCAGCCACCTTGAACATGCACCAATTACAAGAAGCCATTGATGGCTTATCTAGGCAATATTGGGAGAATCAAGAGGCACAGAGGGAGCTTCAGTTACAGATGATGGGCCGTCAAGAGGAATCGCTCTCGAGATGGATGAATCAACAAGGGGAGTGGTAGAAGCAAATGATGGAGCAACAATTGGAACAAGAAAAACAATGGGGTAAATCCTTCCACAGGATAGAACAAAGGCAAAATGAACAGCAAGAATCTATCCAGAAGCTAATCAACATCCAAGCACATCAAGGTGCACACATACATGAGATGCATCGAAAACAAATAGAACAAGTAGAACTCTTTGACGAGCACAGGGCATTCTCTGAAGGGGTTTACATGAGTGAAAGTGGAAATCATGTAAACATGCAAGCAAGGCTTGGATACTTAGTTGGACAGCTACCTATAGTACATCCGGGAATCACAAAATATGATGAAGTGAAGGATGAGTTAGCACGAGAAGAAAGAGTAAGGGTGGAGAAGAGTCATGAATCAGTAAAGAAGGCACTTGAAGACTGGAAAAGAGCCAGACTAGCACGGACACAAGGAAGAACAAATGGACACAAAGAGGACAAACAAAAAGAAGAGCAGGAGCAACCCCATGAGTAAAAGGTGGTGGTGTTCCCTCATTGTCCCATCTTTTTCAAGTTGTTAAATAAGGAAAATCATGTACGAAATAGAACATGCTTCCATGGTAGTTTAGGATTTTCAATTCTGTTTTTAGTATTCTCCTTGCTTAGGTCTATGATTACTAGTCAAATTGCCTGTTTTCAATTCCATCTTGCTTATTATGTTGCTTGTCTCCTTTTGAATCAAATAAAAAGAGATGTTATGAAAGACCAGAGTGGAGTTCAAGTTATGGAGTATGTTCTTAGATTTGTGGTGTAGTAATCACGTAGCTAAGTTGGTTCACCAACAAGGTGGGAAGGCAACTATCTGTCTTGAATCATATGCTTGAAACACACCCCATGAGGCTAGCTAAATAATAAGATCCTAATAGGAAAAAGGGAAAAGAACAATAAGAGTTGAAAAAGAAAGAAAAGTTAATAAAGGATAAGGCTAGGCACCAAGGGTTTGAACCTTGAGGGATGTGTCTGTAGTGCTCTTGTACCAAGGATCTGCTTGGATGAATAAGTTCTTAGGAGTGCTTCATCACTTGGTAACTTGGGTTAACTAACCCGGGATTATCAACTGAAAATCCATTATCAAGAGCAACCTGGCTACAAAATATTTAATCACCCAAAGAGGTGCTGGACACCAAGACCTCAAGGAAAGATAATAACAAACCATGTGCCTGTGGTGTGTATGTATGGGGGAAAGAGACTTGAGGGAGTAAGTCCTTAGGGGTGTCTTAACACCTAGCACCTTGAACCAACTGGTTCGGGAGTGTTGGCTGAAAGCTTATCTTAAAGAGTCGCCCCCTCACAGAGCACTTAGCCTAAGAGCACAATCAAACCCTGAAAACAATAAAAGGATCAATGAATAAGAGTCTCGTAAGGTGCAATCAAGTGAGTATTCAAGACATGATAAAGGTCTGAAAGCCAGTGAAGGAATGAACCTAAGTTGCTATACATGAAACCACCATAAAATCAAGGACATGACTTCCACAATAATGACTCATATCTCTTAGCATTTCATTCATCATTCTCTTGTTCCAGTACTTGCTTAGGGACAAGCAAGCTTTAAGTTTGGTGTTGTGATACCAGGGCATTTTGGGCAGTTTCACTGACCTTTTCTTTATGGTTTTAGAGTAGTTTCATGCACTTTCTTAGGAAATAAGCAAGTTTTGGGTAGAATTTCACTTACATCTTGATTCAAGCAAACATTGTGATTTTTATATGAATTCATGAGAATTATGCATCAATTGAATGACAAATTGGATGATGCATATCTCATACCTCGGACTAGAACTTTGATGCACTTTATTGCTTGATTTCAGGACAAAGGAATCAAGGAAGAACCATGTTAGCAGCCACGTTAGTCTAACTAACGTGACCTCTAACGTGGAATGGGAGCTAGCTTGCAACGTTAATGAGAAAAGTAATCGCCAATAACGTCCTCGAAGCCATCATAGCCCACGTTGAGAGTCACGTTAAGTAAGTTAACGTGAACTCTAACGTGAAAGAAGGAAATGAAGCCAACGTTAGTGACACTCACCTTTGTCACTAACGTTGGACCAAGCTCATATTGGCCACGTTAAGAGCCACGTCAACTCAGTTAACGTGGACTCTAACATGGGGAAGCAAAAGAATGGCCAACGTTAGTGACACTCACCTTTGTCACTAACGTTGGACTAAGCCACTTTGAGCCACGTTAGTTGCCACGTTAACTTAGTTAACGTGGAAGCTAACGTGGAGGGAGCAAGAATCGCCAACGTTAGTGACACTTACCTTTGTCACCAACGTTGGAATGAGCCACTATGAGCAACGTTAACTCCCACGTTAACTTAGTTAACGTGGAAGCTAACATGGATAAAGAATGATGAGCCAACGTTAGTGACACTCACCTTTGTCACTAACGTTGGAGATGGCTATCACCACCACGTTAGATGTCACGTTAACCTAGTTAACGTGAACTCTAACGTGGGAAGTAGGGGCGTTTTGAAACGTTAGTGACAAAGGTAAGTGTCACTAACGTTTTCGAAGATTTGGCAAGCCTACGTTAAAGGTCACGTTAGCCACACTAACGTGAACTCTAACGTAGGGAAGGAAGGATTCTCAACGTTATTGGAAAAGGTAAGTCCCAATAACGTGTGTGAAGGATCAAGAGGCAACGTTAGTGGTCACGTTGGTGCCACTAACGTTGAAGTTAACGTGGGTCACCATTGGGTTAGGAACGTTAGTGAAAAATGTGACTGCCACTAACGTCCTAAGCTAAAACTCCCTGCCTACTTCATACTTTCTCTCTACAAGTAAAGCTAAGCCCACTGAAGAGGATAACTGCTTCAAACTCAAGATCCAAAGGCCCATATCCAAGATTTGAAGAACCAACTAGAAGATCAGAAGAGCAGTATATATAGGGGTAGTTTTGAATCAAAAAGGGGGTTGGAAATTTGAGAACTACTTTCTGTACTTCTAGTTTACTTTTCAAAATGTATTTTCTCTGCACTTCTAGTTTACTTTCTCTGCACTTCTAGTTTACTTTTCAAAATGTATTTTCCATCTTTGTTTCCCATTTCCAGAGCTATGAACAACTAAACCCCTTTCATTGGGTTAGGGAGCTCTGTTGTAATTTGATGGATCAATATTAGTTTCCATTATTCTTCTTCTATCTTTTCTCTTGATTTTACTAGAAATCTTTCAATCTTCATTCAATTGGATAGTGATCTTGGAAAAGAAGCTATTCATACTTGGATCTCTTCGGAACTTTGGAAGAGAAATGAAGAGATCATGCTAGAAATTCTTTCTCATGTTGGACTAAATTGGGGTTTGGATGGGTATGGTTACTATAATCCTACCAACACTTGATTAGGAAATACATGTGGTATAATCAGTGACCATACTTCATCTCTTCTCATGAGCAATTGACCAAAGAATTGGCTATTGATCAAGATGTGAGAGATTGAATTACCAGGAAATTTGAATTCGATCAATTAAGATTGCCAAGGAGATCAATGAATGCATTGATTGAGGAAGAGATGAAAATGATCTTGATCCAGAGAATGCAACAACTCCTAAGCCCAATGAATTCCCCATTTCTAATCTTACCCATTCTCTATAAATTCTGCAATCTACTTTTATGAGCATCTTCCCTATTCCCATTTAAGATTCTGCAATTTACTTTCTGCTATTTACATTCAGCTCTTTATTTCCAGCATTTACGTTTTCTGCTATTTACTTTCCCGCCATTTAATTTTCTGCAAATCTCAAATCTAATTCTGCTTAGTTCAACTAGAACATTCCTCTAATTAAAGTTGCTTGACCAATAAATCCCTGTGGGATTCGACCTCACTCTATTGTGAGTTTTTACTTGACAACAAATCGGTATACTTGCCGAAGGAAAATTGTTGAGAGACAAGTTTCCGTGCATCACCAAGGTAAAGGTAAGGGTATATGTATAAGGCTAGGTGAGCTAATAAGTGAATCCTTAATTAGACTAAGATCTCACCTAACATACATACTTTCTAAATCAAAGCTTCTTTACCTATTTTCCATATTTTCTCATTTTTGAGGTTACATGCTCATCTCTCAATATTTATTTTTATCCCATGTGCATTGATTTATTTCACAATTGGGGAATTCTTTTTGTGTCCCCTTTATTCATAACACTTTTTTTTTAATGCACATGGTAATTCAATTATTTTGATTTTACATGAGCATGCTTCCAAAAACTTTTATTTTGAGTTATTTTATTCTTTTCAACTTTTCTACCTTTTGTTTTTATCATCCATGTTCACAATAGGTTTTCCCACATTTAAACCATACATACTTCCTATCTTAAGCTAACCAAGGATTCAACTTGGGATTTTTATTTTGTCTTCCTACTTAAGGCTAGTAATGTGGCTGATAGAATAAAAGGGGATTTAAAGGCTCAAGGGGGCTAACAAGGGTGATGTAAAGGGTAGGCTATTTTGGGATAAGTAAGTTAAAATCAAATAATGGCCTCAATTACTCTCTTGGTATGTATTTCTATTCTATAATCGGACATATAGATTAAAACAAAGTAAAGAACACCAGAATAAACAAGAAGGGAGGAACACACAAGAATAAAATATTATGGTTTGAATGTAACCATACAATTAAGCTCAAAACTCACAGGCTGTGTGTTCTCTAGCTCAAAAATCATTTATCAATTATGTATGTCATGCAGGTTTAGTTAAAAATTCCCATTATTCTAAATGTAAAACTTAAGGTGGCTTTGAAGTTCTAGTGTTTCTCGTTGATGAAATGTTGTTAACTAACTAACATATAATGCTATATATATAAGGTGTGTGGATTATTTCTATTGTGTTCAAGTTCCTAGTATACTTCCTTTTTCTATTTTGAATTTAAACTAAGCTATCTTATGCTAAAAAGGGTAAACTATACTAATTAATCCACAATTTCTATAACTAATAAGTTATAATTGCAGCTAAAACTAAATGGCTAAAATATGACTAAAATGCAACATGTAGAAAATAGAGTAAAAATACATAAAAACAACAATGTATAAATACTGAGAAAATAAAAATAAAAATAAAGAGAAAATGCAGAAAAAGTAGCAAAATAGAAAGAGTATGTAGTGGTTCACCAAAAAAAATATACGCCAGAGATGGCAACCTCCCCACACTTAAAATGTAGCATCGTCCCCGATGCTCACTCAAGCAGGGTGTGAAGGGGTGTCATTACTGGAAGGGTGGGTAGCTGGGGTCTCTGTGGTGGTGGTCTGAGGATCAGCCTGCTGCAGAGGAGGTGCTGACTGGATAGGGATCTCGGGGTCTACAGCCTGAATCTGAGGCGGAGCCTCCTGATGTGATGCTGCCTGCTCGGTGCCTGCCTACTCTGCCTCACTCTGTGGATGGGTCTCTGCCTCCTCCTCAGATGCCTCGGATAGTGTGTCAGGCTTGGAGGGGATGTCGTCAGAGCGTATCATCAGCTTCAGGTGCTCATAGCATCACTTGTTGCGACGCTCGATCAGGTCAAGCCATCGAAACAGGCGGTGCACTAGATGATAGATGGGCTCTGGGGCAGGTGGAAGTGTAGTGGTGGTGGCAGGGGTAGCTGTGGAAGATGAGGGGCCGGCAGATGGTGTGGCTATGTCAGCAGTAGCAGTGAGGAAAGGAGGTCTATAGCCCAAAGCCAGAAAGTTCCTGCTGTGAGGGATAATCTTCTTGCATTCTGCAGCAGGTGGCTTTTCATCAGCATCCTCCCAAGGCACGTAAGCTCAACGGCCTAGCTGTGTAACGAGATAAGGAAAGGGAAGAGTACCTCGGACGTGGACCCTGGCCATATAGTATCGGATAAAGCGTGGCAGGTATAGATCCTTACCCTCCATCACACACCAAAGGAGAGTGACCATAGCGGCTGGTATCTCAGTTTCGTGAGTACTCGGCATAATGAAGTTACTAAGAATCTGATGCCATAGCCGAGCCTCGTCATTCAAGTAGATCCGCTTGATTCCCTCTGGCATGGTGGTGTTCTGACCCATAGTCCAAGAAACTGTCGGGTCAAGGGCTATCCGGGCCTTTACTGCATCCCAATCAAATCGCACGAAGCGCATATCCTCTTCAGCTTTTTGATAACCATCCAACTGATCAGTTTTAGGCAGAAGCTTCAGAACCTCTTCAATGGCCTCTTCAATGACCAGAATCTGCTTTCCTCTAAGGTTCAATGCATCTAGGGAAGTTATGAAGTAATTGCAGTAGAATTCTCTAACCTAAGATGCATTGACCTCAGTCAGAGGTCTCTCCAGGAAGAACCAGCCTCTTTGTTTGATCTGGTCAGAGGTGTATTGCTGGAGTTCTTCTGGGATCTTCAGAGTCCTCTCCATGTATAGGTTCCTGGAGGTTGCAAACACTGGATACCTCAGCTCACAGTATCGGTTTGCAAACTTTACTGGATCAGTAGCAGGGATTAGCTCGTCGGCCTTCTCCTGCGGGGTAAAATTTTTCTCCCGCAAGGAGGCATCATGCATGAGATCTATGATAGACATAGAGGCTTCTCCTCTTTTTCGTTTGCCAGTTGTTGCCTTTCCTTTCCCTTTTCTGTGGGAGTCCGACATCTTGAAAAACAGAATTCAAGGATATAATAAAAACTGGAAAACAAGGAGGCAATTAACAAAAGAAGCACACAGTGGCAAAGGAGCAGGAGAGTAATGAATATGAGCTAAGTAAATGTGCATTAAGGATTGAATAGGAGTTAAAAGTTCGAAAAGAAGAATTTTGATGCCAAGGCATTTTGGCCAGTTTCACTGACCTTTTCTTTACTATTTTTAGGGTAGTTTCATGCATTTCCTTAGGAAATAAGCTAGTTTTGGGTAGATATTCATTTACATCTTGATTCAAGCATACATTGTGCACTTTACATGATTTCATGAGGATTTTGCATGAATTTAATGACAAATTGGATGTTGCATTTCCCATGACTTGGACTAGAACTTTGATGCACTTTATTGCTTCATTTCAGGACAAAGGAAGCAAAGAAGAACCACATTAGTAGCTGCGTTAGTTACACTAATGTTAACACTAACGTGGAATGGGAGTAACTTGCAAAGTTAATGAGAAAAGTCATTGCCAATAACGCTCTCGAAGCCATCATTGCCGACGTTAAGAGTCACGTTAACTAAGCTAACGTGAACTCTAACGTGGAAGAAATGAAACGGAGCCAACGTTAGTGACACCTAACATTATCACTAACGTTGGACCAAGCTCATAAGTGGCCACGTTAGTTGCCACGTTAACTTAGTTAACGTGGCCTCTAACGTTAAGAAGAAAAGGGGGACGCCAACGTTAGTGTCATTCAACATTCTCACTAACGTTGGCCAAGTCACAAGAAGCCACGTTAACTCCCACGTTAACCTAGTTAACGTGGAAGCTAACGTGAAGAAACTAGGTGATCGACAACGTTAGTGACACCAAACATTGTCACTAATGTTGGGATGAACACACACTATCCCCAAGAGGCCACGTTAACTCCCACATTAACCTAGTTAACGTGGAAGTTAACGTGAAGAAGAAAGGTTGTCGACAACGTTGGTGACACCAAACATTGTCACTAACGTTGGAAGGAGCCAACACAAGCCACAATGAGCCACGTTAACTCCCACGTTAACTTAGTTAACGTGGAAGCTAATATGAGGAGAGGGATGATGAGCCAACGTTAGTGACATTCAACTTTGTCACTAACATTGGAGATGGCTAGCACAGCCACGTTAGAAGCCGCGTTAACCTAGTTAACGTGGACTCTAACGTGGGAGCTAAGGGGCACATTGGAACGTTAGAGACAATGTTAAGTATCACTAACGTTCTCGAAGGTTGGCAAGCCTACGTTAAAAGAGCCACGTTAACCAAGTTAACGTGGACTCTAACATAGGGAAGGGGGAGGCTTCTCAACGTTATTGGGAAAGTTGAGTCCCAATAACGTGTGCGAAGGACAAAGAGGCAACGTTAGTGGCAACGTTTGTACCACTAACGTTGAGGTTAACGTGGCTCTTACTTGGGTGAGGAACGTTAGTGAAAAAGTTGAATGTCACTAATGTTCTCGAACCCATATTTTCACTGAACGTTAACACCACTAACGTCCTCACACTTTCTCTCTGCAAGTAAAGCCAATCCCAATGAAGAAGATAACTGCTTCAAACTCAACATCCAAAGGCCCAGACCCAAGACTTGAAGAACCAACTAGAAGAGTAGAAGAGTAGTATATATAGGAGTAGCTTTGAATTATTTTGGAGAGTTGGAAATTATAGGGAGCCTCTTGGCATAGAACTACTCTCTGTATTTTACTTTCTCTACACATCTAGTTTCATCATGTATTCTCCATCTTTGTTTTCATTTTCCAGAGCTATGAACAACTAAACCCCTTTCATTAGGTTAGGGAGCTCTTTTGTAATTTGATGGATCAATACTAGTTTTCATTATTCTTCTTCTATCTTTTCTCTTGATTTTACTTGAAAGCTTTCGATCTTCATCCAATTGGGTAGTTATCTTGGAAAAGAAGCTATTCATACTTGGATCTCTTCTGAACCTTCAAAGAGGAATGAAGAGATCATGCTAGAAATGCTTTCTCATGCTGGACCAAATTGGGTTTGGATGGATATGTGACTATAATCCTCTCAACACCTGACTTGGGAAATGCATGTGGTATAATTAGTGACCATACTTCATCTCTTCTCATGAGCAATTGACCAAGGAATTGGCTATTGATCAAGATTTGAGAGATTGAATTACAAGAAATTGTAATTCAATCACTTAAGATTGCCAAGGAGATCAATGAGTGCATTGATTGAGGAAGAGATGAAAATGAAATTGATCCAGAGAATGCAACATCTCCTAAGCCCAATGAACTCCCCATTTCTGATATTACCCATTCTCTTTAATTTCTGTCATTTACTTTTATGAGCAATTTCCCCATTCCCATTTAAGATTCTGCAATTTAATTTCCGTCATCTACATTCAGCTCTTATTTCTAGCATTTACTTTTCTGTTATTTACTTTCCCGCCATTTAATTTTCTGCAAATTCTCAACTCAAATTCTGATTCGCTCAACTAGAACATTCCTCTAATTAAAGTTGCTTGATCAATCAATCCCTGTGGGATTCGACCTCACTCTATTGTGAGTTTTTACTTGACGACAAATTCGGTACACTTGCCGAAGGAAATTTGTTATGAGACAAGTTTTCCGTGCATCAAGTTTATGTCGCCGTTGCCGGGGATTGATTGTGCATCAACAATGATTAAATTGGAAGATAACTAGACTGAGCATTTTTTTTTTGTTTGATTTAATTTTCTGTTTGAGTCATTTACTTTCTGTTTTAGTTAATTTCTTCCCTTCCCCCTACTCTTTCTTTGTTATTTACCATTCATTTCACTAACCCACTACCTATTTGATATATTGCATCACTCACACTAACAGTAATTCAGACAGAAATACTTTCTACACTTATTCTCTTTGCTTGTACTTGTTGGTTGTATGACAGGGAGAAGAAGCGGGGCTTCAACTTCCTTTGATTCTGAACCTGAGAGAACCTTCCTTAGACTAAGGAGGGAGGCAAGAGAAAAACGTGTAGTTGGTGCTGAAGAAGAGTAGGAACACTTTGAGGAATACTTTGAACCAAACATGGAAGAAAACATGGAAAACTATCATGAAGAAGAAGCTCACAACCATGGCGGAAGAGGACGAGCAAATCATGCCGGGGAGGATAGAAGAGTTTTAGGCTCTTACATCAATCCAAACCCAGGGAACTGTGGAAGTAGCATTCAAAAGCCAACCATCCATGCCAATAATTTTGAACTGAAGCCACAGCTCATCACCCTTGTTCAGAACAACTGTTCATTCGGAGGGAGTGTCCTAGAGGACCCCAATCAACATCTAACCACCTTCCTGAGAATATGTGACACAGTGAAGTCTAATGGTGTTCATCCTAACGCCTATAGACTGCTCTTATTTCTATTCTCACTCAAGGATAAGGCAGCCAAGTGGCTAGAGTCTTTCCCAAAGGAGAGCTTGACAACTTGGGAAGATGTGGTGAACAAATTCTTAGCAAGATTTTACCCCCCTCAACGAATCAATAGGCTGAGAGCTGAGGTCCAAACTTTCAGGCAACAAGATGGTGAGACTCTATATGAAGCTTGGGAGAGGTTTAAAGACCTAACAAGGAGGTGCCCACCAGATATGTTCAATGAATGGGTGCAGCTGCACATTTTCTATGAAGGGCTCTCTTATGAGTCAAAGAAGACCGTAGACCATTCATCCGGAGGATCTTTGAACAAGAAGAAGACCATTGAGGAGGTCATAGATGTCATTGAAACTGTAGCAGAGAATGACTACTTCTATGCTTCCGAAAGAGGGAACACAAGAGGAGTGATGGAGCTAAATAATGTAGATGCTCTGCTGGCCCAAAACAAGCTCATTACCCAGCAGTTGGCTGACCTCACCAAGAAGATGGAGAGGAACCAAGTAGCAGCAATCTCCACTTCATCAACAACCCAAGAAGGAGTGAATGAAGAAGCAGAGGGAAGTCAGGAGCAAGTCAACTACATTGGGAATTCACCTAGACAAAACCATGATCCATACTCCAAGACCTACAACCCTGGATGGAGGAATCATCCAAACTTTGGATGGGGAAATCAACAAGACCAAAGCCTTGATCAAAGACGCCCAAATCCCAACAATGCAAGCCACCAACATTTCACATCTAGACCATATCAACACCCCAATAATAACACCTCTTCACATCCACATCAAAACCAAAATAACTTACCTCATCTTTCCACCTCTAATCACGATCTACAATCATTTGACGACAGACTCTCAAGGATTGAGAATCTACCTGAAGGCATAGGAAAGGAGATTCAAGACAACAAGGTGTTCAAGGAGGAAGTGCGAGCCAGTTTCAAGGACCAGGGAAACACAATCAAGAGGTTGGAATCTCAAGTGGGGTATCTCTCTGAGCAAATTCCCAAACCCACAGATGGATTCCCAAGTGACACAGAGAAGAATCCGAGAGGTGAAACAAAGAAGGTAAGATGGGATGATTGCAAGATGGTCACTATAAGTGATAAGGAGACTGAGGACAAGCCAAGCAAGCTGTCAGAACAACCTGAAGATACCTCAGTAGAGAAGAAGGAAAAAGATCATCAAGAACCAAAAATCTCACAATAGGAGCTGCTGAGACTCTATGCACCTTTTCCCCAACTGCTAAATGGTGCTGTGGAGAAGAGAATATACTCAAGGTTTCTAGATTTGTTTGCATCTCTGCATGTCAACATACCATTCATCAAGACTATTCAACAAATGCCTACATACATCAAGTATATGAAGGAGCTGCTTCCCAGGAAAAGCTCACTCAAAGGAGGCCAAACTATAGTGATGAACAGTGAGTGCAGTGCACTCATTCAACCATAGTTGCCTACGAAAATAAAAGATCCAGGGAGTTTTCATGTCCCTTGTGCCATAGGGGAAACAATGTTTGATAGAGCACTCTGCGATTTGGGAGCAAGCATCAACTTAATGCCCTTATCCCTGGTGAAGAGGCTGCAGATCAATGAGATATTGCCCACAGATGTAGACATCAGGCTGGATGACAAAACTCAAAAACAAGCAATAGGGGTGGTGGAAAACGTGTTGTTAAAGGTTGGGAAATACTTCCTCCCAACAGACTTTGTCATCTTGGACATGGAAGAGAGTCACACTCACCAAATTATATTGGAAAGACCATTCCTAGCTACAGCCAGAGCACTCATAGATGTGGAGCGAGGGGAGCTAATATTGAGGATCCATGATGAACGACTCAGCTTTAATGTCTTCAAACTCTCACAAGAAGCAGACTAAGAAAACAATGAATCAAGCAAAGATCATAATGAGATGCTGATAGAGGAAGCAAGCACTGAAACACAACCAACCCATCTGGAAAAAGCTGGAAGAACCTAAACCACCAGAGACATGTGAAGACAACAACAAAATCCCCTTAGAAGAAGAAGTTACCAAGAGCAAGGCAACATCAAAAGGGACAAAGAAAAAGGTACCAAGGGGGTGGAGGAACAAGAAGATTTCTACGGAAGACTTCTCTCCAGGAGATAAAGTGATCTCAGCTTACTTTCCAGATATCCTCCCTAATCTCCCCACTGTACCATCTCAGTTACCTAAGGTCTTCACTATCAACAGAGTTCTCTTCTTGGAACATGTAGAGATCATTGATACAACCAATGGATATAAGTCCAAGGCAAGAGGGGAGGACTTGAAGCATTATCAACCTCCCTGATGAAGGAGAACCGTCAAGCTAGTGACACTAAAGAAGCGCTTCATGGGAGGCAACCCATGTTTTATTAGCTTTTACTAGTGAATAAGTCAATATTCATGAATTCCAACCTAAACTTGACAAACACTTGGTGAAATCCTTATATAGCAGTATATAGTGAAGAACAAGTTTGGTGTTCAAAGCGTGCCAAAAAAGCATGAATGCAACTGAGAGCATGCTAGTCTTGGAGCTTTGAACAGAACTTTTCATCACAGTGCTCCAAACTAAGTTTGGTGTCACCCCATGGTGCCACGAATGTGCATATAAGGATACACAGTTAGTTAGTTAGTTAGAGTTCATGAATAAACAAATCTTTTTTTCTTTTTATTAGTTTAGCCGTAAAGTTTAAATACTTTTTACGACACTAATTTTTCTTATTTTATAGGGAAAAGGAGAGAAACATTGAAGGAGATTGATTGGACAACTAAATGAGAAGGGTTCGGCCACTTCATGAGGAGAAACTACACACTTGTTCTAAAAAGGGAAGGCATTGGAAAATGTTGCCATGCAACATTGAAAAGGATGGGACCCTTGAAGACCGAGCAATCTCCATCATAAAGTGATGATCCTTGTCCTTTCCCCATGCACAACCCCAACCGTCCATCAAACAACCACTCCATCAATCCACACCCTCCATTCACTCACAACTTCTCTATATAAGTGATCCTTGTTCCGTACCCCACTCTGCACACCTCTCCATTTTGGATTCCCCTTCACTCCCTTCATTGCACTCAACCCTAAACAACCAAAAGTCTCCACACCATTGCCAACTTCACACATTAACCCTCATTCATGGCATCTTCGAGCTCTAAAAGAAGGAAGGGAAAGGAACCTATGAACCAACACTCGTATGATGAAAAGAGATTTAGAAGCTTGAACCATGCATTGCAATACGGGTGGATGGTGGATAAGGAGATCATTTATGAGCTGGGATTTCAAGTTAGGAAAACTGAGTGTCCTGAAATCACAAACAAGGTAGAAAAGAGAAGATGGGAGCTCCTCACTGATCCAGTCATTAAGGTGAATGCAAATCTTATAAGAGAGTTTTATGCAAATGCGGTCCGATATGATAAGGCAGATGAGTCATATACAAGCTTTGTGAGAGGAAAGATTGTGGATTTTGGTCCATTGAGTGTCATGAAGGCATTAAAACTGCGGTCCATACCGTTTGAAGAAGAGAGTTATCATTCAAGAATGGACAACAACCCTAATCATGACCAGATTGTGCAAGACATTTGTGTACCAGGAGCTGACTGGGAAAGATATGCAGATAGGAGACCAAGGTTCATCAAGAGAGCAGATCTCACTCCGGAAGCAAAGGGGTGGTTCGAAATTGTAAGGAGGTCCATCCTCCCAGCAGCGAACAACTCGGAGGTGAATCTCAAGAGAGCCACACTGGTACACTGTATACTCATAGGAGGAGAAATCAAGGTTCATGAACTCATAGCAGAAGGCATTAGAAAAATAGCAGAGAAAAGCGACTCAAGAGGAACGTTAGGTTACCCCAGCACTATTTACCGACTGTGCAAGAAATCTGGGGTGGTGTTTGAAGATGAGGACCCCGTGTGGATAAAAGAAGGCATTCCAATAACCGTTCGATGAATGCATGCTACCGCATCTCCCCTGCCTCAACGGAAGCAAAGAAAGCGGACAGCCCCTCAAGTAGTGGAAGGACAAGTCTTAGAGGGGCAAGCACCAGCCACCTTGGATATGCACGAATTGCAGGAAGCCATTGATGGGCTATCTCGACAATATCTGGAAAGCCAAGGAGCACAGAGAGAGCTTCAACTACAGATGATGGGGCAGCAAGAGGAGTCACTCTCAAGATGGATGACTCAACAAGGGGAGTGGCAAAAGCAAATGATGGATCAGCAACTGTGTCAAAGGCAACAATGGGGTGAAACATTCCACAGGATGGAACAAAGGCAAAACGAGCAACAAGAATCCATCCAGAGGCTAATCAACATCCAAGCACATCAAGGTGCACATATACATGAGATGCATCGAAGACAGATAGAACAGGCAGAACTATTGGACGAGCAAAGGGCATTCGCAGAAGGAGTTTACTTGAGCTAGACTGGGCATCATATAAATACTCAAGCCAGGCTCGGTTACTTGGTAGGATAGCTGCCTATATTGCATCCAGGAATCACAAGGTATGAAGGAATGAGGGATGAATTAGCACGAGAAGAAAGACAAAAGGTGGAAGAGAGTCATGAATCAGTGAGGAAAGCACTTGAGGATTGGAAGCAAGCAAGATTGGCACAAGCAATCAAGAAAAACACCAAGAGGACAAGCAAGAAGGAGAGCATGGACATCCACAAGAGTAAAAGGTGGTGGAGTTCCTTCTTTGGTCCATCTTTTTCTATGCTTTAAATAAGGAAGATCTTGTATGAAATAGAACATGCTTCCATGTTAGTTGCACTTTTTAAATTTTGTCTTTAAAGTTTTCTTTCTGAATAGGTCTATGTTTGCTAGTCTTTATGTTACTACATCATCTCCTTACTTACTTGTATGCCTGTCCCTTTGAATCAAATGAAAAGAGAATGAGTGTTTTTAAGAGACCAGAGTAGAGTTCATACTATAGAATAAGTTCATGAGTTTATGGTATAGTCATAAGTTAGCTAAGTTGGTTCAACAATAAGGTGGGAGGACAACTATCTGTCATGAATACTATGCTTGAGACACACCTCATGAGACTAGCTAAATACGAAGATCCTAATAAGAAAAAGGGAAAGAACAATAATGGTAGAAAAATAAAAGAAAAAGAGTAAGCAATAAGGCTAGGCACCTATGGTTTTAATCTTGAGGCATGTGTCTGTGGTGCTCCTGTATGAGGGATCTACTTGGATGAATAAGCTCTTAGGGGTGCCTTATCACTTGGTAACTTGGGTTAACTAACACGGGATTATCAGCTGAAAGTCCACTATCAAGAGTAACCCTCAATACAGAGCATTTAGTAACCCAAAGTGGTGCTGGACACCAAGGTCTCAAGAAAAGAAAATAAATAAACTATGTGCCGGTGGTGTGTATATATGGGGGAGAGACTTGAGCAAGTAAGTCCTTAGGGGTGCTTCAACACTTAGCACCTTGAACCAACTGGTTCGGGAGTGTTGGCTGAAAGCTTATTTTAAAGAGTTGCCCCCTTACAGAGCACTTAGCCTAAGAACAAAAATAAGCCCTGAAATGACAACAAAAGGATCAATGAATAAAAGTCTCATGGGATGCAATCATAGTGAGTATTCTAGGACATGATAAAGGTCTGAAAGCCAGGAATGAACCTAAGTTGCTATGCATGAAACCACCATAAAACCAGGGACATGACTTCCACAAGAATGACTCATTTCTCTTGGCATTCCATTCATCATTCTCTTGCTCCAGTACTTGCTTAGGGACAAGCAAGCTTTAAGTTTGGTGTTGTGATGCCAGAGTATTTTGGCCAGTTTCACTGACCTTTTCTTTACTGTTTTTAGGGTAGTTTCATGCATTTCATTAGGAAATAAGCTAGTTTTGGGTAGATATTCATTTACATCTTGATTCAAGCATACATTGTGCACTTTACAGATTTCATGAGGATTTTGCATGAATTTAATGACAAATTGGATGTTGCATTTTCCATGACTTGGACTAGAACTTTGATGCACTTTATTACTTGATTTCAGGACAAAGGAAGCAAAGAAGAACTACATTAGTAGCTACGTTAGTTACACTAACGTTAACACTAACGTGGAATGGGAGTAACTTGCAAAGTTAATGAGAAAAGTCATTGCCAATAACGCTCTCGAAGCCATCATTGCCCACGTTAAGAGTCACGTTAACTAAGCTAACGTGAACTCTAACGTGGAAGAAAGGAAATGGAGCCAACGTTAGTGACACTTAACATTATCACTAACGTTGGACCAAGCTCATAAGTGGCCACGTTAACTTAGTTAACGTGGCCTCTAACGTTAAGAAGAAAAGGGGGACGCCAACGTTAGTGTCATTCAATATTCTCACTAACGTTGGCCAAGTCACAAGAAGCCACGTTAACTCCCACGTTAACCTAGTTAACGTGGAAGCTAACGTGAAGAAACTAGGTGATCGACAACGTTAGTGACACCAAACACTGTCACTAACGTTGGGATGAACACACACTATCCCTAAGAGGCCACGTTAACTCCCACGTTAACCTAACTAGGTTAACATGAAGAAGAAAGGTTGTCGACAACATTAGTGACACCAAACATTGTCACTAACGTTGGAAGGAGCCAACACAAGCCACAATGAGCCACGTTAACTCCCACGTTAACTTAGTTAACGTGGAAGCTAACGTGAGGAGAGGGATGATGAGCCAACGTTAGTGACATTCAACTTTGTCACTAACGTTGGAGATGGCTAGCACAGCCACGTTAGAAGCCACGTTAACCTAGTTAATGTGGAGTCTAACGTGGGAGCTATGGGGCACATTGGAACGTTAGTGACAATGTTAAGTGTCACTAACGTTCTCGAAGGTTGGCAAGCCTACGTTAAAAGAGCCACGTTAACTAAGTTAACATGGACTCTAACGTAGGGAAGGGGGAGGCTTCTCAACGTTATTGGGAAAGTTGAGTCCCAATAATGTGCGCGAAGGATAAAGAGGCAACGTTAGTAGCAACGTTTGTGCCACTAACGTTGAGGTTAACGTGGCTCTTACTTGGGTGAGGAACGTTAGTGAAAAAATTGAATGTCACTAACGTTTTCGAACCCATATTTTCACTGAACGTTAACACCACTAACGTCCTGAGCTAAAGTCTCTGCCCACTTCACACTTTATCTCTGCAAGTAAAGCCAAGCCCAATGAAGAAGATAACTACTTCAAACTCAAGATCCAAAGGCCCAAACCAAAGACTTGAAGAACCAACTAGAAGAGTAGAAGAGTAGTATATATAGGAGTAGCTTTGAATTATTTTGGAGAGTTGGAAATTATAGGGAGCCTCTTAGCATAGAACTACTCTCTGTATTTTACTTTCTCTGCACTTCTAGTTTCATCATGTATTCTCCATCTTTATTTTCATTTTCCAGAGCTATGAACAACTAAACCCCTTTCCATGGGTTAGGGAGCTCTGTTGTAATTTGATGGATCAATACTAGTTTTCATTATTCTTCTTCTATCTTTTCTCTTGATTTTACTTGAAAGCTTTCGATCTTCATCCAATTGGAAAAGAAGCTATTCATACTTGGATCTCTTCTGAACCTTGAAAGAGGAATGAAGAGATCATGCTTGAAATGCTTTCTCATGCTGGACCAAATTGGGTTTGGATGGATATGTGACTATAATCCTCTCAACACTTGACTTGGGAAATGCATGTGGTATAATCAGTGACCATACTTCATCTCTTCTCATGAGCAATTGACCAAGGAATTGGCTATTGATCAAGATTTGCGAGATTGAATTATAAGAAATTGTAATTCAATAACTTAAGATTGCCAAGGAGATCAATGAGTGCATTGATTGAGGAAGAGATGAAAATGAAATTGATCCGGAGAATGCAACATCTCCTAAGCCCAATGAACTCCCCATTTCTGATCTTACCCATTCTCTTTAATTTCTGTCATTTACTTTTATGAGCAATTTCCCCATTCCCATTTAAGATTCTGTAATTTAATTTCCATCATCTACATTCAGCTCTTATTTCTAGCATTTATTTTTCTGTTATTTACTTTCCCGCCATTTAATTTTCTGCAAATATTCAACTCAAATTCTGATTCGCTCAACTAGAACATTCCTCTAATTAAAGTTGCTTGATCAATCAATCACTGTGGGATTCGACCTCACTCTATTGTGAGTTTTTACTTGACGACAAATTCGGTACACTTGCCGAAGGAAATTTGTTATGAGACAAGTTTTCCTTGCATCAAATTTACAATCCAAAATGGAATAGAATTCATGTGAAATAGAAAAATAAACATCATGCCTTGGTTAGAATGTTAAGAGAAAGTGAAAGAAAATCAGAAAAGAAGTTTTTGAAAGGTTAGGTTAGTTAGAATTGAAAAAGAGTTTAGGAAGTGAAAATTAGTGAGTTAGTAGAAGTGGGTTAAAGTAAGTGGCATAATGAAAATATTCCAAGTATATTAATCCAAATGGACTGGTCCTTACTTGGTGACAAAGGTTTTCCCTTATGGAAGTCTTGAATTGCTAGATGAGGCAACAAAGAGCCATTTAACAGCAAACAGTCATAGGGCAAAGCATTAATTGGGAGGTCAATAGAACAAAGAAAAGGAAGTTCAGAACCTGAGCTGAGAAAGAATGAAGGATGTCAAGCTAGTGACATTAAAAGAGCGCTTGTTGGGAGGCAAAATAATTTTCTTTTCCAACTATTTCAATAAATAGGTTGAGTAGTCTTATTTGTATTGCAAGGAGCTAAGTTTGGTGTTGCACACCAAAATAATTCAAGGGAGAATGAAGAATACTAAGTTTGGTGTTCCACCAAAATCTCATTTGAAAACACATTTCCACTTTCTGCATAATCAGTTACTAGCTCTAAGCAATCAGAAAAACTACTTAGCCATTGTCTGTTCTCTAATTTTTAGTTTTGTAACCTTCAGCAGAGGCAAAAGGTTTCATAATATATATATATATATATATATATATATATATATATATATATATATATATATATATATATATGTGGTTGACTGGTTGTATAAGAAACATCGGCAAGAAACTAAGTTTGGTGTTCACACCCCAAAAATAAGTTCAAAAGCCTACAAGCAAATCCTGCATACTAACCAGTTGCCTAAGGCCTTGAGAAACAAGCAACTTTTAAGGATTATGTAGGAAAACATTCAATCTGTGAAAGGGTTCTACATCATCATCCAAAGGAGAAACAACAGAGAGAAATAATGATGACAGGAGAAAAAGCTGAGAGACATTCCCAACAGGTTGTATTGACACTTAATCCTTATTGCTTTGAAGAATTTTAACTTGGAGATTCCTATATGTCTTGCTGAAGTGTTCAATTAGGTGCAAGTGTAAATGTTTGCTAAGAATGCTAGCCTGCATAGTATGCTCGTCATAACTCATCAGCTTAAATTCTGTTTTGTTTCCGTTCTGCATAAATAAAAGAAAAATGTTTGAAACAAGAAAGTGATTGCCCAATGTTGTAGAAATTAGAATGAGAATTCAGTGGTGGTACTGGTTTGATTTGATGATTAGCTCAATAATAAATGCTGCATAATAAAATGTTCCTTGAAGTGTAGATTAGGTTGCTGCTATAAAACCTTTTATTATTGAATCTCCCTTGAGAATGAAGCAAAATAAGAAGAAAAAGAAAGAGAAAAGCCAAGAATTGGCAAAGAAACAAATAATAAGGCTAGACACCAATAGCTTGGACCCTAGGACATATGCCTGTGGTGTTTTTGTACTAGGATATGCTTGGACAAGTAGGTTCTGAGGAGTATTTCAAAACTTGGCCACTTGGATCAACTGATCTGGAATTGCTGTTTGAAATCGTTAGTGATTATTCATCAAGTAGTTAGTGATTTTAAGGATTGCTGTTTTTGTCTTCCTTTGTCCACATCAATCACAACTCTTGCTGTGGCTAGGAAGGGTCTTCCAAGGATGATGGATTCATCTTCTTCATTCCCAGTATCTAGGATTATGAAATCAGCAGGGATGTACAGGCCTTCAACCTTCACCAAGACATCCTCTACAAGTCCATAAGCCTATTTCCTTGAATTGTCTGCCATATCTAGTGAGATTCTTGCAGCTTGCACCTCAAAGATCCCTAGTTTCTCCATTACAGAGAGGGGCATGAGGTTTATCCCTGACCCCAGGTCACACAGAGCCTTCTCAAAGGTCATGGTGCCTATGGTACAAGGTATTAAGAACTTTCTAGGATCCTATTTCTTCTGAGGTAATTTCAGTTGAACCAGATCATTTAGTTCATTGATGAGCAATGGGGGTTCAACCTCCCAAGTCTCATTACCAAATAACTTGGCATTCAACTTCATAATTTCTCCTAGATATTGAGCAACTTATTTTTCAGCAATATCTTCATCCTCTTCAGAGGAAGAATACTCATCAAGCTCAAGAATGGCAACAGTAAGTTCAGTGGAATCTCTATGGTCTCTATATGAGCCTCAAATTCCTTGGGTTCCTCATTAGGGAACTCCTTGGAGGCCAGTTGATGTCCATTGAGGTCTTTCTCACTGGAAATCACTGCCTTTTCTTCCTCACTAGGTTTGGCCGTGTTGGTTATATTTATGGCCTTGCACTCTCCTTTTGGATTCTCTTCTGTATTGCTTGGGAGAGTACTAGGAGGATTTTAGTAACTCTTTTACTCAGCTGACCCACTTGTGCCTCTAAATTTCTAATGGAGGACCTTGCTTCAGTCATAAAATTGAGAGTGGTCTTAGATAGATCAGAGACTACAGTTGCTAAGTCAGAATGGCTCTGCTTAGAATTCTCTATCTGTTGCTGAGAAGATGATAGAAAAGGTTTGCTATTGCCAAACCTATTTCTTCTACCATTATTATTATTGAAGCCTTGATTATGCTTCTATTGATCCTTCCATGAGAGATTAGGATGATTCCTCCATGAAGGATTATAGGTGTTTCCATAGGATTCTCCCATGTAATTCACCTCTTCCATTGCAGGAATCTCAGGGTCATAGGCTTCTTCTTCAGAGGAAGCTTCCTTAGTGCTGCCTAATGCAGCTTGCATTCCAAACAGACTCTGAGAAATTATATTGACTTGCTGAGTCAATATTTTGTTCTGAGGTAATATTGCATTCAGAGTATCAATCTCAAGAACTCCTTTCTTCTGAGTTGTCCCATTATTCACAAGATTCCTTTCAGAAGTGTACATAAACTGGTTATTTGCAACAATTTCAATGAGTTCCTGGGCTTTTGCAGGCGTCTTCTTCAGATGAAGAGATCTTCCAGCAGAGTGGTCCAATGACATCTTGGACAATTCCGACAGATCATCATAGAATATACATATGATGCTCCATTCTGAAAACATGTCAGATGGACACCTTCTGATCAATTGCTTGTATCTTTCCCAAGCTTCATAGAGGGATTCACCTTCCTTCTGTCTGAAGGTTTAGGCTTCCACTCTAAGCTTGCTCAACTTCTGAGGTGGAAAGAATTTGGCCAAGAAAGTATTGACCAACTTTTTCCAAGAGTTCAGGCTATCTTTAGGTTGTGAGTCCAACCATGTCCAAGCTCTGTCTCTTACAGCAAAGGAGAAAAGTATAAGTTTGTAGACCTCAGGATTAACCCCATTGGTCTTCACAGTGTCACAAATTTGCAAGAATTCCACTAAGAACTGATGAGGATCTTCCAATGGAAGTCCATGAAACTTGCAATTCTGCTGCATCAGAGAAACTAATTGAGGCTTCAGCTCAAAGTTGTTTGCTCTAATTGCAGGAATTGAGATGCTTCTTCCACATAAGTCAGAAGAGGGTGCAATAAAATCACCAAGCATCTTCCTTGCATCTCCACCATTGTTGTTGGGTTCGGCCATCTCTTCTTGTAACAACCCTAGTTTTTGAACATCAAATAATTACTTATTTGTGATTTATTATATTTATTAATAATTTTATTTTAAGAAAATTATTTTACTAAAAGTAATTAAATAGAGTTTTATAATAATTGAAGTTTAAACTAATTACAATTTTTATATAATTTTTATTAGATATTTGATATAATTGAAATTATAATTTTAGTAATTGAAAAATAAGAAAGAATTATATCGTTCAATTTAAGTAATTTTTATTATGAATGAATCATGTTCTATTTTATTAATTTGTACTCTTAGAGATTAATTTATTAGAAAAGATTAGTTTGATTTTTATGAATATTTTAAGTTTAAGTTAATTAATGTTTAAGTACAATTTGTATTATAATTAGTTATTCTACACAAATTGAAATTAAAGTTTTAGTAATAGAAAAATAATGACATGTTATATCATTTAATTTGAATAATTAATATTAAGTTTAAACTATATTTTATGAAAATGTGATTACTATGCTTATTTTATAATTTAAATTAGAAATAATTGATTCAACTTAGCAATATGTTGATAAATAATATTCATAAATATTTTTAATAGAATATTTGGTTTTAAAATTACTCTACCCTCCAATTTTATCAAAATATCTATTCATATTCTTTTATAAAATCTCTAATTTCTAACCCTAATTCCCAAATTGAATCAGAAACCCTAATTCCTAAATTAATTGAGAAACCCTAACCCTAGGCCCCTCACCACAGCCGCACCCAACCCCCTTTCACCCCTTCAGTGTAACAATTTCAGAAACGGGAAATTAGAGAGGGGGAGTAAGGGAACGGAGAAGAGAAGGGAGGGGTGGGGGACTGTCCGCCGTCACTGCCGCCATCCGGGAACACGCCGTCGACGCCGATGCAGAGTGGAGGATGAGGTACCGCCATGCTCTTCGCCGCCGCTGTCGAGCCACGCGTCGCTGCTATTCTTGCGCCGCCACCGTCGCCCTCATCGCTGCTCTGTGGAGCCCGCAGAGTGGAATGCGAACCAAGAGCCTCTGTGTTGCACCGCCGATCTGTCACCATTCTACTGCGTCGCCACTGCGCCTGGGTGCTGCTGTTGAAGTCACTCCTGCCGCCGCTGCTACTAGGGTTTGTCGCCGTTGATGAAGCTTCAGCCGCCGCTGAGGAAGGGAGCTCGAACGCCGTCGCTGGGAAGGAGGATTGGCCGTCACCGAACAGAATGCGACAGTACTGAGAGACATCACCAATGTTGACGCCGGAGCTCGACAACGGCTGTAGCGTCATCGCCAAACCACCGCGCCGCCGTAGCTGTCTCTGGGAAGGTCGTTGGAGCTTGCTGAGGATATTGTTCTGGTTCTGAAGCAATTCATCCATGTCAATTGTAAAGGCCTAGCCCCGAAGAAACGACGCTTTTTCGGGATCAAACGGAATTTTTACAGAATTTTTAGGAATTTCTATGCATATAAGCACCTCCACTACACAGGTGCTGCGTCATCAAGCTGCTGAGTCAGTAGCTTGATTGCACAGGACACCTCTCCTAATCTAAGTAGGCACGTCGCGAAGAGTTGCGTTTTTGAGCCACTTCGGGCTAGAATTTCAAAATTCTGATTTCCGTGGTTAGTCTCTATGTGACGAGCCGGTCACGAATTTTGAGAGAAAAATTATATTAATATAATATTCATATATTATTATTTTATTCAAAATATTATATTATTATCTTCCCTACTGTGATTAATGTTGATCTATGTTTAGTAATATAATAACTGAGCTTGAAATCTACCGGTAACGGATAATACCGGCATTCTTAGATGAACGTAGCACTTCTAATGCTTCATCATATATCTTTTATTCTTATGATTATCCAGTTACTAGTGTCATTTACACTAAGTAACTTAATGTTTATCCATTAGTAGTGTAATTACTTAAGTTCTAATACATCTAGCTTTAGTAATTATCCTTTTCTGAGATATTTTGACAAGTAACTTTTGGATAATCATCATGACAAAAGCCACGGCCTCCCTTGGACAGCTTGGCTATCATTTTTGTTCTTGGAAAAGCTTAGAACACCATGAAAGAAAACCATGAAGTTTCCATGAACACCTGAGCTACTTTCTCCGTTCTTTCTCAAACCAAAACCCCTATCAAAAATCTAATCTTACCAAAGTGTTCACCTCTTCCTCCTCTTCATTTCTATGTCACTTTTCATGGAGTAAATCAAGGTATGAAGGCTGCTCCTCCTCCTTGAAGATTCGGCCATGGTGGTTCCTTAAGTTAATGATGTTTTCTTCATGTTCTTTCTTAGGATCTCTTATTCAATCACCAAAAGATCCAAGAAAACGTGATTTCTAGTTACCTTAAGGTGAGGAAAACTTCTTTTCATCATCATGAAGCTTCAGCCTTCATGGTTCATAAGATTCTAAAGTTGTTTTTGATGTTAAAATAGGCGTAAAAGTGCTTCTGGAAGCTTGTTTTTAGTGCAATCTTGGACAGCAGCAAAGGAGGTATGGTTTGGTAAATTAGTAAATGATTGGCTGTTTTCTTGAAGTGTTAAACCAGATCTTGTTGCTTGAGATTTGATTTTGGGTGTTTGTGTGATGGTTTGATCATGGAAACTTGTTGTTTAATGCTTGAAAATCATGTTTATGATGGTTTTGAAGCGGCTGTTGGTGCTACTGGAAAACGTGACATTCCAGCCATGAAAATCATGATTTTTTATGCTTATTTGATGTGTATTTGATGGCTGAAAAGTTTCTCTTTGGTTTGATAAAAATCGGGTTCAAATCGGTTTCCGAAAAGATTGAAAAACTAGCTGAAAATCAAGCAAAAATCTGATGAACTTTTGAAAAAAAATGTTTTTGGTTTTTGGAAGAACATGAAAACGTGTATTCAAGGAGTTTTGGGGTCAAAATGTAATTATTAAAAAGTTTAGGGTTGAAAATTAATTAATCAAAAGTTGAGGAGCTAAAGTGCAAATATTAAAAGTTATAGGGGTCAAAGTGCAATTTCCAAGAAGTCCGGGGGTCAAAATGTAATTTTGAAAGTTAAATAAAATATTATTATTTTAATAATAAAATATTAACATATTATTTTATTAATAATATTACTTTAATAATAATATTATTTTATTAATAATAATAAAATATTGATAAAAAGACAGTTTTCCCTAAAAGCCTCAGGAAGGCAGATTTGAGTCCAGAATTCTCTAATTTCCTTTACTAAACAACTAAGAAGAGGTATAAGAGAAGATATCGAGGTATATGAGGTAAAAAAATAAGATTTTGAAACCTGTGTTTAAGTTAAAAAGAAAAGGAGTTAAAAGTGATATAGTTGTGTACCTGACCTTACAGAGTAATTAGAGAATTGTAAAATGAGCTTTTTGTGATGTTGTAATGCTTGATTTATGATGATTTCCAAATGATGGAAAGTATGGTTATATGTGAATTATGAGCCTTCGAGCAATGCTTGTGAATGTTGTGCGGGGACGCCCGTATTGTGATGTTGCTTCCCAGACAGGCTGCGGTAGAGTAGTACCAGCCCTGCAAGCTGAATGCTTGGTAGAAGCCTGACTTGCATACCTGGGGTATATTGAGACCTGAGCAAATACCAGCCCTGCAAGTCGAGAGCACTTGGTAGAGGGTATGCGGTACTTAATCTGGGATTAAGTTCTGGGAAGGCCTTATCTGACTTGGAGGGTCGGATTGCGTCGGGTGCGGGTCGAAACCGACAAATAAGCTCATTACCTGCAGTAGGGACAGACATGCATTATACTTGTCTGTGTATTATTTATTGCAAATCTTCTTGTGTTCTTGTTCTATTCCTTGTTTGTTTGAGCATAACTGTGTGATTGCATATTAATGTGTGAATGTTCATTTACTTCCTATTTTCTCTCTTGTTCATGTGTTAGTTTATGTTGCTGTTATGTACATATTACTCTATATTTATTTATACTTCTATGACCATGGACATTATAAAGGAACTTAACTGTAAACCCCGACCTTACTAAGAACTCCCCAGTTCTTACCCCTTACACCTCTACAGATGGACACGGGAGTCCTATTCTACGAGATTGATCCACCGTACATCCACGAGGACCCGGTGCATGGCAAGTATTACATCTACTGTGCGGTACCTCGTATCCGTAATTATGTAGTTCGTGGTAGACCTTTCCAGTACCCTATTAGGACAGCATACTTTAATCCTGATGCACCCTATGACTTTTCTTTATCTTAGTTACACCCCGGCGGGCCTGGGATACCTCATCCTGAGGAGCAGATGCCACTTCTACCTGACTATCCTCCTCCACCTGAACCTCCTCTACCTGATGAGCCTATACCTGCCCAGCTTATCCATGAGGCACCTCATGCACCTTTTGTCCTTAATGAGTGGGGTGTTCCTGTGTTACCACCCGAGCTTGATCCATTACCTAAGCCGATCGAGCCTCCTGTCTTTGATGAGCAGCAGGGACATGAGTATGATCAGATCATGGAGGCGCCACCTCCTTCTCCAGACTGTATTTTGTTTGGTAGCTATCCTTTTATGGTTCCTGTGGCCAGCAGTGGTTCCTCTGCTATCACTCCGGCAGAAGAAGAGGACGAGGAAGAAGAAGATCCAGAGGAAGATCCTAACTTCATAGTTATCTCCTCTGATAGCGATGACGATGAGCCAGGCGAGGCGCCAGCAGGCGAGCATCACCATTCGCCCGGTGATTTTCCGTGAGGTACTCTGGACCAGGATTGAGGAGACTTTTTGAGACGCCTAGTCTAACTTCAGTACATTAGAGTGTCTCCCTCACTTTTGTTAGCATGATTAGAGGGAATAGGCATATCACAGAGTTAGGCTAGCCTGGGTGCCAGCTTAGGGGCTTTTGGTCAGGCCAGGCCCTGGGGCGTCTTATGTACATATATGTATATACTATATGAGTCACTGACTTAGGGGTGCTGTACCATAGCTCTATGCTTATATAACTGAGCCACTTCTGTAACATGATGTATGTTATAGTGTATTGTTCCATATTCTGTTATCTTTTGCCTTATTTATGTGATTGTTTAATTATCCCTTGATATATGGAAGGTATGCGACTTTAAATTATTCTTGTTAAAAAAAATTTACTTGTAAAATTCGCGGGGTTTTAACAACGTACAGGCTTATATTTATTAATTAATAATACAAAAAGGAAAAACAAGTTGGTAACATTCGATTTCTAGTATGATCTAGACATGCTAGAAGTTGGGTCGTTACAATTTGGTATCACAGCAGTTCTTCTTGTTAGAGCCTGGCGAATGGACTGAATCATGCTTTATTGCATGCTCTGTGGTGTGTCTCATGCTTATAGGGTATCTATGTGATATGTGTTGCATGAATGTCTTTGTGCTTTCATTCTGATAATGTTCACGCCCAACCTGAGGTATTAAGACTGATCACCTTGGTATTGATTGTTCGGTATGAACAGAATCAGGATGCCTCCACGGAGACGTAGCGATCGGAAAGGGTCTACTGTTAACAATCCGCCACGAAACGATGATAATCTGTTTGCTGCGATTCACGCTATGGCTGAGGCTGTGCGTGAAACGGCGACTGCTACTACCCGAGCAGTTAACCGTTTGGGGGAACGTAATGGAGAGCGTAACAATGACCGTAATGGTAAGAATGGTGGAACGGTGATGGAGATAACATGAATCATGATAGGCCTATGACATTAGCTGCTTTCTTGAAAGTTAATCCACCAAAGTTCAAGGGGTACGACTGTAGCAATTGAAGCTGATAATTGGTTCCGAGGCATAGAAAGGTCCTTGAGGGCACAGCATGTCCCGGAAGAACAGTATGTAGAATTTGCTACTTATATGTTGGAAGGGGATGCTCATCACTGGTGGCAGGGCATTCAACGTTTACTGCAGCAAGATGAGGGTAATATTTTGTGGGATGTTTTCAAAGAAGAGTTCTATAAGAAGTACTTTCCTAGAGCTACTCGTGAGGCAGAGGAGATGGAGTTGATGCAGTTGAAATAGGGAAGTATGTCTGTTGCTGAGTATACAAGGAAGTTTGAAGATTTATGTCATTTTTCCAAGGTTTGTCAAGGGAATCCAGCAGATTTCGAAAAGTGGAAATGTTTGAAATTTGAAGGGGGACTCCGTGAAGATTTGTTGAACTCAGTGGTTCCATTGGAAATACGGAATTTTGCGGAGTTGGTTAATAAGAGTCAGCTAGTAGAGGACTGTGCTAAGAAGATAGCTGCAGCTCGGATGAATCGCCCAGGATCTTCTTTTCAGAATTATAATCGGTATACAGCTCCTCAGGGAAGGAATTTTAACCAGGGAGCAATGCCTTCGCGAAGGTACAATCAGAATAGAAATGTTCATGCACGTCCTACAGGAGGGAATGGAGGAAGAATGAGACAGGATATGGGTAAGCGACCTCAGCAGGCGCAGATGCGACCAGTATGTAGGTAGTGCGGAAAGGAGCATGGAGGTAGACCTTGTCAGCTTACAGGTGTTATCTGTTTTTCTTGTGGTCAGCATGGACATATGGCTAAGGACTGTCCGAAGAAGCCAGTACAAGGAATAGATAGGCCGTGACAGCAAGGACGTGTGTTTGCTATGACTGCTGATGATGCAATGAAATCAGACACCCTAATTCAAGGTCAGTGTTATGTCAAATCTCGACTCTTAACTGTACTGTATGACTCTGGTGCATCACATTCATTTATTTCTGAGACTGTTGCGCATGAGTTGGGATTAGATTTCACCATGTTAGATTATAATCTAATTGTTCGTACACCCACATCTCAAAATGCCTTGACTAGTCAAGTATGTCAACAGGTGCCTTTTGTTATTGAGGCTAGGACTTTTATACATGACCTGGTTTGTTTGCCTTTGTGTGGTTTAGATATTATCTTAGGTCTAGATTGGTTGTCTAAGCATCATGTTTTCCTTGATTGTTTTAAATGAATTGCTACATTTCCATCATCTGAAATGCACACTGAACCAGTTGAGTCTTGTACTTTCTATTTGAATTCCCTAAGAGTTATTTCTAGTAATAGTGGGTTAGAGGGTTACGGTCTACTATCGGCTAGCTCAGAAACTAATGAACAAGACTTGGAGCAAATCTGAGTGGTGAAGGAGTT
This sequence comes from Arachis ipaensis, assembly GCF_059453495.1. Lineage (NCBI taxonomy): Eukaryota > Viridiplantae > Streptophyta > Magnoliopsida > Fabales > Fabaceae > Arachis > Arachis ipaensis. Next base: position 90,781,398 of record NC_142443.1, read on the forward strand.
TCCTGATGTTTTTCCAGATGATATACCTGAGTTTCCACCTCAGAGAGAGATAGAGTTTAGTATTGATCTGGTTCCTGGAGCCGGACCAATTTCTATAGCACCGTATCGGATGTCACCGTTGGAACTAGCAGAGTTAAAGAAGCAGTTGAATGAATTGCTGGGGAAGAAGTTTATTCGTCCGAGTGTATCACCATAGGGAGCTCCAGTGTTACTAGTAAAGAAGAAGGATGGTGGAATGAGGTTATGTGTGGATTATCGGCAATTGAACAAGATCACAATCAAGAACAAGTATCCACTCCCAAGGATAGATGATCTGATGGACCAGCTGAATGGTGCGACAGTATTCTCGAAGATTGATTTGTGGTCGGGTTACCATCAAATCCGGGTAAAGGAATGAGATATACCTAAGACTGCCTTTCGAACTAGGTACGGTCACTATGAGTATACGATTATGTCCTTTGGACTGACTAATGCTCCTGATGTATTCATGGATTATATGAATCACATTTTTTATCCGTATCTAGATCAGTTTGTTGTAGTCTTTATAGATGATATCCTCATCTATTCCAAGACAGAAGAAGAACATGGAGAGCATTTGAGGATTGTGTTGCAAATATTAAGAGCACGAAAGCTATATGCGAAGTTGTCAAAATGTGAGTTTTGGGCGACAGAAGTGGCATTCTTGGGAGATGTGATCACACGAGATGGAATAACTGTAGATCCTTTAAAGATCGAGGCCGTAGTACAATGGAAGCAACCCAAGACAGTTACAGAAGTTCGTAGTTTCTTGGGGTTAGCAGGATACTATCGGCGGTTTATCAAGGGTTTTTCACAGGTAGCTTTACCTTTGACTCGCCTTACTAGGAAGGAAGTTCCGTTTGAGTGGACAGAGAAGTGTGAAGAAAGATTTGAAACTTTAAAGGAAAAGTTGACGACGGCGCCAGTTTTGGTGTTACCAGACCCATAGGAACCTTTTGAGGTGTATTGTTATGCTTCTTCTAAGGGACTTGGATGTGTATTGATGCAGCATAGGAATGTGGTAGCTTATGCTTCGAGACAACTAAGACCTCATGAAAGGAACTATCCGACACATGATTTGGAATTAGCAGCAGTGGTCTTTGCACTTAAGATTTGGAGGCACTATTTGTACGGAGCCCAATTCGAAGTCTTCTCTGATCATAAGAGTTTGAAGTATATCTTTGATCAAAAAGACCTTAATATGAGGCAGATGCGATGGATGGAATTCTTAAAAGATTATGATTTTAAGTTGAGCTATCATCCTGGGAAGGCAAATGTAGTCGCAGATGCTTTGAGTCGGAAGAGTTTGGGCATATCCTGAATGATGATCAAGGAAGAAGAAATGATCTCAGCCTTTGAAAACTTAAAATTAGGAATGAGAGAGACATCAAGAGGAGTTGTTATGGCGCGACTACAATTAACATCTGACTTTAAGATATCTATTCAGAAAGCTCAAGCCCAGAATTCAGGAATGCTGACATTGTTAACACGGATGAAGGCAGACCAACCGGAAGAGGTACGCCAAGATAAAGAGGGAATATGGAGATATAGGAACAGAATTCGTGTACCTGCTCAGGAGGACTTGATAAAGAACATTCGGACCGAAGCTCATGAAAGCAGATTTTCTATCCATCCCGGATCGACTAAAATGTACCAAGATCTGAAGAAGATGTTCTGGTGGTCGGGAGTGAAGAAAGATATAGCAACGTATGTTTCAAAGTGTCTCACTTGCCAGAATATTAAGGTGGAACATCAAAAACCACCTGGAACCCTGCAACCATTGGAGATACCGCAATGGAAATGGGAAGAGATTATGATGGATTTTATTACTGGGTTACCAAGAACCTCTTCCGGGCATGATGCAATTTGGGTAATTGTAGATCGATTGACAAAATCAGCGCATTTTCTACTAATTCAAATTGGTCACAACTTGGAGAAACTCGCCCGGTTATACATTCAGGAGATAATACGATTGCATGGATTACTTTCATCAATTGTGTCAGACAGAGATCCAAGGTTTACTTCTAGATTTTGGGGAGCTCTACAGAAAGCTTTTGGGACGAAGTTGCACTTAAGTATAGCATATCACCCACAGACTAATGGACATACAGAACGAACAATTCGTACCTTGGAATATATGTTGAGATCTTGCGTAATGGACCAACAGGGTAACTGGGACAAATACTTGCCATTGATTGAGCTTGCTTATAACAACAGTTATCAACAGAGTATCGGAATGGCACCATATGAGGCCCTCTACGGAAGAAAGTGTCAATCACCATTATGCTGGTATGACAAGGAGGAAGGCAGGATTTTGGGGCCAAACTTGGTACAAGAAACTACCGAACGGATTAAGCACATTCAAGAGAAGATTCAAACTGCCCAAAGTCGACAAAAGAGCTATGCAGATATTAGGCGTAGGCCCTTAGAATTTAACGAAGGTGACCATATCTTCTTAAGAGTGACACCTACGACTGGAATAGGTAGAGCTCTTAGGACTAAGAAATTGAATCCACGATACTTAGGTCCTTTCCAAATTCTTAAAAGAGTCGGTCCAGTAGCATACCAAGTAGCTCTCCCTCCTTATTTGTCAAACCTTCATGATGTTTTTCATGTTTCACAACTCAAAAAGTATAATCCCAACGAAAGCCACATTTTACAACCAGAGACAGTACAGCTGCGAGCCGACTTGACATATCAAACCCTACCAGTCAGGATTGTGGAACGAAGTGACAAACAGCTTAGAGACAAGACAGTATCATTGGTTAAGGTAGCATGGGGACAAACTGGAACTAAAGAGTACACATGGGAGCTGGAAGATAAGATGAGAACAGACTACCCGTTTCTCTTTTCAGGTAATTGAAATTTTGAGGACAAAATTTTCTTTTAGGAGAGTAGAATGTAACGGCCTAGCCCCGAAGAAACGGCGCATTTTCGGGATCAAACGGAATTTTTACAGAATTTTTAGGAATTTCTATGCATATAAGCACCTCCACTGCACAGGTGCAGCATCATCAAGCTGCTTAGTCTGCAGCTTGATTGTACAGGACACCTCTCCTAATCTAAGTAGGCACGTCGCGAAGAGTTGTGTTTTTTAGCCACTTCGGGCCCAAATTTCAAAATTCTGATTTCCGTGGTTAGTCTCTATGTGACGAACCGGTCACGAATTTCGAGAGAAAAATTATATTAATATAATATTCATATATTATTATTTTATTCAGAATATTATATTATTATCTTCTCTACTGTGATTAATGTTGATCTATGTTTAGTAATATAATAACTGAGCTTGAAATCTACCGGTAACGGATAATAGCGGCATTCTTAGATGAACTTAGCACTGCTAATACTTCATCATATATCTTTTATTCTTATGATTATCCAGTTACTAAGTAACTTAATGTTTATCCATTAGTAGTGTAATTACTTAAGTTCTAATACATCTAGCTTTAGTAATTATCCTTTTCTGAGATATTTTGACAAGTAGCTTTTGGATAATCATCATCCTAAAGCCACGGCCTCCCTTGGACAGCTTGGCTATCATTTTTGTTCTTGGAAAAGCTTAGAACACCATGAAAGAAAACCATGAAGTTTCCATGAACACCTGAGCTACTTTCTCCATTCTTTCTCAAACCGAAACCCCTATCAAAAATCTAATCTTACCAAAGTGTTCACCTCTTCATCCTCTTCATTTCTATGTCACTTTTCATGGAGTAAATCAAGGTATGAAGGCTGCTCCTCCTCCTTGAAGATTCGGCCATGGTGGTTCCTTAAGTTAATGATGTTTTCTTCATGTTCTTTCTTAGGATCTCTTATTCAATCACCAAAAGCTCCAAGAAAACGTAATTTCTAGTTACCTTAAGGTGAGGAAAACCTTCTTTTCATCATCATGAAGCTTCAGCTTTCATGGTTCATAAGATTCTAAAGTTGTTTTTGATGTTAAAATAGGCGTAAAAGTGCTTCTGGAAGCTTGTTTTTAGTGCAATCTTGGACAGCAGCAAAGGAGGTAAGGTTTGGTAAATTAGTCAATGATTGGCTGTGTTCTTGAAGTGCTTGAAAATCATGTTTATGATGGTTTTGAAGTGGCTGTTGGTGCTGCTAGAAAACGTGACATTCCAGCCATGAAAATCATGATTTTTTATGCTTATTTGATGTGTATTTGATGGCTGAAAAGTTTCTCTTTGGTTTGATAAAAATCGGGTTCAAATCGGTTTCCGAAAAGATTGAAAAACTAGCTGAAAATCAAGCAGAAATCTGATGAACTTTTGAAAAAAAAATGCTTTTGGTTTTTGGAAGAACATGAAAACGTGTATTCAAGGAGTTTTGGGGTCAAAATGCAATTATTAAAAAGTTTGGGGTTGAAAATTAATTAATCAAAAGTTGAGGGGCTAAAGTGCAAATATTAAAAGTTATAGGGGTCAAAGTGCAATTTTCAAGAAGTCCGGGGGTCAAAATACAATTTTTGAAAGTTAAATAAAATATTATTATTTTAATAATAAAATATTAATATATTATTTTATTAATAATATTACTTTAATAATAATATTATTTTATTAATAATAATAAAATATTGATAAAAAGATAGTTTTCCCTGAAAGCCTCAAGAAGGCAGATTTGAGTCCAGAATTCTCTAATTTCCTTTACTAAACACCTAAGAAGAGGTATAAGAGAAGATATAGAGGTATATGAGGTAAAGAAACAAGGTTTTGAAACCTGTGTTTAAGTTAAAAAGAAAAGGAGTTAAAAGTGATATAGCTGTGTACCTGACCTTACAGAGTAAACAGAAAATTGTAAAATGAGCTTTCTTTGATGTTGTAATGCTTGATTTATGATGATTGCCAAATGATGGAAAGTATGATTATATGTGAATTATGAGCCTTCGGGCAATGCTTGTGAATGTTGTGCGGGGACGCCCGTATTGTGATGTTGCTTCCCAGACAGGCTGTGGTAGAGTAGTACCAGCCCTGCAAGCTGAATGCTTGGTAGAGGCCTGACTTGCATACCTGCGGTATATTGAGACCTGAGCAAATACCAGCCCTGCAAGTCGAGAGCACTTGGTAGAGGGTATGCGGTACTTAATCTGGGATTAAGTTCTTGGAAGGCCTTATCTGACTTGGAGGGTCGGATTGCGTCGGGTGCGGGTCGAAACCGACAAATGAGCTCATTACCTGCAGTAGGGACAGACATGCATCATACTTGTTTGTGCATTATTTATTGCTAATCTTCTTGTGTTATTGTTCTATTCCTTGTTTGTTTGAGCATAACTGTGTGATTGCATATTAATGTGTGAATGTGCATTTACTTCCTATTTTCTCTCTTGTTCATGTGTTAGTTTATGTTGCTGTTATGTACATATTACTCTATATTTATTTATACCTCTATGACCACGGACATTATAAAGGAACTTAACTGTAAACCCCGACCTTACTAAGAACTCCCCAGTTCTTACCCCTTACACCTCTACAGATGGACACGGGAGTCCTATTCTACGAGATTGATCCACCGTACATCCACGAGGACCCGGTGCATGGCAAGTATTACATCTACTGTGTGGTACCTTATATCCGTAATTATGTAGTTCGTGGTAGACCTTTCCAGTACCCTATTAGGACAGCATACTTTAATCCTGATGCACCCTATGACTTTCCTTTATCTTGGTTACACCCCGGCGGGCCTGGGATACCTTATCCTGAGGAGCAGATGCCACCTCCACCTGACTATCCTCCTCCACCTAAACTTCCTCTACCTGATGAGCCTATACCTGCCCAGCTTATCCATGAGGCACCTCCTGCAACTTTTGTCCTTGATGAGTGGGGTGTTCCTGTGTTACCACCCGAGCTTGATCCTTTACCTGAGCCAATCGAGCCTCCTGTCTTTGATGAGCAGCAGGGACATGAGTATGATCAGATCATGGAAGCGCCACCTCCTTCTCCAGACTGTATTTTGTTTGGTAGCTATCCTTTTATGGTTACTGTGGCCAGCAGTAGTTCCTCTGCTATCACTCCGGCAGAAGAAGAGGACGAGGAAGAAGAAGATCCAAAGGAAGATCCTAACTTCATAGTTATCTCCTCTGACAGCGATGACGATGAGCCAGGCGAGGTGCCAGCAGGCGAGCATCACCATTCGCCCGGTGATTTTCCGTGAGGTACTCTGGACTAGGATTGAGGAGACTTTTTGAGACGCCTAGTCTAACTTCAGTACATTAGAGTGTCTCCCTCACTTTTGTTAGCATGATTAGAGGGAATAGGCATATCACAGAGTTAGGCTAGCCAGGGTGCCACCTTAGGGGCTTTTGGTCAGGCCAGGCCCTGGGGCGTCTTATGTACATATATGTATATACTATATGAGTCACTGACTTAGGGGTGTTGTACCATAGCTCTATGCTTATATAACTGAGCCACTTCTGTAACATGATGTATGTTATAGTGTGTTGTTCCATATTCTGTTATCTTTTGCCTTATGTATGTGAATGTTTAATTATCCCTTGATATATGGATGGTATGCGACTTTAAATTATTCTTGTTAAAAAAAATTTACTTGTAAAATTCGCGGGGTTTTAACAACGTACAGGCTTATATTTATTAATTAATAACACAAAAAGGAAAAACAAGTTGGTAACATTCGATTTCTAGTATGATCTAGACATGCTAGAAGTTGGGTCATTACATCAATGCTCATTTTTATCCCCTGTTCCGCCTTTGCCTCTGGGTTCTGTGAGTTGCCAGAGCTCTCTGCCACCGGGAACCAACATTCGAGCTGCCCAAGAAACCACCATTAGAACCACTACTGTTTTGGTAAGCTCTGCCCCTTGTTTCTGCTTCCTTGTCCTACCAATTTGTTTATACTTTGAAGCTTGTCCCTGAAACTGTTTGTATTGTATAAAGAGATTATTGTAAATTACCTTGCCGCCACCGTTACTGGAGGTAGCTGCCGGCTCTATTTGGAGACTGCTGCTAAGTCACCACCGAAGCTAAGAACATGTGCTGGGATCGGATGGAGCACCGCTGCTGCTATGGATTCATAATATTGGGTTTACTGCGTTTAAATTCTTCAATTATAGCTAATTGAGGTAGGGGATTTATTTCAAAATTAACAGTTTTAACTTATGAATGCCAATGAGGTTTAGTGAGTAATTGCAAATAATTTATAAACATGATTAATTGATAGGAATAAGCTTGATTTGAGCTTGATTTGGTATTGAGATGATTTCCTAGTATTTCAATTAATTTAAGGTTATGGCTGTGAATGTCATTGGGTGTTCTTGTTGTGAGTGATTGATTAATTGATAAGGTTAATTTTGGATTGAGGCTGTGATTGAAATTGGTTTTCTGATTTTGATAGAATTGTTGAAAATTCTGATTTTATGTGATTATGCTGAATTGGTTGAGTTGTAACTTTATCCTGATTATTGAGAATAAATGCTTGCTGTTGATTTTAGTTATCTGATGTATCAGAATGTCTGTGAAATTGACTTGTGACTGGTTGGGATTGCTTTTGGTGGTTATTGAAGGATTGGAACTTAAGGGATTAATCTGTCTTGAGAACTTGATTTTCTGAAATGATATAGTAAACTTTAAGAGTATATAAATAATTTTGTAACGGTTAGACTAATTTTCTGTGTCATGATTTATTGATTCTGACTTGGCTGTGATTGTGGCTGGTTTTATTGTTGTAAGTGATTAATTGATGACGTTGATTTTGGTTTGAGGCTATGCTTGTTACCTAAATTTCGGGTTACATTGATTTCTTAATTTGGTTGTTGACTTAAGATTTATTTGAAGATGATGGACATTGTTGCAAGCTAGTTTGGAAAATGTTATTTACTGGATATGCTAATTTGATTGGATAATTTTGTGTGGAGTATTGAATTGAGTTTGAATGAACCAAGATTGAAATTAAAAATTGTAGATCGAGTTAAAGTTTATTTGACAAACAGATCTCTTGGGAATTCGGATTTTATTCGATTATGTCAAGTTGGTTGTTATTGTTGATTTAAGGTTAACTAGAGTTGATTTTGAGAACGGTTAAAGGATTGAAGGTCGATTACTGAAATATTTTCCTAAAGTGTGATCTTTAGAATAAAATGGTTAAGTTTGCTAAGAACTAAAGAACTTTAAAAATAACTAGGAATATGAAAAGTTGGTGTTTGGAATATTAGTTATGAATCTTTGAAGCTGGACTGGTTTACTTTTAAAGAATGGTTTATGGAAACTCTGATTTTAATTAATGTTAGGATGTTGGTCTTAATTGATTAATAATGAGATGATTATTTAGATTCTGTTGTTGTGATTACTGCTGATAAAAGGGCTGGTAAATTGTTGAGAAAGAGGAAACCCGTAAGGGTGGCTAAGTCCGAGTTTTAGGGGAGGTGCTGATAAAATTTTTATAAAATTGAGGTTTTGTCTGAAATGTTTTGGATTTGGGAAACTGTGTTATTTGATTTATTAAGAACAGAATAAATTATATTTCGATTTTGATTTATTTAAGAAAAAGGATTTTGTTATAAAGTTGATTTGAATATTAAAAGAGTTATGGTTTTGGCTTGAAATAAAGGATTACCTTTTAGGAGATTAGTAGATTTATAACATTTGAGTTGGAATAGTAAATAGTTACTAAACAAGAGTGTGAAACTGATAATTGGTTAAATTTGGGAAGTACCCACGAACTGAATGATCATTGATCTCGGGGAAACCTATAAATTGTTATTTGTTTTATATGCGGGAAAAACCCACGGACTGATAATCATTGATTACGGGAATAACCCATAAATTACTGTATGTTGATCTCAGGTATAACCCACGAACTGAAGATCATTGTTTGCTGTGTATTGATCTCGAGTATAACCCCACGAAATGAAGATCGCTATGTTATTGTGTATTCATCTCGGGGAATAACCCACGAACTGAAGATCTCTGTTTTGTTTGTGAAATAATCTCAGGGATGCCCACGAACTGGGGATCACTGTTTCCCCTTGTGCGTATATTATGGGGTCAGGCTTTGCGCCGACTGCCGGTAGTCACAAAGGAGTGGTATTCTTACCACCGACACATATGTACTAAGGACACAAAGGGAAGCCAAATCTGGGACTTGTTCCTAGGTAATGTCAGGTTGCAGGGTGTAAACCGACACGTGAGCTCATGGCCTGCTTAGGACAGACATGCATCATATTGGTTGTGCATTTACATTTGGTTGTGTTTGCCTGTATTACTTTTCTGTGATTGTGTTGTTTGTATTGTGATTTGTTTGTGTGTTGAATTGAGTTTCTTACATGTTCTAGTAGTTTGTGAATGGATAGAGATGATTAATATCTTTGTTATGATTGAGAATCAATTATGTGGCTGAAAGATATTTAATATGACAAGTTTTGCGATTGAGATTTGTTTTGGGTTTAGAAATTTAAAGAAAGTAATTATTTATCTAAAGTAAGATTAAAAAGTATTTCAAAGGGTTTGACAAAGATAGTTTTTTAAGCAAAGTTAATTATTTGCATGTTAATCATTACTTTTACGGCATTCCCATTCCCTACTGAGAACGTGTGGTTTGTTCTCACCCCAAAATCTTCCACCCTTTCAGTGACACAGGTTCGAAGACACAGTTTGAAGCTGCAGGCGATTATAGAATTTATTCATGAGTTAAGTGTATGAGTTAATTTGCTTTCATAGAGTTCCCTCGCCCTTATTACTTTAGTCTTTATTTTATATAGAGGGACAGGATTTGTATCTTAGTTTTATTCGAAATCTTTTGTATGACAGATATTATTATTAATAATTATGTGATTATTATTACTTTGAAATGTTTGATATATGATTTTGATAATCAAAAACAATATTTTCTGGAATTTTCTATAAAATAGAAACGCGATATCGCGATATCGAACTAAAGGCTCAATATTAAATAGTTAATAAAAGACATAGGTTTGTAACTCCTTACTTTTGGTACAATCATGACGTACTGGAAGTTGGATCGTTACAAATGGTATCAGAGCAGTTCGTTCCTGTTAGAGCCTCGGGAATGGACTGACTATGCTTCATTGCATACTCTGAGTGTCTGTCATGCTTTGTTACTTGTTCTGATAACAAGAGTTTGAGTTTTATATGCATGACTGTTTGATGATTAACGCCGTTAGTCTACCATTGCATGTCTCTTGGTATTAGGTATGGCCAACTTAATACTAATGATTTATGTATATGGGAACACTAATGGGTTATCATAGGCAAAATATAAGTTATAGGTGATGCGATTCACAGGGTTTGGGAGCGTTAGAGGTTATGAAGTTAGCTTCGATTCAACGTATAATCTTTATTCGTGCCACATGAACTCGTACCATCCTTTTCTTCGTTGCTTTTGATTGGAATTCTCTGGTTTGAATTTTCTCCTTAGAATGTGATTTGATTGTTCCCAACCATACTCTATCATTCTTGTATACCTTTGCTTGCCTATGAATCTGACTCTTTGAATATTCATTCTTGACAATGCCTATGTTTTTGTTTATATATTCTATTTTCCTTGATTTAAGTTCGAATTTATTTTATTCTAGCAATTTTCGAGGGCAAAAATTTTTCTAAGGTGGGTAGAATGTAACAACCCTAGTTTTTAAACATCAAATAATTACTTATTTGTGATTTATTATATTTATTGATAATTTTATTTTAAGGAAATTATTTTACTAAGGGTAATTAAACAAAGTTTTATAATAATTGAAGTTTAAACTAATTAGAATTTTTATATAATTTTTATTGGATATTTGATATAATTGAAATTATGATTTTAGTAATTGAAAAATAAGAAAGAATTATATCGTTCAATTTAAGTAATTTTTATTATGAATGAATCATGTTCTATTTTATTAATTTGTACTCTTAGAGATTAATTTATTAGAAAAGATTAGTTTGATTTTTATAAATACTTTAATTTTAAGTTAATTAATGTTTAAGTACAATTTGTATTATAATTAGTTATTCTACACAAAATTGAAATTAAAGTTTTGGTAATAGAAAAATAATGACAAGTTATATCATTTAATTTGAATAATTAATATTAAGTTTAAACTATATTTTATGAAAATGTGATTACTATGCTTATTTTATAATTTAAATTAGAAATAATTGATTGAACTTAGCAATATGTTGATAAATAATATTCCTAAATATTTTTAATAGAATATATTTGGTTTTAAAATTACTCTACCCTCCAATTTTATCAAAATATCTATTCATATATATCCATATTCTTTTATAAAATCTCTAATTTCTAACCCTAATTCCCAAATTGAATTAGAAACCCTAATTCCTAAATTAATTAAGAAACCCTAACCCTAGGCCCCCTCACCACAGCCGCACCCCACCCCCTTTCACCCCTTCAGTGCAACAATTTCAGAAACGGGAAATTAGAGAGGGAGAGTAAGGGAACGGAGAAGATAAGGGAGGGGTGGGGGACTGTCCGCCGTCACTACCGCCATCCTGGAACATGCCATTGACGCCGATGCAGAGAGGAGGATGAGGTATCACCGTGCTCTTCGCCGCTGCTGTCGAGCCACGCATCGCTGCTATTCTTGCGCCGCTGCCGTCGCCTTCATCGCCGCTCTGTGGAGCCCGCAGAGAGGAACGCGAACCAGTTGCTTCTGTGTCGCGCCGCTGATCTGTCACCGTGCTACTGCGTCGCCACCGCGCCTGGGTGCTGCTGTTGAAGTCACTCCTGCCGCCACTGCTACTAGGGTTTGTCGCCGTTGATGAAGCTTCAGCCACCGCTGAGGAAGGAAGCTCGAACGCCATCACTGGGAAGGAGGATTGGTCGTCACCGAACAGAACGCGATAGTACGGAGAGACATCACCAATGTTGACGCCGGAGCTTGACAAGGGCTGTAGCGTCGTCGCCAAACCACCGCGCCGCCGTAGCTGTCTCCGGGAAGGTCGTTGGAGCTTGCTGAGGATATTGTTCTGGTTCTGAAGCAATTCATCCATGTCAATGCTCATTTTTATCCCCTGTTCTGCCTCTGCCTCTGGGTTCTGTGAGTTGCCAGAGCTCTCTGCCACCAGCAACCAACATTCGAGCTGCCCAGGAAACCACCATTAGAACTATTACTGTTTTGGTAAGCTCTGCCCCTTGTTTCTGCTTCCTTTTCCTACCAATTTGTTTCTACTTTGAAGCTTGTCCCTGAAACTATTTGTATTGTATAAAGAGATTATTGTAAATTATCTTGCCGCCGCCGTTACTGGAGGTAGCTACCGGCTCTATTTGGAGACTGCTGCTAAGTCACCACCGAAGCTAAGAACATGTGCTGGGATCTGATGGAGCACCGCTGCTGCTATGGATTCGTAATATTGGGTTTACAGCGTTTAAATTCTTCAATTATGGCTAATTAAGGTAGGGGATTTATTTCAAAATTAACAGTTTTAAGTTATGAATGCCAATGAGGTTTAGTGAGTAATTGCAAATAATTCATAAACATGATTAATTGATAGGAATAAGCTTGATTTGAGATTGATTTGGTATTGAGATGATTTCCTAGTATTTCAATTAATTTAAGGTTGTGGCTGTGAATGTCATTGGGTGTTCTTGTTGTAAGTGATTGATTAATTGACAAGGTTTATTTTGGATTGAGGCTGTGATTGAAATTGGTTTTCTGATTTTGATAGAATTGATGAAAATTCTGATTTTATGTGATTATGCTGAATTGGTTGAGTTGTAACTGTATCCTGATTATTGAGAATAAATGCTTGCTGTTGATTTTAGTTATCTGATGTATCGGAATGTCTGTGAAATTGACTTGAGACTGGTTGGGATTGGTTTTGGTGGTTATTGAAGGATTGGAACTTAATGGATTAAACTGTCTTGAGAACCTGATTTTTTGAAATGATATAGTAAACTTTAAGAGTATATAAATAATTTTGTAATAGTTAGACTAATTTTCTGTGTCATGATTTATTGATTCTGACTTGGCTGTGATTGTGGCTGGTTTCATTGTTGTAAGTGATTAATTGATGACGTTGATTTTAGTTTGAGGCTATGCTTGTTACCTAAATTTCGGGTTACATTGATTTCTTAATTTGGTTGTTGACTTAAGATTTATTTGAAGATGATGGACATTGTTGCAAGCTGGTTTGGAAAATGTTATTTACTGGATATGTTAATTTGATTGGATAATTTTGTGTGGAGTATTGAATTGAGTTTGAATGAACCAAGATTGAAATTAAAAATTGTAGATCGAGTTAAATTTTATTTGACAAACAGTTCTCCTGAGAATTCGAATTTTATTCGATTATGTCAAGTTGGTTGTTATTGTTGATTTAAGGTTAACTCGAGTTCATTTTGAGAACGGTTAAAGGATTGAAGGTCTATTACTGAAATATTTTCCTAAAGTGTGATCTTTAGAATAAAATGGTTAAGTTTGCTAAGAACTAAAGAACTTTAAAAATAACTAGGAATATGAAAAGTTGGTGTTTGGAATATTAGTTATGAATCTTTGAAGCTGGACTGGTTTACTCTTAAAGAATGGTTTATGGAAACTCTGATTTTAATTGATGTTAGGATGTTGGTTTTAACTGATTAATAATGAGATGATTATTTAGACTCTGTTGTTGTGATAACTGCTGATAAAAGGACTGGTAAATTGTTGAGAAAGAGGGAACCCGTAAGGTTTATATAAAATTGAGGTTTTGTCTGAAATGTTTTGGATTTGGGAAACTGTGTTATTTGATTTATTAAGAACAGAATAAATTATATTTCGATTTTGATTTATTTATGAAAAAGGATTTTGTTATAAAGCTGATTTGATGATTAAAAGAGTTATGGTTTTGGCTTGAAATAAAGGATTACCTTTTAGGAGATTGGCGGATTTATAACATTTGAGTTAGAATAGTAAAGAGTTACTGAACAAGAGTGTGAAATTGATATTTGGTTAAATTTGGGAAGTACCCACGAACTAAATGATCATTGATCTTGGGGAAACCTATAAATTGTTATTTGTTTTATATGCGGGAAAAACCCACGGACTGATAATCATTGATTACGGGAATAACCCATGAATTGCTGTATGTTGATCTCGGGTATAACCCAGTTACTGAAGATCATTATTTGCTGTGTATTGATCTCGGGTATAACCCACGAACTGAAGATCGCTATGTTATTGTGTATTGATCTCGGGGAATAACCCACGAACTGAAGATCTCTGTTTTGTTTGTGAAATAATCTCGGGGATGCCCACGAACTGAGGATCACTATTTCCCCTTGTGCGTATATTATGGGGTCGGGCTTTGCGCCAACTGCCGGTAGTCACGAAGGAGTGGTATTCTTACCATCGACACATATGCACTAAGGACACAAAGGGAAGCCATATCTGGGACTTGTTCCTATGTAATGTCGGGTTGCAGGGTGTAAACCGACACGTGAGCTCATGACCTGCTTAGGACAGACATGCATCATATTGGTTGTGCATTTACATTTGGTTGTGTTTGCTTGTATTACTTTTCTCTGATTGTGTTGTTTGTCTTATTGTGATTTGTTTGTGTGTTGAATTGAGTTTCTTACTTGTGCTAGTAGTTTGTGAATGGATAGAGACGATTAATATCTGTTGTTATGACTGAGAATCAATTATGTGGCTGAAAGATATTTAATATGATAACTTTTGCGATTGAGATCTATTTTGGGTTTAGTAATTTAAAGAAAGTAATTATTTATCTAAAGTAAGATTAAAAAGTATTTCAAAGGGTTTGACAAAGATAGTTTATTAAGCAAAGTTAATTATTTGCATGTTAATCATTACTTTTACGGCATTCCCATTCCCTACTGAGAACGTGTGGTTTGTTCTCACCCCAAAATCTTCCACCCTTTCAGTGACACAGGTTCGAAGACACAGTTTGAAGCTGCGGGCGATTATAGAATTTATTCATGAGTTAAGTGTATGAGTTAATTTGCTTTCATAGAGTTTCCTCGCCCTTATTACTTTAGTCTTTATTTTATATAGAGGGATAGGATTTGTATCTGAGTTTTATTCGAAATCTTTTGTATGACAGATATTATTATTAATTATTATGTGATTATTATTACTTTGAAATGTTTGATATATGATTTTGATAATCAAAAACAAAATTTTATGGAATTTTCTATAAAATAGAAACGCGATATCGCGATATCGAACTAAAGGCTCAATATTAAATAGTTAAAAAAAGACATAGGTTAGTAACTCCTTACTTTTGGTACGATCATGACGTACTGGAAGTTGGGTCGTTACACTTCTTCTTTTTCGAAAAATTCTGTCAGGTCCTCTCTAGAGTGTTGTGCTTTAGCTTCTCTTAGCTTCCTCTTTAGAGTCCTTTCAGGTTCTGGATCAGCTTCAACAAGAATGTTGTTATCCTTGCTCCTACTCATATGAAAAAGAAGAGAACAGGAAAGAAAAGGAATCCTCTACGTCAAAGTATAGAGATTCCTTTATGTGAGTATTATGAAGAGAAGAGTAGAAGAATGAGAAGAGAAAAATTCGAACACAGAGAGGGAGAGAGGGTTCGAATTTTAAGAAGAAGATAAGTGTTAGTGATTAAATAAATAAATAGAATGAGATGAGAGAGAGAGTGAATTCGAATTTTAAATTAAAATTAAAGGAAAATATTTTTGTTTTTATTTTAATTATTAGTTATAATTCGAAATTATAAAAAGGAATAAAATTAAATTAAAACTTAAAATAATTAGTTAATTAAAAAGAATTTTGAAAAAGATATGACTGAAATAGAAAACTTTTAAAATCAAACAAAAAGTCAAGTAGTTAATTGAAAAAGATTTGAAAATCAATTTTGAAAAGATAGGAAGATAGAAAAGGATTTTGAAATTAAGTTTTGAAAGAGATATGATTGAAATCTTATTTTGAGAAAAATTTAAAAAGGAAATTAAAAAGATTTGATTTTTGAAATTAAATTTGATTATTTGACTAATCAGAAACTAAAAGATATGATTCTAAAATTTAAAGATTGATCATTTCTTAATAGGCAAGTAACAACTTGAAATTTTTTTTGAATCAAAACATTAATTGTTAGCATTAATTTTTAAAATATGAAATAAAAATAAGAAAAAGATTTTGAAAATTAATTTTAAAAGTTTTCAAAAAGATATAAAAAATGAAAAAGGTTTGATTTTTGAAAAAGATTTGAAAAAGATAGAAATTTTTAATTTGAAATTTTGACTTGACTAACAAGAAACAATCAAATTTTAAAATTTTTTGACTAAATCAATTCAAATTTCCGAAATTTATGAGTAAAACAAGGGAAAGATATTATTTTTTATTTTTGAATTTTTAATAAGGAGAGAGAAAAACATAAAAATGATGCAAAACATAAAAATTAAGATCAAAACAAACAATGCATGCAAGAACACTTTGAATGTCATGATGAACACGAGGAACACTTTGAAGATCATGATGAACATCAAGAACATATTTAGATGCTAATAATTCAAGAATGCTATGAAAAATAAGAAAAGACACAAAACAAGAAAATGTAAAGATCAAACAAGAAAAATCATCAAGAACAACTTGAAGATCAATGAAGAACACCATGCATGATTTTTCGAAAATAAAAAAAAACAATTGACACCAAACATAAAATTTGACACAAGACTCAAACAGGAAACACAAAATTTTTTTAGTTTTTATGATTTTGTTAATTTTTTTAGTAATTTTTCGAAAATTAATTTGGAAAAAGAAAAGAAAAAGATACAAAATTTTAATAAGAATTCCAGGAATCATGCAATGTTAGTCTAAAGCTCCGGTCCAAAAATTTAGACATGGCTTAATAGCCAGCCAAGCTTTATGTGAAAGCTTCGGTCCAAAAGATTAGACATGGCCAATGGCCAGCCAAGCTTCAGCAGAGCATTACATAGAACAACCAAATTGATGGCAATAAAAAAGCTCCTGCAATGATAAGTGGAAGCCTCGGTCCAAAAGAATTTAGACATGGCTTAACAGCCAGCCAAGCTTCAACAGATCATGATGAAACTCTAGAATTTATTCTTAAAAATTCTGAAGAACAAAATAAAATTTTTGTATATTTTTTTTTGAATTTTTCGAAAATAAAAAGCTTAAAATTAAAATAAAATTATCTAATCTGAGCAACAAGATGAACCATCAGTTGTCCAAACTCGAACAAACCCCGGCAACGGCGCCAAAAACTTGGTACGCAAAATCGTGATTATTCATTCCCTGGCTATAGCGCCAAAAACTTGGTGTGGGAAAACGTGATCTCAAGACTTCTTCACAATTCCGTGTAACTGACCAGCAAGTGCACTAAGTCGTCCAAGTAATAAACCTTACGTGAGTAAGGGTCGATCCCACGTAGATTGTTGGCTTGAAGAAAGCTATGGTCATCCTTGTAAATCTCATTCAGGCGGATTAAAATAGTTATAAGGTTTTGATAATTAAAATATAAATAAAAGAAAATAAAATAGAAATACTTATGTAATTCAATGGTGGGAATTTCGGATAAGCGTCTGGAGATGCTTTGTTGCTTTAGAACTTCTGCTTTCCTACTGCCTTCTTCCAACCATGCGTTACCTCATTCCATGGCAAGTTGTATGATCCTCTCGGATGAAAACAAATCCATATGCGCTGTCACCGCACGGCTAATCATCTATCGGTTCCCGCTAGCGTCAGAATAGGACCATTGTCCTTTTGCACACTATCACTGCGCCCAACATTCGCAAGTTTGAAGCTCGTCACAGCCATCCCTCCCCAGATCCTACTCGGAATACCACAAACAAGGTTTAGACTTTCCGGATCTCAGGAATGCTGCTAATGGTTCTAGCCTATATCACGAAGATACTAATCTCACGGACTCAGTCCGTGTATTAGATATCCAAGAGAGTATACTCCAGCTATCGTCCAATGACTACGTTGAACATCATGTAGATCGCTTTGTGGTTGTCAGGCACGCGATCTTGGCTAAGCGAGTAATGAAGATTGGGTGATTGTGACGGGTTACCCCTTCATTCTGACTTAACTGAATGAAGTACGAGAGTATATCTTGGAGAAGAAGTAGGCGTGAATTGAAGTAAAAACAGTAGTAATTGCATTAATTCATGTAGAATAGCAGAGCTCTGCACCTTAATCTATGAGGTGTAGAAACTCCACCGTAGAAAATACATAAGTGAAAAAGGTCTAGGTATGGCCGTGAGGCCAGCCTCCCAACGTGAACATAAGATCAAAACAGGAACATAAGATGTAAAATAAATCTCTAAAAGTAGTTTTTATACTAAACTAGTTACCTAGGGTTTACAGAAAATGAGTAACTAAGTGCAGATAGTGCAGAAATCCACTTCCGGGGCCCACTTGGTGTGTGCTTGGGCTGAGCATTGAAGCTTTCACGTGCATAGGCTGTTTCTGGAGTTAAACGCCAGCTTTGGTGCCAGTTTGGGCGTTTAACTCCAATTCTGGTGCCAGTTTGGGCGTTTTACGCCAAGATGTTTTAGGCTGTCATTGAACGCCAGTTTGGGCCATCAAATCTCGGAAAAAGTATGGACTATTATATATTGCTAGAAAGCCCAGGATGTCTACTTTCCAATGCAATTGATAGTGTGCCAATTGGGATTTTGTAGCTCCAGAAAATCCACTTTGATTCTAGGGAGGTCAGAATCCAACAGCATCTGCAGTCCTTTTTTAGCCTCTGAATAAGATTTTTGCTCAGGTCCCTCAATTTCAGCCAGAAAATACCTGAAATCACAGAAAAATACACAAACTCATAGTAAAGTCTAGAAATGTGATTTTTAAATAAAAACTAATAAAAATATAATAAAAAGTAACTAAAACATACTAAAAACTATGTAAAAATAATGCCAAAAAGGGTATAAATTATTCGCTCATCAATTGCCAACCGAAAGTCCACTATCAAGAGAAACCTAGCTACAAAGCATTTAGTAATCCAAAGAGATGCTGGGCATCAATGTTCCTAGCAAGAAATTGTGAGCCAAGTGTCTGTGGTGGAGAAGTGTTGAGCAAAATTGAGGCAAAAGGCTACTGCAGCACTTGCCACCAAGCTTTCATTAATAAATAAGCTTTCCAAGGCAAAAGGAAGAAAGAAAAAGCTAGCAAGGGATCAATCAAAAAGCAAGGCAGCATAGCAACTCTAGTGAACCTTTAAGGAAACATTTCATATCAGATAGCTAAGAATAATTGAGCTACATTTGTCTGCATAAAACCCCATGAACCAAGTTTAATTATCTGCTAAATAAGGACATGTATGCTTCTCTATTTGATTTTATTTCTTCTTATGTTGAGTGCTTGCTTGGGGACAAGCAAGATTGAAGTTTGGTGTTGTGATGACAAGTCATCTTATGCTAGCTTTTCAAGCATTTTTCACTTGTTTCATTAGGTTTTATGCACTTTCTTGCATTATAAGTAAGTGATTTGGAGTAGATTTGCATGGTTATGTCAATT
Organism: Arachis ipaensis; assembly: GCF_059453495.1. Lineage (NCBI taxonomy): Eukaryota > Viridiplantae > Streptophyta > Magnoliopsida > Fabales > Fabaceae > Arachis > Arachis ipaensis. The sequence goes on from NC_142443.1 coordinate 90,800,830, forward strand.
CAATCAACCATCAATTATTTGACACAAAATCATGAGGTTTAAGCTAGAATTAGTTAGGTTTTGAATGATTTATAAACCTTGTGAATTTGGTGATGCTTTGATTGGTTGTTTTGATTAATTGTAGGTGAAGAAAAGAAAGAACAAGGAAAGCGTGCTCAACCAAGTGTGGCCCAAGATACAAAAGCGTAGCATTCAAAGGAACCAAGCATAGTGTTCTCAATTTGAGCGGAGCGTTCACTCTTTGAACGCTAATTGGAGCACCAGCTCCCACAAAGAAACAATCAAGCATAGCGCTACGTTATATTTGCAAACTGAGTGCTACAAGGAACCAAAGAAAGCGAGGGCGCTACGTTAACTTGTTAACATTTTCGTGGCCTAACCAAAAGCAAATCAAGGCGTGATATCAAGGAGTGAAGCTAGCCAGGTTTGAAATGGGGACAAGGCGCTACACAACAAGTCTATGGGCAAAAGGAAATTGGCAAAAGGGGGAGCACCAAGGTTCGAAATGGGGATGTGTGCAAGCAAATAAGGGCGCTACTGACGTCGAGTTTTCTACCAGTAAAGAAATTCATAGAAACGGTTGCATTGTAGATATAGTTTCTAAACCGGCAAAAATCCCTTCGTACAAACGTGTTGGGTGTCACAAGTAACAAACCCCTTTTTAAAAATTGTTAACCGAGTATTTAAACCTCGGGTCGTCTTCTCAAGGAACTGCGAGGAAGTATGTTCTTATTATTGGTTATAAAGGTTGTAATCGGGGTTTAGAAGGTGAGAAGCAAGTAATTTAAATGATGAGTGAATTAAATGGCAAGTAAAAATAAATAATAACTGTAAAACAACTTTTGGCAAGATAAGGGAAATTAGAAGTCCAACTTAGTTATCCTTCTCAACAATAATGAAAGTTGTATCTTAATTCCACTTGGTCAACCTTTACCGGAGCAAAGGAAAGTCAAGGGACTAATTAAATTGACCTTTGAATCCTAATTATTTCCTAAGAAAAGGTTGGGATTATTTAAGTTCAACTCAATTAGCAAGATAACGATTATCAATTATGTTGAGTTTAATAACTGTTGAGTTACTAAATTCTTAACCAAAACCAAAAGGGGAAAAAGTAAATTGCTGAAATAATAAAAGTGTCCTTAGATGGGAAGCAATGGCAACTTAAATCAAAGAGAACAATCATAAACTGAAAATACCTCAAATTATCATTAATTCAATTAGAAATCTATAACATGGAATAATTCATAAATTATAGTAATCAATTCAAATGTTGGAATAAATAAATAAAAGTAAAACTAAAAGAACATGAAACCTAGATCCAGAGTTACTCTTAAAACAAGAAGAAATCCTAAATCCTAAAAGAGAGAGAGAGAAGATCTCCCTCTCAACTAAATCTAAATCACTGAAAGGTGAAAATACGCGAGCTCTCTTTGAATGGAAGCATTCCCACACTTTATAACCTCTGGTCTATGCTGTCTGTACTTGGATTTGGGCCAAAAAGGGCTTTAGAATTCGCTGGGGGCGTATTCTGTAATTTCTGGTGCGTGGCCTCTGTCAAGCGTCTGCGTGGGTCACGCGGTCGCGCCATTCGGAGCTTTTTCTTGCCACGCGGTCGCGTCAGTTATGCGACCACGTCATGTGTATTCTGCTTAAGGCGCGCAGTCGCGTTAGTCATGCGGCTGCGTCGCTGCTAATTCGTGCTTGGCACGCGATCGCGTCATCCATGCGATCGCGTGGATACCAGTTTCTTTAAAGCTCCGTTTTGCTTCCTCCTTCCATTCTAGTATGTTTCCTTTTTCATCCTTTAAGTCATTCTGCCTTTAGAAAATCTGAAACTACTCAACACACTAATCACGGCATCGAATGGAAATAAAGGTAATTAAAATAATTAAGCACAAAAGAACTCATTAAATATGGGTTTATCAGCTACGTTATTTCATTTCACTAAGCACTAGTGGCATAAGGAAATTGGCACAAGTGAAGCCACCAAGAATCGAAGAGAGATCCAAGCTCACTAAGGCAGTAGTGCTATGTTACCTTACCAAACGGAGCGCTATGTATGAGGCCTGGTTCGAGGCGTGACAAGGAGCTAAGTGAGCGCTACGTTATTTCATTCCACTGAGCGCTCCACTGGAGGTGTCCCATGGTTCCAATTTTAAATTAAAAAACCAATTTGGACCCACTCCAAGTCTTAAGATCAAAATTAGAAAGTGTATAAATAGAAGTTAATTTGATTTGTAGAAAAAGAGCTTCTTTTCATTTTTAGTTTTACCTTTTGCTCACTTTTGAATTTTACCTTTTAGCTCAATTTTAGTTTTCATTTTGTATTTGGAAATTTGGATCTGAGTTCTTCTTTCTACATTTTCATTCTACAACTTCAGCTATCTGTTCTTGGAATTTGAATTGAGATTGAAGAGCTTCATTGATTCTAAGTTTGAGAATCATCTTCTACCTCTCTTCTCAATTGTTCTGAGAATTGGATCTAAACTTAGCTTTCTGTTTTCATTCTCTGTAACGTCTACTTTTCTGTTTTAAATTTTGGATTGAGGTTGAAGGAATTCTGTTTCAATTCTTGATCTAAAATTCATCTTTGTTTTTCTTCTGCATAATTCTGAGAATTGAGGAATTAGATCCGAGTTTTATTTGCTGTTTCATTTACATTTCTTCTGCAAATTGTTTTCTGTTTGATCAAGGAAGGAATTAAGATCTAGATCTACTTTCTAGTCTCATTGATCCCTGAGATCTTCAATTTCTCTTTTAGATTTTGTAATTGAGCTATATTTCTTTCTGTTCTATTTCCTCAAGCAATTTTCTATTTCTGTTTAGATCTTCTGCAACTCATTTCATCCTCTACTTCTCTGATTTATTGCATTCTACATTTTCCTGTTGAATTCTAAATCCCAACACCTAAACCCCTTTTAATCTTCAAGCAATTTACATTTCTTGCAATCTAAGTTTCTGCCATTTACATTTCTTGCAATTTAAGTTTCAGTCATTTACATTACTTGCACTTTAAGTTTCAACTCAATTTACATTTTCTGCACTTTAGATTCTGTTAATTTCCCCTCTCCCTTTTTTTCATGCAATTTAACTTTTGTTGATCACAGTTTCACTCAAATCATCAACTGTTTGCTTGACTAAATTCATCACCTAATTAAAAATTGCTCAATCCATCAATCCTTGTGGGATCGACCTCACTCATGTGAGTAATTACTACTTGACGCGACCCGGTACACTTGCCGGTGAGTTTTGGTGTGGAATTATGATTTTCACCCCATCAATGACTGTGTCATCCTTGGAAGACCCTTCTTAGGTATTGCAAAAGCTTTGACTAATGTAGCTAAGGGAAAAATGGTTTTCCAATTAGGAGAGGACTACATCTTATTTAAAATGTCCAATCCTAATTCTCCTTCCCATAAGAAAGGGACAACTGTGCAACACCTAGTGTGCTAACCCTCTCTTTCTTTGCAAAGCTTTACAGAGCCCCAGACATCAATTCTAAGTTCGGTGTTGGGCAGCCCTCGACAAGCTCTAAGCACAAAGGTACTAAAAAGAAAGTACCTAAAGGCTGGAAGGACAAGAAAGTCCCAACTGAAGGCCTCTCACCTAGCATGAGAGTTGTCTTCACTAAAAATCCAGTCCTACCATATACAGTGAGCCGTGTCCTATCTCTAGAGCATGTAGAGCTCATTCATGAGAGGACAGGAAAAAAATTCACTATAAGGGGCAAAATTCTGAGCCCTTACTCACCTCCTTAAGGAGATGAAGGTCAAGCTAGTGACTTTAAAAGAGCGCTTATTGGGAGGCAACCCAACTTTACTCAAGTATTTATTTTATTTTCAATTTGTTTTTCTTTCAGTCTTAGAGTCATGATCATGTGCATCAGTCAAGAGACAGAATTCACAGCAGTGAAAACAGAACACTCCAGAAAGAGTGTTAAAGTTGATCGCTAGTGAGGAGGTCCTCATTGGGCGTTTAACGCCCCAAGAGTGAAGCATTGCTGGTGTTGAACGCCATATAGGGAGCAGTCCCTGGGCGTTCAATTGCCGGTGCAAAGAAGTAGGGAATCTAGAATTCTCTAGCCTCTCAAAAACTGTGGGTCCCACAGAATCTTTCACCTACCCCCACCCGCTTCAAAATCAAATTTCCCACCCAAACCCACCCTATGGCCGAAACCTAACCCTTCCACTTCTATAAATACCCCTCTCCATTCCCCATCATACACACACCTCCCTTACCTTCTCCACCCCACAAGGCTGAGCCCTCTCTCTATTTTCTTCTTCTTCTTCTCTATTCTTCTATTTTTGCTCGAGGACGAGCAAAGTTTTAAGTTTGGTATTAAAAAATCATAGTTTTTTTTTCTTTCCATTACCATTCATGGCACCCAAGGTTGGAGACTCCTCTAAAAGGAAAGGCAGTAGCCAATTCTGTTTTCACTGAGAAGAAAGTGATCCCTGAGAAGAAAGTGATCCCTGAGGTCCCTTTCATGCTCAAGAAGAATGAGTATCCAGAAATCCGAAGAGAGACCCGGAGAAGAGGTTGGAAAGTCCTAACCAATCCCATCCAAAAAGTTGGGATTCTCATGGTGCAAGAGTTCTATGCTAATGCATGGGTTACCAAAAACCTTGACACCAGTGTGAACCCAAATCCAAGGAATTATATCACCATGGTCCGAGGAAGAATCTTAGATTTCAGCCCAAAAAGTGTGTGGTTGGCATTCAACTTTCCTCTATTGCAAGGAGATCCTCATCCTTACACTAGGAGAGTCAACCATGATCAGAATTAGATCAAGTGCTCTCAGATATCTGTGTAGAAGGTGCACAGTGGAAAAGGGATTCCCAAGGTAAGCCCATTAAGTTAAGAAGGGTTGACCTAAAGCCCATAGCTAGAGGAAGGTTGAAATTCATCCAAAGATCCATCATCCCTACTAGCAACCGGTCAGAAGTGACTATTAACAGAGCCATCATGATTCATTGCATCATGATTGAAACTGGGGTGGAAGTTCATGAGGTAATTCCTCAAGAACTCTACAAGGTAGCTAAGAAGCCTCACACCAATGACAGGTTGGCATTCCTACACCTCATCTGTCACTTAGGCAGTTTAGCTGGAATGGTCATAAATAGAGATATCTCTATTGGGGAGGATAAGCCTATCACTAAGAAGCGAATGGAGCAAACTAGAGAGCATGCATAAGAGCCTGTGCATCTGCCTCAGTATGAGATCCCTGAGATGCCTCAAGGGATGTATTTTCTTCCCCAAAGCTATTGGCATCTGCCTTTTCATGATCATTTGCATTTGATTTCTTTAAGTTGTAAAATGTTCCATATATCACTCACCTTGCTTAAATAAAATTTTTTATCTGAAAAGAACTGAGAGATGCAAGAATTTCAAGTTTAAAGTAAGATTAGTTTAATTAGTTTGATGTGGTGTCATTTGCTTTTGTTTTCTGAAAGTATGAACTAAATAGTGCATATTTGAAGTTGAAATTTTAGAATGTTGGCTCTTGAAAGAATAAGAAAAAAGAAAAAATATTATTGGTAATCTGAAAAATCTGAAAATTGATTCTTGAAGCAAGAAAAAGAAGCAAAAAGCAAAAGAAAAAGCATGTTGCAAAAGAAAAAAAAATTATATGCATGCAAGAAAGAAAAAATGGCGAAAAAAAAAAAGAAAAAAATAAAAAACAGAAAAATCCATTACTTCCCAAAAATGCAGGAAAATGAGGGCAGATTGAAAAAGCTAGTAACTCTTTAAACCAAAAGACAGGGGTAAAAGGGCCCAAGGCTTTGAGCATCAGTGGTTAGAAGGGCCCAAATTAACAAAATCATAGCCTAAGTGGCTAAAACAAGCTGTCCCTAACCATGTGCTTGTGGAATGAAGGTGTCAAGTGAAAAGCTTGAGACTGAGCAGTTAAAGTCGTGGTCCAAAGCAAAAAGAGTGTGCTTAAGAACTCTGGACACCTCTATCTGGGGACTCTAGCAACGCTGAGTCACAATCTGAAAAGGTTCACCCAGGTAAAGTGTCTGTGGCATGAATGTATCCGATGGTAATACTAGAAAATAGAGTGCTTAGGGTCACGGCCAAGACTCAGAAAGCCGTGTTCAAGAATCAAAATAAGCTTAACTAAGAGAGTCAATAATATCATCTGAGATGCCAAAACTATTCAGAAGCAAAAAGCTACTAAGTCTCGCTCATCTAATTTTAACTAAGCTTCACTTGAAACTTAGAAATTTATTGTATCTTAATTTTCTTTTCTATCCTACTGTGTTTTTAGTTGCTTGGGGACAAGAAACGGTTTAAGTTTGGTGTTGTGATGAGCTGATATTTTATACGCTTTTTGACATCATTTTCATATAGTTTTTAGTAGTTTTTATTTTGTTTTCATTAAGTTTTTATAGGTTTTAGTGTTAAATTTATATTTTTGGATTCTACTATGAGTTTTTGTGTTTTTGGACAATTTCAGGTATTTTCTGGCTGAAATTGATGAGCTGGAGCAGAAATCTAATTCAGAGACAGAGGAAGCACTGCAGATGCTGTCCAAATCTGACCTACCTACTTTCGGAAGCGCTTTTCTGGAGCTACAAGAGTCCAAATGGAGCACGCTTAATGGATATGAAAATCTGACTTCCAGATATTTCCAGCAATATATAATGGTTCATACCTTGCTTCGGATTAGAAGGCCCAAAACTGGCGTTCAACGCCAGCCATCTGACCAGTTCTAGCGCCCAGCGCCAGAAAGGGATTCCAAGCTGGAGTCCAACGCCCAAAAAGGTGCCAGGACTGGAGTTCAACACCCAAGGAAGCCTAAGCACGTGGATTTCATCAAAGCTCAGCCCAAACACTCACAAAGTGGGCCCCAGAAGTGGATTTTAGCACTAAATAGACTGTTTTAACCTTACTACTCATCTGTTTAGTGTTTAAGGGATTATGTTTATGTATTTCAGAATTAAGCAACATATTCACATATCATACACGTTTCATCATTGTTTTACTTCAGTATGAGTTTCTAAACCTCCTAGGTCGAGGGGAGGAGCCCTGCTGAGTCCTATGAATTAATAAAAGTATTTATGTTTCTTCTTCGATCTATGTTTGATCTATCTCTAAGATGTATATCCGATCGTCATTGTGGTAAATAGGATGATCTAACCAATTAGCTTTGTTCATCACATTAAGACAAACGTGCCTAACAAACACCCGCGTCTACTTGGGTTCATGTGAATACTTGGCCAGAAAGCACGAGCCAACAGCTATGTTTATACATCACTCACATGGCTAATCCACGACTTCGTTGGGGACTTCTCGAGACATCAATTCAGCCAATTTCCAGGGAGATTAGGGTCTCTGTGGTAGAGGCTCTAACCCAAAGATACATCATTCTCTGATCCGGAAGATCCAACTTTGTCTGTGCCATTTTGAGTAGGATCGCCAAGAGAATGGACTGTACGCGCTTCACTCTCAAGTAGAGATGGATCCACACTAAACCTGGGGTTCAGATCCGGAGGAGATTGGCAGCTGCTCAAACCAGTGTGAATCACTTACAGCTGGCCATAGAAGAAGATCATTCAAAAGCAAGGAAGACAGTAATACCAGAGTTCATTCAGAAAGATGAAGCAACTCCAACTCTCAACTCTATTCCTATTATTTACTATTCCCAGCATATAATTCCTACCCTATTATAATAATCTCACGAATATTTATCTATCAACCTTCAAATCAAACAACAACCTTTTGATTCTGCCTGACTAAGACCTGCAAGACAACCATTGCTTTCTTCAAGCCACAATCTTTGTGGGATCGACCAAGACTCGCTCAGGTATTACTTGTACGACCCAGTGCACTTGCTGGTACTGCTGCTGTACGAACAGTGTGAGGTTTGCGTACACGCACACCAATTCTACATAACTCTACTTCTAATTTAGAATAAGTTTAGTTTAGCAAACCGATTCCTAAAAATTTGATTAAGGATTTTCAAAGATTAGCTACAAAGTTGCTACAAAATCTGACAAATTTGCAATCATATTAGCAGACAACTTGCAATGAATTAGGTTCAGAAAAATTCCTTGCTAATTAGCGTCAACTAAGCATTCTATTTTGTCTATGAAGTTATCTTGGATTTAGCGATGATTCTGTTGCAGTGGAGTTTGTCGCTAATTAGCGACTACCTTTTACTCTAATTCTTCTATAGAATTAGCTTTTACTGTAGTGATGGCTTTGCGACTATTTATTCGGTAGCAAAAAAGCTTTCCAATGAATTAGCGACTTTTGCGTTTGCCTTGCTAATCTACGACTTGTAATTAGGGAGGAAAGAATTATTTGCTAGGCGGTAGCTAATCCATCACAAATTATATTTTGCTTCAGATTAGTGATGATTTTACGACTATTTTTGTGATAGGTAATCGGCCATATTCTTGTAGTGTTAACCTTAACCTAGGAGGTTTAGTTGCTCATACTGTACAGAAATGATAGTTCTGAGAAGCTAAAGATCAAAAGTTCTTAACAAAGGTGATCTTCCTTCTATTCATACTAATAACTAGACCTAAAAAGGAATTAATAATAATTAGAAATTACAAAAATGAAATAAACATAGCTAAAGGTGCGAAAATCCACTTCCGGGCCCACTTGGTGAGTGTTTGGGTTTAGCTTGGCGTCCAATGATGCACCACTATTTCGTGGTACATTCTATACTGAATATAGGGGATTTTGTCACCCTTTTCCCACATTTAGCCACTAAAATAGCATGGTTTTATATATTCTCCTTAATTTGCGCTTAAGAGTGAAAACATGCTTTTTAGGCCCTTAATTGATTAATTTTAATTCACCTTTGTAACAACCCTAGTTTTTGAACATCAAATAATTACTTATTTGTTATTTATTATATTTATTGATAATTTTATTTTAAGGAAATTATTTTACTAAAGGTAATTAAGTAGAGTTTCATAATAATTGACGTTTAAACTAATTAGAATTTTTATATAATCTTTATTGGATATTTCATATGATTGAAATTATAATTCTAGTAATTGAAAAATAAGAAAGAATTGTACCGTTCAATTTAAGTAATTTTTATTATAAATGAATTATGTTCTATTTTACTAATTTGTACTCTTAGAGATTAATTTATTAGAAATGATTCGTTTGATTAATTTATTAGTAATTTTTATTATGAATAAATTATGTTCTATTTTTAAGTTAATTAATGTTCAAGTACAATTTTTATTATAATTAGTTATTCTACACAAATTAAAATTAGAGTTTTGATAATACAAAAATAATAAAAAGTTATATCATTTAATTTGAATAATTAATATTGAGTTTAAACTATTTTTTATAAAAATATGATTAATATGCTTATGTTATAATTTAAACTAGAAATAATTAATTGAACTTAGCAATATGTTGATAAACAATATTCTTAGATATTTTTAAGAGAGTATATTTGGTTTTAAAATTACTCTACCCTCAAATTTTATCAAAATATATATTCATATCTATCCATATTCTTTTATAAAATCCCTAATTCCTAAACCTAAATTCCCAAATTAAATCAGAAACCTTAATTCCGAAATTGGGAAACCCTAACCCTAATTTTCCCCCTTTCCCCAGCCTCTTAACGCAGCCCCACGCCCTTTCTTCCTAAACCTAACATAGAAACGGAATCAGACAGGGAGAGAGAGGAAATTAGAGTGTGATCCAAGGAAGGAGAGGAGGGAGACACCATTGCCACGCAGCCACCGTTCAGTCGCCAGAGCCGCCGCTGGGGGTTCTTCGCCGTCACCGTCGTCGCCATCCACGCGAGCTGCAGTGCTGCGAAGTCCAGCCAACATGACCTCCGTGGAGCCCGCATCGTTGTCGCTTCGGCTGTTTCCACCGCCGCTGGATCCGTCGCACGCGTTGTCGTCTGAGGAGTCACCGTCGTCCTTGCTCGTCGTCTCCCTTAGGGCCGTCACCGTCGCTGGAGCCAGCCATTCATCCTTGTCGTCGCCATCGCCGCTGGTCTGCCTTGGAACCGCCGTCGAGTAGAACGCGAGGAAGAGGAGTTCTCATCAATATTGTGCACCAAGTCATCGCTGCTGCTTCTAATTCCACCGTTGATGCTACCGCTACTGCCACAACCACCCTTGAGCTGCTGCGCTGCTGTTGACCAATTGAACCATCATCCGAGTTAACCACCCGAGCTACTGTTGGCTTGCTGCTGCTGTTTGTTGGGGTCAAGATCACTGCTGCTGTTCTTGCTCTGTTCTGCCTCTGCTTCTAGTTTCTGGAGTCTGACAAGAATGCCACTGCCGTTGCTGGAGCTGCTGTCGCTGTTGCTCTGGATCCGTTCTGAACCATTATCATCGCTGTTTGGTTGATGCTGAGGCCTTCCATCATCACTGGAGCTTCCCAGAATCATCGTGGTTGTTGCCAAGAGAGCTGAATGGATGCTGGAAACTGCTAACGGAGTTGTCATGTTTGATGATTTTCGTGAGTTACGACATTGAGGTAGGGGATTTATTTTTAAAATTTAACGGTTTAAATTCTAGAATGCCTACAAAGTTAATTGGATAAGTGCAAATGGTTAATGACGGTTAAAAATTATTTAGTTAATTTTAATGACTTGAAATGCATTTGAAAATAGTTAGTTGTTGTGATTATTCTGAGTTGTGACTGGAAGTAGATGCGGTTGTGAATAATGATTAATTTAGTGCGGTTTATTAAATTGAAATATGCGGAGCTGATTATTGAAAATTTGTTGTATGGATAATTGATAAATTGAGTCTAGATTATGGCTATGATTGTGACCGATTTTGTTGCTGTGAGTGATTAACTAATGAGATTAATTTTGGTTGGAGATTGTGATTTTTATTGGTTTTAGATTATTTTGTAATTACCGAAAATCCTGACATTATTTGATTATGCTGAATTGGTTGAGTTGTGCCTGTATTCTGATTATTGAGAATAACTGCTTGTTGTTGATTTTAGATATTTGATGTATCGGGATGACTTTGAAACTGATTTGGGATTGGTTGGAAATGGTTTTAATGGTTGTTAATGTTAATTCATGACTAATTAGAATTAAGTTTGAGAACCATTAAAAGATTGAAGTTTGTTTACTGAATTATTTTCTTGAAATCTTATTTTTTTACTAAAATAATAATGTTAATAATAAATAAACTACTTAAAAACATGGAAGGCTGATTTTTGGAATACTAGTTTATTGAGTTTAATTTTGAAAGAATTATATGATAAGTGAAAGTTAGTTACGAATTGATAAGATGGAAGTTGAATTGATTATGTGGGAATTGTGGGTTATGACCGAACTGTTGACTATTACAAATTGTGAATTTTTTGATTGATTTGAGAACCTCTTACTCGGTAATTGTTGAGGAAAGGTGGAGATTTATTGAGAAAGAGGGAACCCGTAAGGGTAGCTGAGTCCAAATTTTAGAGGAAGTGTTGTCGAAATTTTATAAAAATCTGACGTTTTATTTGAAAAGTCATTTTAGAAGATTTGAATTTGGAAAATCATATTATTTGAGTTTTATTTAGATGAGAAAAGAATTATACTATTTTGAATTTGAATTAACAAGAAAAGGTTTATGTTTCAAGTTTGAATTATTTAAGAAAAGAATTATGTCTTGAATTCAATTTAATATGAAAAGATTTATGTTTTGGGCTTAAAATAAAGGATTACTTTTTAGGAGTTTGGTGAACTTTATAATATTTGAATCCGAATGATAAAGAGAAATGGTTTGAGCTAAGATGTTGTAAAAGTGAAAGATGTAAAGTTTGTATAGTATGATTGAATTTGTATTGCATAAGTGAACAGAGAAAGAAAAAGGTACTACATAAGAATGTGAAAGTTAAGATGAATAATGAGAATGATAATAAATGATGAATATGCGAATGATTATGCAATGATCTGCTGCGTGAAGGTAGTCAGATAGATGGTGGTGCGACCACCGAGAGCGCTTCCCTGGGATACTTAGCTATAATGCTATTCTATAAGTCAGAGGACTCTTACAGAGGTATCAAGAAAACACAACTAGCATATACTCCTGTAAGTCAAAGGACTCTTATAGTGAGTGTGTGCGTGTGCTCTTGTAAGTCAAAGGACTCTTACAGTGAGTGTGTTGGGCAGATATAAGTTAACAAGCTCCGCCATGCAAGTCAAAGGACTCTTGTAGTGGGTTGCTAGTGCTGCCCTGCAAGTCAAAGGACTCTTGCAGTGGTTTGCCTTGCAAGTCAAAGGACTCTTGGGAGGAGCATTGCCAACAGGGAAGCCTTACCTGGTCAAAGGACTCCGGGTAACGTCGGGAGCGGGTATGTAACCGACAAATGAGCTCATTACCTGCACTAGGGCTAGACATGCATCATCCTTCTTTGTGCATATGAATTTGATTGTGTTGCTTGTCTTGGTGACTTCCTTGTGTGTTTGATTAGATATTTTTTGTGATGTTGTGAACTCAGTAAAGTATTGAGAAATGGTATTTGTGAAATGAGGTTTGGGTATATTATTTATGTTGCTGATTTACTTAGTTATTGCGATTGTTGAATGCTATTTGTAGCTGATGAATTGCTAATGCGGCTGAGATTTTATTTAAGTAATATGATTTAAAGAAAGGGATTTAAATGGTTTCAGGTAAGTCTTAAGAAATTTTTTAAAAGGTTTGATAAAGAAAACTACTTTAGAAACATGAGTTAATTATTTGTATTTTAATCAGTACTTTTACGACATTCCCATTCCCTACTGAGAACGTGTGGTTTGTTCTCACCCCAAAATCTTCCACCCTTTCAGTGACACAGGTTTGAAGACTCAGTTTGAAGCTACGGGCGATTGTTATACTATAAATATAAGTTAAGTTGTTTTCATAGAGTTCCCTCGCCTTTGTAGCTTTAGTTTTTATTTTATGCAGAGGGATAGGAGTTGTACTTAAGTTTTATTTAAATTCTTTTGTATAATATTTATTATTAATAATAATTATGTGATTATTATTACTTGGTGATATTTTCTATACGATTTTGATTAATAAAAACAAAATTTTTCTGGAATTTTCTATAAAACTAAACCGCGATATCGAACTAAAGGCTCAATAGTAAATAGTTAATAAAGGAAAACAAGTTAGTAACGCCTTACTTTCGGTATGATCATGAAGTTCTGGAAGTTGGGTCGTTACAACCTTTGATTCCACTAGATGCCTGACACGATCCCAAGGGTGTATTGGTAAAGATTCTCTTTAATAAAACCGCGTTGCAAGTATAGCTCCACCAACAATAATCCTCGGGGGTCAAATTTAGAAGAGGGATTTGGTTGTCACAAGTTCAACCCCAATAGAAATAACCGAAGTATTCAAACCTCGGGTCGTCTCGCAAGGAATGGGCAAACATGTGCTTCGACATTAGTTAAAAATCCGGGGTTGTGAGTTATGAGCATGAAAATAAATGGGAATCTTAACAAGTAAGTAATCTTAAAATGCATCAACTAGTTCAATTGACTAAGCAAAACATGAGCAACTTCAATGAATAAACAACATTCCACTTAATTCTATTATAACTCAAACAAAGAACTACAACTAAAGCAATTGGTTGAGGAAATTGGTTTTCAAATATGAATAATAAAAGCAACTCTTGGCTAGGCTTCGGAATTGGGGTCACCATCCTTGTCTAACAATTATATCTTGACAATTATAAGGAACCAAGCTCATTAAGTCTACTCTCAAAGTCTTAAGTACGTGATATCTACCCCTAGACTTGAAGTACGTCAAATGGCCCTGATCACATCAACCCACAAGTCCCAACCTACCTACTAATTAGATTAGTAGTGGGTTGGCGTCAATGAGTATCAAATTGACCACCTAGGGCTCCCAAATCATCAAATCTATTAGACCCAATGACTCAAGTTTTCCCAATTCCCTTGACCTAGGCCAAGAGTGAAAAAGACTACTCCATAATCAAAGTAAACAATTCATTAAACACTTGGTAAGCATTAACAAAAGACATGTTCAGAATGGCAATTAAATTGAAATCCACAAATACCCACTAACAATTATCAACATATGATCATCCAAACAACAAAGCTAAACATAGAAATCATCAATGTAACATTAACAAGTCAAGATTCATAACATTCATGAAATGGGTATAAGATGATAATTGACAAGAATTCATAAACTATCACAAGATATAAGCAAAATTGTAACAAGGAATTCAAATTGAACAATTAAAACTAGTAATTAACAAGATCCAAGTCACAAATCAACAAAGGACAATCAAATTAAAACTAGATCTAGAGAGGAACAAGGGTTTCTCTCTCTAGAACAACAAAAGAACTAAAAACTAGCTAAAAGTTATGTCCTAGTGCAAAAATGAGTGATCTCTCCCTTTCCTCTAGCATCCTTGGGACCTTTTCCATGCAGAAACAGCTTGAAATTGGGCCTAATGAGCCTCAGAAATCGCCAGGAATGATTTCCTTTAATGAGGTCATGTGCAGCTTTCCACGCGTGCGCGCCATGCGTGCGTACGCGCTGATTGCTTTTGCGATCCACGCGTGCGCGCCAAGTGCGCGTGCGCGTAGGTAAAAATTTCCTAATCCGCGCGGAGGCGTCCATCCTTGCGCGCCGATGCTGCTTTTCCCAAGATCTCAATTTCTTATGTTCCTCCCTTTTTGTACATGCTTTCTCCCTCTCTTCTAAGTCATTCCTATCCTATAATTCCTAAAATTACTCAACAAATATATCACGGCATCGAATGGCAATAGAAGAGGATTAAAATATGGCAATTTTAAGGCAAGATAAGCATGTTTTCCATCATGGAGCAATATTGGGAAGTGAATACAAAACCATGCATTTCTTGTGAATAAGTGCGAGAAATGTTGATAAAATCCCCCAAAATAAGCACAAGATAAACCACAAAATTAGGGTTTATCAAATCTCCCCACACTTAAACCGAGCATGTCTTCATGCTTAAAAATAAAAAGACCAAAGATCATGGTGAAAAAGGGTTTATGAAATGCAAACTACCTAAGTGGATGCATGCAACTAATGTAATATCATCTATCTACTTGGTCAAGAGTAAATCTATCCTCCAAGAATACGTGTGAACATATAGGGTGAAAAGAGTTTGTGCTTCATGAATCCTACCAAATTGAATACCACTAAAGAGTGCATATAACTTGCTAAACGAACGCTTGTGAAAGCCGGGAACAAGCATTGAGCATCGAACCCTCACCGGAAGTGTATCCGCTCTATTCGCTCAAGTGTATAGGGTTCATCACTCAATCTTCTCCTAATCATGCTTTCCATGATTTATCTTTCATCTAACAATTAACAATTACTTAATGCATGCTTACAGGTATCATGAGGTCTTATTCATGGGTTGTAACGGGGCTAGGGTGAAGGTAAGGGTGTATATGGCCAAGTGGGTTTAAAATTTGAGTCCTTGATCAACCTAGGATCCACTAGACACATAGAACAACCTATAAAACTACAATACATTCCTAGATACCCTTGAATTTTACCCTTTTTGCATACTCATGCATTCTTTTCAATTCACACCCCGTATGCATTGTTTTTATTACTTTATCTTGGGGCGTCTTTGTCCCCTTTCATTGCTTTCTTTCTCTTTTTTTTTTATACATCCCCTTTTCTTGGGGTTTCTTTGTGAACCAAAGTGTCAATGCATACGGTTTAATCATTCAACACATGAGTATATTCCCAAAATCCTAGAATTTTCAATTACACTACAATTACATACCTATATATCTACCCGAATTTCCCAAGTATTGATGCCAGGTCATTTTGGCCAGTTTTACTGACCTTTTCTTTACTGTTTTTAGGGTAGTTTCATGCATTTCCTTAGGAAATAAGCTAGTTTTGGGTAGATATTCACTTACATCTTGATTCAAGCATATATTGTGCACTTTACATGATTTCATGAGGATTTTGCATAAATTTAAGGACAAATTGGATGTTGCACTTCCCATGACTTGGACTAAAACTTTGATGCACTTTATTGCTTGATTTCAGGACAAAGGAAGCAAAGAAGAACCACATTAGTGGCTACGTTAGTTACACTAACGTTAACACTAACGTGGAATGGGAGTAACTTGCAAAGTTAATGAGAAAAGTGATTGCCAATAACGCTCTCGAAGCCATCATTACCCACGTTAAGAGTCACGTTAACTAAGTTAACGTGAACTCTAACGTGGAAGTAAAGAAATGGAGCCAATGTTAGTGACACTTAACACTATCACTAACGTTGGACCAGGATCATGAGTGGCCACGTTAGAGTCCACGTTAACATAGTTAACGTGGCCTCTAACGTTAAAGAAGAAAAGGGGGGAAGCCAACGTTAGTGACATTGAACATTGTCACTAACGTTGGCCAAGTCACATAAGGCCACGTTAACTTCCACGTTAACCTAGTTAACGTGGAAGCTAACGTGAAAAGACTAGGTGTCGACAACGTTAGTGACTCTAAACATTGTCACTAACGTTGGGATGAACACACACTATCCCCAAGAAGCCACGTTAACTCCAACGTTAACCTAGTTAACGTGGAAGTTAACATGAAGAAGAGAGGTGACACCAACGTTAGTGACACCCAACATTGTCACTAACGTTGGAAAGAGCCCACACATGCCACCATGAGCCACGTTAACTCCCACGTTAACTTAGTTAACGTGGAAGCTAACGTGGATAAGAGAATGATGAGCCAACGTTAGTGACACTCAACTTTGTCACTAACGTTGGAGATGGCTAGCATGGCCACGTTAGAAGCCACGTTAACCTAGTTAACATAGACTCTAACGTGGGAGCTAAGGGACACATTGGAACGTTAGTGACAATGTTAAGTGTCACTAACGTTCTCGAAGGTTGGCAAGCCTACGTTAAAAGAGCCACGTTAACTACGTTAACATGGACTCTAACGTAGAGAAGGGGGAGGCTTCTCAACATTATTGGGAAAGTTGAGTCCCAATAACGTGCGCGAAGGAGAAAGAGGCAACGTTAGTGGCAACGTTTGTGCCACTAACGTTGAGGTTAACGTGGCTCTTACTTAGGTAAGGAACGTTAGTGAAAAAGTTGAATGTCACTAACATTCTCGAACCCATATCTTCACTGAACGTTAACACCACTAACGTCCTGAGCTAAAGTCTCTGCCCACTCCACACTTTCTCTCTGTAAGTAAAGCTGAGCCCAATGAAGAAGAGAACTGCTTCAAACTCAAGATCCAAAGGCCCATACCCAAGACTTGAAGAATCAACTAGAAGAACAGAAGAGTAGTATATATAGGAGGAGCTTTGAATTATTTTAGAGAGTTGGAAAATAGAGGGAGCCTCTTGGCATAGAACTACTCTCTGTATTTTACTTTCTCTGCACTTCTAGTTTTCATGATGTATTCTTCATCCTTGTTTTCATTTTCCAGAGCTATGAACAACTAAACCCCTTTCATTGGGATAGGGAGCTCTGATGTAATTTGATGGATCAATACTAGTTTTCATTATACTTCTTCTATCTTTTCTCTAGATTTTACTTGAAAGCTTTTGATCTTCATCCAATTGGGTAGTTATCTTGGAAAAGAAGCTATTCATACTTGGATCTCTTCTGAACCATGAAAGAGGAAGGAAGAGATCAAGCTAGAAATGCTTTCTCATGCTGGACCAAATTGGGTTTGGATGGATATGTGACTAAAATCCTCTCAACACTTGGTTTGGGAAATGCATGTGGTATAATCAGTGACCATACTTCATCTCTTCTCATGAGCAATTGACCAAGGAATTGCCTATTGATCAAGATTTGAGAGATTGAATTACAAGAAATTGTAATTCAATCACTTAAGATTGCCAAGGAGATCAATGAGTGAATTGATTGAGGAAGAGATGAAAATGAAATTTATCCGGAGAATGCAACATCTCCTAAGCCCAATGAACCCCCCATTTCTGATCTTACCCATTCTCTTTAATTTCTATTATTTACTTTTATGAGCAATTCCCCCATTCCCATTTATAATTCTGCAATTTACTTTCAGTCATTTACTTTCAGCTCTTTAATTCTATCATTTACTTTTCTGTCAATTACCTTTCCGCCATTTTATTTTCTGCAATTCTCAACTCAAATTCTGGATTCGCTCAACTAGAACATTCCTCTAATTAAAGTTGCTTGATCAATCAATCCTTGTGGGATTCGACCTCACTCTATTGTGAGTTTTTACTTGACGACAAATTCGGTACACTTGCCGAAGGAAATTTGTTGCGAGACAAGTTTTCCGTGCATCAAGTTTATGGTGCCATTGCCGGGGATTGATAGTGCATCAACAATGATTAGATTTGAGGATAACTAGATCGAGCATTTTATTTTTGTTTGATTTAAATTTCTGTTTGAGTCATTTACTTTCTGTTTTAGTTAATTTCTTCCCTTTCCCCTTACTTTTTCTTTGTTATTTGCTATTCATCTCACTAACCCACTAACTGTTTGATATATTGCATCACTCACACTAACAGTAATTCTGACAGATATACTTTCTGCACCTATTCTCTTTGCTTGTACTTGTTGGTTGTATGATAGGGAGAAGAAGCGGGGCTTCATCTTTCTTTGATTCTGAAACTGAGAGAACCTTCCTTAGACTAAGGAGGGAGGCAAGAGAAAA
This sequence comes from Arachis ipaensis, assembly GCF_059453495.1. Classification (NCBI taxonomy): domain Eukaryota; kingdom Viridiplantae; phylum Streptophyta; class Magnoliopsida; order Fabales; family Fabaceae; genus Arachis; species Arachis ipaensis. The sequence continues at coordinate 90,819,450 of NC_142443.1, forward strand.
ACGTGTAGTTGGTGCTGAAGAAGAGGAGGAATACTTTGAGGAATACTTTGAACCAAACATGGAAGAAGACATGGAAAACCATCATGAAGAAGAGGCTCACAACCATGGTAGAGGAGGTCGAGCAAATCATGCTGGGGAGGATAGAAGAGTTTTAGGCTCTTACATCAATCCAAATCCAGGAAACTGTGGAAGTAGCATTCAAAAGCCAACCATCCATGCCAACAATTTTGAACTGAAGCCACAGCTCATCACCCTTGCTCAGAACAATTGTTCGTTCGGAGGAAGTGTCCAAGAGGACCCAAATCAACATTTAACCACCTTCCTGAGAATATGTGACACAATGAAGTCTAATGGTGTTCATCCTGACGCCTATAGATTGCTCTTATTTCCATTCTCACTCAAGGATAAGGCAGCCAAGTGGCTGGAGTTTTTCCCAAGGGAAAGCTTGACAACTTGGGAAGACGTGGTGAACAAATTCTTAGCAAGATTTTACCCTCCTCAACGAATCAATAGGCTGAGAGCTGAGGTCCAAAATTTCAGGCAACAAGATGGTGAAACTCTATATGAAGCGTGGGAAAGGTTTAAAGACCTAACAAGGAGGTGCCCACCAGATATGTTCAATGAATGGGTGCAGCTGCACATTTTCTATGAAGGGCTCTCTTATGAGTCAAAGAAGGCCGTAGACCATTCATCCGCAGGATCTTTGAACAAGAAGAAGACCATTGAGGAGGCCATAGATGTCATTGAAACAGTAGCAGAGAATGAATACTTCTATGCCTCCGAAAGAGGGAACACTAGAGGAGTGATGGAGCTGAATAATGTAGATGCTCTGCTGGCCCAAAACAAGCTCATTACCCAGCAGCTAGCTGACCTCACCAAGAAGATGGAGAGGAACCAAGTAGCAGCAATCTCTACTTCATCAACAACCCAAGAAGGAGTGAATGAAGAAGCAGAGGGTAGTCAGGAGCAAGCCAACTACATTGGGAATTCACCTAGGCAAAACCATGATCCATACTCCAAGACCTACAACCCTGGATGGAGGAACCACACAAACTTTGGGTGGGGAAATCAACAAGACCAAAGCCTTGATCAAAGACGCCCAAATCCAAACAATGCAGCCCACTAACACTTCACATCTAGACCATATCAACACCCCCATAACAACACCTCCCCACATTCATATCAAGGCCAGAATAACCCTATTCAGCCTAACCTATCATCATTTGATGAAAGAATCTCAAGGTTTGAGAATCTAATTGAAGGCATAAGCAAAGAGATTCAAGATAGTAAAGCATTCCAAGAAGAGGTGATATCCAATATGCAGAATCAGGATGCTGCCATCAAGAAACTTGAGACACAAATTGGCTACTTATTCAAACAAATTCCCCGCCACAACCTTCACAGCAAGACTAGCTCAACACAAAGGGAGGAGTGTCAGGCTATCACCCTTAGGAGTGGGAAGGAACTGAAGGAAACCCCCCAGAAACCACAAAAAGAGGACTCAAATAAAGAGGAAGAAGAGCAGGACGAAGCTCGAGTTCCCACTTTGAATTCACAAAAAGGGGAAGGAGTGTTGAAGCTAGATGCCCCAAGAGTCCTATACCCTCAGCAATTAAGGAAGAAAGGGGATGACAATCAGTTTTCGAGATTTTTGGAAATCTTCAAGAAACTGCAAATCAACATACCCTTTGCTGAAGCAATAGAACAAATGCCACTCTACGCCAAGTTCTTGAAGGAGCTCATGACTAAGAAGAGAAGCTGGAAGACAACGAAACTGTGATACTAACCGAAGAATGTAGTGCTATCATTCAGCACAAACTACCCCAGAAATTGAAGGATCCCAGGAGTTTTCAAATCCCTTGTATTATAGGGGAAATCACAGTGGAAAAGGCTCTGTGTGACTTAGGAGCCAGCATCAATTTGGTGTCAATAGCTATGATGAGAAAGATGAAGATTGAGGAAGCTAAACCAACAAAGATGGCCTTACAATTGGCAGACAGATCATTCAAGTTCCCGCATGGCGTCGTAGAAGATTTGCTGGTGAAGGTGGGAGATTTTATCTTCCCAGCAGACTTTGTAATGCTGGACATGCAGGAGGAAGCCAAGGCTTCCATTATTCTGGGAAGGTCATTCTTGGCCACTGCTGGAGCTGTCATTGACATACAAAAAGGAGATCTCACCCTGAGATTGCACAATGAAAAGATGACAATCAATGTGTTCAAGGCCATGAGTTACCCACCAGAGCAAATGGGAGAGTGTATGAGGTTGGACTCACTTGAAGACACAGTGCAGAAAAGTTTTGAAGAAGAAGAACGTGAAGGTATAATAGAGGAGGAGTCTATGTTTAGTGAAGAAGTTGCAATAGCAGAAAGTCAAATACAAGGTGCACCAAAGGAAGAGAAAGAAAGGTCAAAAGCACCCAAACTTGAACTTAAAGCATTGCCACCCTCTCTCAAATATGCGTACTTAGGAGAAGATGAAAATTACCCAGTAATTATAAGCTCATGTCTCAGCCAAGATCAAGAGGATGAACTGCTCAAAGTACTGCGAAACCACAAAGATGCTATTGGTTGGACTCTTGCTGACTTGAAGGGGATAAGTTCGGCCATATGTATGCACAAGATACTGCTGGAAGAAGATGCCAAACCATCCATTCAATCCCAAAGGAGGTTGAACCCAATCATGAAGGAAGTGATACAGAAGGAAGTTATGAAGTTATGGCAAGGGGGGTAATTTACCCAATCTCAGGCAGCCCCTGGGTTAGCCCCGTACATGTCGTCCCAAAAAAGGGAGGAATTACCGTGGTTCCCAATGAGAAGAACGAACTAATTCCTACAAGGACAGTCACAGGATGGTGGATGTGCATAGACTACAGGAAGCTCAACGAGGCTACACAAAAAGATCATTTCCCCCTTCCATTCATGGATCAGATGTTGGAAAGACTCGCAGGGCACGCTTATTATTGTTTTCTCGACGGTTATTCAGGATATAACCAAATAGTGGTTGATCCCAGAGATCAAGAGAAAACCTCATTCACTTGCCCATATGGAGTGTTTGCCTACAGGCGCATGCCATTTGGGCTATGTAATGCACCTGCGACTTTCCAACGCTGCATGCTTTCTATCTTTTTAGATATGATAGAAAAATTCATTGAAGTTTTTATGGATGATTTCTCAGTATTCGGAGATTCCTTTCCTAGCTGCCTACATCACCTTGCCTTGGTATTGAAAAGATGCCAAGAGACCAATCTGGTCTTGAACTGGGAGAAATGTCACTTTATGGTGACAGGAGGAATAGTCCTTGGTCACAAAGTTTCTAACCAAGGCATTGAAGTTGACAGAGCCAAAGTAGAACTTATTGAAAAACTGCCTCCACCCAGTGATGTCAGGGCAATTAGGAGCTTTTTAGGGCATGCTGGTTTTTACAGAAGGTTTATTAAAGATTTTTCAAAGATAGCCAAGGCCTTCAGCAATCTCCTTGTATCAGATACACCATTTATCTTTGATGAAACATGCATGTTAGCCTTTGAAAATTTGAAAACTAGGTTGTCCTCTGCTCCTATCATTTCCCCACCTGATTGGAATTTACCATTTGAATTGATGTGTGACGCATCTGATTTTGCAGTTGGGGCAGTGTTGGGACAGAGGAAACATAACTTAGTCCATGTGATATACTATGCGAGCAAAATCCTTAATGATACTCAAAGAAATTATACCACTACTGAAAAGGAGTTGCTGGCAATAGTTTTTGCATTTGACAAATTTAGATCATACCTCATTGGTGCTAAAGTGATTGTTTTTACGGATCACACAGCACTTAAATATTTGTTTGCCAAGCAAGAATCAAAACCAAGACTAATAAGATGGATCTTATTGTTGCAGGAATTCAATATTGAGATCAGAGACAAGAAAGGAGTGGAGAACAAGGTAGCAGATCACCTATCCAAGATTCCTCATAATGAAGGTGGAACACCTGATACAAGTGTGAACGAGTTCTTCCCTGATGAGCAGTTAATGCTAGTTCATAAAGCACCATGGTTCGCAAACATTGCAAACTTCAAGGCCACTGGGGCATTGCCTCCAGAGATCAATAAACATCAAAAAAGGAAGCTCATGAATGATGCAAAGTACTTTGTCTGGGATGAGCCATATCTATTTAAGAAGTGTTCAGATGGAATCCTTAAAAGATGTGTTTCGGAAGAAGAAGGACGAGAGGTCCTATGGAATTGCCACGGCTCATGCTATGGAGGTCACTTTGGAGGGGATAGAACTGCAGCTAAGGTGTTACAAAGCAGATTCTTTTGGCCCACCCTTTTCAAGGATGCCAAAGAGCTAGTGAAGAGCTGCAATGAATGCCAAAAATCTGGAAACTTGCCCAAAAGAAATGAGATGCCACAAAATTTCATCTTGGAACTGGAATTGTTTGATGTGTGGGGAATCGATTTCATGGGACAATTCCCAACCTCATATGCAAACAAGTACATCTTGGTAGCAGTGGATTATGTTTTCAAGTGGGTAGAAGCTATTGCAACCCCAACAAATGATAACAGGGTAGTCATGAACTTCCTCAGAAAGAATATCTTTAGCCGGTTTGGAGTCCCACGAGCACTCATCAGTGATGGAGGGAGCCATCTTGTAACAGACCACTAGAAGCTCTTCTCCTACGATATGGGGTAAAACACAAGGTAGCCACACCCTACCATCCCCAAACAAGTGGACAAACTGAGATATCCAACAGAGAGCTAAAGAGGATTATGGAAAAGACTGTGGGTGCATCAAGAAAGGATTAGTCGAAGAAGCTGGATGATGCTCTTTGGGCATACAGAACAGCATTCAAAACACCACTTGGAATGTCCCCTTATCAACTCGTTTATAGGAAGGCTTGTCACTTACCACTAGAGCTGGAATACAAGGCTCTCTGGGCTATCAAGATACTAAACTTTGACAGCATTGCTGCTGGTGCGAAGAGGATCTTGCAGCTGCAAGAGATGGAGGAATTCAGGTCACAAGCCTATGAAAATACTAAGATGTATAAAGAGAAGGCAAAGAAAAGACATGACCTGCATCTTGCACCCAGGAGTTTCGAAAAGGGGCAGCGAGTACTCCTCTACAATTCCAAATTGAGACTATTCCCAGGAAAACTCAAATCAAGGTGGTCTGGACCTTTTCTTGTCACAAAAGTCTCGCCTTATGGACACATCGAAATCATGGATGAAGGTTCTGAAAGGACTTTTACAGTGAATGGACAAAGACTCAAGCATTATCTGGGCAACATGGGGGAAAGCCCCAGAATAAATTACCATCTCAAGTAAAGGAGGAACCGTCGAGCTAGCGATGATAAAAGAGCGCTCTGTTGGGAGGCAACCCAACTTCAGGTAGTTTCTTTTTCATCTTTATTTCAATAAGGATCACAAGTTGTTTCCCCTGTATTGCGAGAAGCTAAGTTTGGTGTTCCACACCAAGTCAATTCAAGAGTGAAAGTGTGATTCTAAGTTTGGTGTTCCACTAAAGACATTAATTAGAATTATACCCCATTCCCAAAACACGTTGTTAGCTCCAACCAATCAAGGGAAACCATTTAGATGTAGCTAGACTTTAGTAATAATTGTTCTGTTAACAACAAGATATGAGGTTCTCTGCATATATGCAATGTTTTATACTGGGCAAAGAACTAAGTTTGGTGTTCACACACCAAATTGAGTTCAAAAGCAACAAGCATACATGCAAGCTAACTATGTCTCAAGTGCTTTGGGGACAAGCAACTTTAATAACTTTGCAGGAATCTTATGAGGAAATGGTGCACCTTCACCCAAGGAAGTGAAGTAGCAAGGACTAAGATGATGACAAAGAAAAGGCAACTAGACATCATCACCCGAAGGTTGCATTGTTACTTAATTCCATTATACTCAGAATTGTTGAAAATAGGAAGTCTGAATGCACTTTTTATTAATAGTTACTCGCAGTTTAAACCTTTTTAAATTCCATTTTTTTTAAGTTTTTGTGTTAAAGAGGTCTCTGTGTGCTAGTCTCTATGTCACTGCATCGTTACTTTGCTTACTTGTATGTTTGTCCCTTTAAATCAAATGAAAAGAGAATGAGTGTTTTCAAAAGACCAGAGAGGAGTTCATACTATGTAGTAAGTTCCTGAATTTGTGGTGTGGTCATAAGTTAGCTAAGTTGGTTCAACCATAAGGTGGGAAGACAACTATCTGTCAGGAATACTATGCCTGAGACACACCCCATGAGACTGGTTAAATAAAAAGATCCTAATAAGAAAAAGGGAAAGAACAATAAAGGTTAAAAAATAAAAGAAAAAGAGTAAGCAATAAGGCTAGGCACCAATGGTTTTAATCTTGAGACATGTGTCTGTGGTGCTCCTGTGTGAGGGATCTACTTGGATGAATAAGCTCTTAGGGGTGCCTTATCACTTGGTAACTTGGGTTAACTAACCCGGGATTATCAGCTGAAAGTCCACTATCAAGAGTAACCCTCACTACAGAGCATTTAGTAACCCAAAGAGGTGCTGGACACCAAGGTCTCAAGAAAAGAAAATAAATAAACTATGTGCCTGTAGTGTGTATGTATGGGGGAGAGACTTGAGCAGGTAAGTCCTTAGGGGTGCTTCAACACCTAGCACCTTGAACCAACTGGTTCGGGAGTGTTGGCTGAAAGCTTATCTTAAAGAGTTGCCCCCTTACAGAACACTTAGCCTAAGAACACAAATAAGCCCTGAAATAACAACAAAAGGATCAATAAATAAAAGTTTCATGGGATGCAATCACAGTGAGTATTCTAGGACATGATAAAGGTCTAAAAGCCAGAAATGAACCTATGTTGCTATGCATGAAACCACCATAAAACCAGGGACATGACTTCCACAAGAATGACTCGTTTCTCTTAGAATTCCTTTCATCATTCTCTTGTTCCAGTACTTGCTTAGGGACAAGCAAGCTTTAAGTTTGGTGTTGTGATGCCAGGGCATTTTGGCCAGTTTCACTGACCTTTTCTTTACTATTTTTAGGGTAGTTTCATATATTTTTTTAGGAAATAAGCTACTTTTGGGTAGATATTCACTTACATCTTGATTCAAGCATACATTGTGCACTTTACATGATTTCATGAGGATTTTGCATAAATTTAAGGACAAATTGGATGTTGCACTTCCCATGACTTGGACTAGAACTTTGATGCACTTTATTGCTTGATTTTAGGACAAAGGAAGCAAAGAAGAACCACATTAGTGGCTACGTTAGTTACACTAACGTTAACACTAACGTGGAATGGGAGTAACTTGCAAAGTTAATGAGAAAAGTGATTGCCAATAACGCTCTCGAAGCCATCATTACCCACGTTAAGAGTCACGTTAACTAAGTTAACGTGAACTCTAACGTGGAAGTAAAGAAATGGAGCCAACGTTAGTGACACTTAACATTATCACTAACGTTGGACCAGGATCATGAGTGGCCACGTTAGAGTCCACGTTAACTTAGTTAACGTGGCCTCTAACGTTAAAGAAGAAAAAGGGGAAGCCAACATTAGTGACATTCAACATTGTCACTAACGTTGGCCAAGTCACAAAAGGCAACGTTAACTTCCACGTTAACCTAGTTAACGTGGAAGCTAACGTGAAGAGACTAGGTGTCGACAACGTTAGTGACACTAAACATTGTTACTAACGTTGGCATGAACACACACTATCCCTAAGAAGCCACGTTAACTCCAACGTTAACCTAGTTAACGTGGAAGTTAACGTGAATAAGAGAGGTGACACTAACGTTTGTGACACCCAACATTGTCACTAACGTTGGAAGGAGCCCACACATGCCACCATGAGCCACGTTAACTTAGTTAACGTGGAAGCTAACGTGGATAAGAGAATGATGAGCCAACGTTAGTGACACTCAACTTTGTCACTAACGTTGGGGATGGCTAGCATGGCCACGTTAGAAGCCACGTTAACCTAGTTAACATGGACTCTAACGTGGGAGCTAAGGGACACATTGGAACGTTAGTGACAATGTTAAGTGTTACTAACGTTCTCGAAGGTTGGCAAGCCTACGTTAAAAGAGCCACGTTAACTACGTTAACGTGGACTCTAACGTAGAGAAGGGGGAGGCTTCTCAACGTTATTGGGAAAGTTGAGTCCCAATAACGTGCGCGAAGGACAAGGAGGCAACGTTAGTGGCAACGTTTGTGCCACTAACGTTGAGGTTAACGTGGCTCTTACTTAGGTAAGGAACGTTAGTGAAAAGTTGAATGTCACTAACGTTCTCGAACCCATATCTTCACTGAACGTTAACACCACTAACGTCCTGAGCTAAAATCTCTACCCACTCCACACTTTCTCTCTGCAAGTAAAGCTGAGCCCAATGAAGAAGAGAACTTTTTCAAACTCAAGATCCAAAGGCCCATACCCAAGACTTGAAGAATCAACTAGAAGAACAGAAGAGTAGTATATATAGGAGGAGCTTTGAATTATTTTAGAGAGTTGGAAAATAGAGGGAGCCTCTTGGCATAGAACTACTCTCTGTATTTTACTTTCTCTGCACTTCTAGTTTTCATGATGTATTCTCCATCCTTGTTTTCATTTTCCAGAGGTATGAACAACTAAACCCCTTTCATTGGGTTAGGGAGCTCTGTTGTAATTTAATGGATCAATACTAGTTTTCATTATACTTCTTCTATCTTTTCTCTTGATTTTACTTGAAAGCTTTCGATCTTCATCCAATTGGGTAGTTATCTTGGAAAAGAAGCTATTCATACTTGGATTTCTTCTGAACCTTGAAAGAGGAAGGAAGAGATCAAGCTAGAAAAGCTTTCTCATGCTGGACCAAATTGGGTTTGGATGGATATGTGACTAAAATCCTCTCAACACTTGGTTTGGGAAATGCATGTGGTATAATCAGTGACCATACTTCATCTCTTCTCATGATCAATTGACGAAGGAATTGGCTATTGATCAAGATTTGAGAGATTGAATTACAAGAAATTGTAATTAAATCACTTAAGATTGCCAAGGAGATCATTGAGTGCATTGATTGAGGAAGAGATGGAAATGAAATTGATCCGGAGAATGCAACATCTCCTAAGCCCAATGAACCCCCCATTTCTGATCTTACACATTCTCTTTAATTTATGTTATTTACTTTTATGAGCAATTTCCCCATTCCCATTTAAAATTCTACAATTTACTTTCAATCATTTACTTTTAGCTCTTTAATTATAGCATTTACTTTTCTGTCAATTACCTTTCCGCCATTTTATTTTCTACAATTCTCAACTCAAATTCTAGATTCGCTCAACTAGAACATTCCTCTAATTAAAGTTGCTTGATCAATCAATCCTTGTGGGATTCGACCTCACTCTATTGTGAGTTTTTACTTGATGACAAATTCGATACACTTGCCGAAGGAAATTTGTTGCGAGACAAGTTTTCCGTGCATCAAGTATACCGTCCTATTTGAATGATACACATCCTAACTTACCTAAGCCAATCAAGGATTCAAATTCAGGGACATTCATGGTTTTTCACTTAGGGTTGGTGATGTGCTCTATTTAAGAACAAAAGGGTTTATCAAAGGCTCAAAATTGGTTAGCAATTGTAGATACAAGGGTTAAGGCTATTTGGGAGAAGTGACTATTGAAATGATGGCCTCAATCATGTAAATGCATTCATGCACAAAGCAATGGACATATAGAATCAGACAAAGCAAGGATCACAATCATAGAGAGAGAGATATGCACACAAGAATGGAAATAATGGTTAAAAGATGTAACCATGCAATAGGCTCAAAACTTTCATGCTTCTGTTCTTAGCTCAATCACTATATTCCAAAATACATTCTTAAAGCAAGTTTACTGCAAAAATTTGGTAGGCCACCCAGAACACGGTTTCTTGGAATGAAAGTTATTGTTTTGACCAAGTAACTCTATAGAAACTAACTGTCATGCAAAGGGTATTTACAAGCAAGACTAACTACACATGCAATATAAAAAGAAAAATAAATCCATGGGTATTGAGGGGAAGAGAATGTTACCCATGGAGATCGGTCGAACGACCTCCCCACACTTTAGAAGTTAGCACGGTCTTTCGTGCTACAAATAATACGCAAGGGACGGTCGAGACCGGAACTTTCACTATCCCCTTCATCAGAGCTTCCATCACTTGGGTTTGGGGTGGATGTGAACACTTGGCGTGCAATAATCAAGCAATGAGCAATTATGAGATACTAAACCAATTTAAAACCCAAAATAGAACATCAATCATCACATAAACATCACACAATGGCAAAGGTTAGAGAAAGAATGACAAAAGATCTATTAATGCAAATTAAGCTCAAATTCAACATCCATGGAGAAATAAGGAAAAAGGAAAAAGAAGCAAATAAAAGCAAGAAACATCATCATGCAAGTAAAAGAGAGACTAAATAAAGCAATAAGAGCCATCTAACTAGAAGAAATAAGGCAAGGGAAAGTGGAAGTAAAGGAAAGTACGAAGGAACAAGGTTGAACTTTCTTTTGTGAGGATGAGAGGGAAAATAAGAGAAGTGTAGTGCTACCGAAAAGAGTGGTTGTAACCGGTGAGTGGCCGGAGACAATGGTGGTGGATTGTGGAAGAAGAAGAAGAGAAGGGAAATGATGGATGTAGAAGAAAAAGAAACTAAAGAAGAGAAAAGAGAATTTAAAGAAAGAGAAACGGGGCAGGCGCGAGGGTATTAAACTGATATGCGCAACCGGCGCGCGCGCGCAAGGTGCGCTGGCGCGTCGGTGTGGGTGCTAGCAGATGGCGCGGGCGCGTCAGTGGTGCGAGCGCGTGAGAGAGGTTGTGCGAGGTAGGCGCGCGGGCGCGCACCTTGCGCGGACGCGTGCTTGAGGTGTTTTGCCACTGGTGCGGACGCGCACTACGCGCGGACATGTGGGTGTTGCACAAGGTTGGCCCAATTGTGGCACAACTCTTTGGTTCTTGTACCAGGGAGTTCACATATCGCCATCGGCACGCACGCGCACCGTGCGCTAGCGCGTCAGTGATTAATTTGCCAGAGTGCGCGCAGGTGGCATGTACGCGAATGCGTGAGTGCCTGGCGCGAGTTGGGCACGAAGTGGGCATAACTCTCGGGTATTTGGCCCAAGAGTAGAGATTTGCTACCGGCGCGCGCGTACTTGCGCTGGCGCGTCGGTGCCCTTTTTCAAAGAACAATTTTTTGTTTTCTTTACTTTTTCACACCCTATCTACAAGAACATTCTTCCTATCCAATAAAATCAGCAAGACTAACATTCCTATGCACTCAATCAATTATCAAAAAACTACAAAATTCTCAAGAAACTAAGAATACAAATAAGATGGTATAAACAAGGAAGATCTTACCATGGTGGGGTGCCTCCCACCAAGCACTTTTCTTTAACGTTCTTAAGTTGGACGGTCCTTTTCTTAAGCTTCCTCTCTTCTTGGTGCATCCTCCAATATGTACACCTCTAGCTCACTTGGAGGCTTGCAACCATGATACCTCTTCGCTCTATGTCCATTCACCTTGAAAGTTGCTTCACTTTTGGGATCAAAGAATTCCACCACTGCGTAGGGCTTTATCTCCTTCACCTTGAAAGGTCCTTCCCATCTAGAGCGGAGCTTGCCAGGCATAAATCGGAGCCTTGAGTTGTAGAGGAGGACGTCATCACCTTCTTGAAAGTCCTTCTTCCAAATGTGATGGTCATGGATTGCTTTAGTCTTTTCCTTATAGATTCGGGCATTCTCATATGACTTGTTCCTCAAACATTCAAGCTCCTCCAGTTGTAGCTTCCTAGCTTCAGCCGCCTTGGCTAGATCCATGTTGCACTGCTTTACCGCCCAATAGGATTGATGCTCAATATCCACCGGAAGGTGGCATGCCTTACCATAGACAATCCGGAAAGGGCTCATCCCTATCGGAGTCTTGTAGGCCGTTCTATACGCCCATAATGCATCTCCTAATCGGAGGCTCCAATCCTTTCTTTGTGGATTGACCACTTTTTCCAAGATCCTCTTGATTTCCCGGTTGGACACTTCCGCTTGCCCATTCATTTGCGGATGATAGGAAGTAGCAACCTTATGCGTCACTCCATAGCGCTTGAGCAATGCTTCTACCTTCCTGTTAGAAAAGTGGGATCCTTGGTCGCTCACGATTGCTCGTGGCGACCCATAACGGCATACAATATGATTCCTTATGAAAGAAACAACGGCATTGGCGTCATCAAGGCGGGTAGGTACGGCCTCTACCCACTTTGACACATAGTCAACCGCTAACAGAATATATAGATATCCACTAGAGTTGGAAAACGGTCCCATAAAGTCAATGCCCCATACATCAAATATCTCATAGAACAACATAGGTTGCTGAGGCATTTCATCCCTTTGGGATGCGTTCCCTGACTTCTAACACTGATGGCAAGACACACATAACCGGTTAGCATCCTTGAATAAGGTTGGCCACCAGAATCCACAATCCAAAACCTTTTTAGCGGTCCTTTGTGGGCCAAAGTGGCCACCACATTCGGACGAATGACAAGCTTCAAGAATTGGTTGGAATTCGGATTCTGGGACGCATCTTCGAATTACTTGGTCCACGCCTCTCTTCCACAAGTGAGGGTCATCCCAAATATAGTATTTGGAATCACTCCTCAACTTGTCCCTTTGGTTTTTCGAAAAGTTAGGAGGGAAGATTCTTGCAACCAAGTAGTTCGCCATTGGGGCAAACCAAGAAAAGCTAACCGACACAGCATGCAAACTATCCAATGGGAATGAGTCATTGATCAGAAATGGATAAGTTTTTAAATTCTCAATGTGGCTTAAATGATCTGCAACCAGGTTTTGAGATCCACTCCGGTCCCTAATCTCAATGTCAAATTCTTGCAAAAGAAAGATCCAACATATGAGTCTAGGCTTTGACTCATTCTTTGTCAATAAGTACTTTAAAGCTGCATGATCTGTGTATACCACTATCTTTGAACCTAGCAAATAAGATCTGAATTTATCTAGAGCATGAACAATGGCTAAGAGTTCTTTTTCAGTAGTGGTATAGTTGGATTGTGCTGCATCTAGTGTCTTAGAAGAGTAAGCAATGACATAAGGGAGTTTACCATCGCGCTGTGCAAGCGCAGCACCCACAGCATAGTTTGGCGCATCGCACATTATCTCAAATGGCAATGTCCAGTTGGGACCTCGCACAATCGGTGTTGTGGTAAGAACTCTCCTTAGCTTTTCAAAAGCTTTTACACATTCATTGTCAAACTCAAAATCCACATCTTTTTGGAGTAGGCGCGACAATGGCAAAGCAATCTTGCTGAAGTCTTTGATAAAGCACCTGTAAAATCCTGCATGTCCCAAATACGAGTGGACCTCCCTCACGGATGAGGGGTGAGGCAAAGTAGTAATAACATCGACCTTGGTCGGGTCCACAGAAATGCCCTCATGAGATACTACATGTCCTAACACTATACCTTGTTGTACCATAAAGTGACATTTTTCAAAATTTAAGACAAGGTTAGTGTCAACACATTTAGCCAGGACCTTGGCCAAGCTCTCTAAACAACAATCGAATGAGATACCATAAATGCTGAAGTCGTCCATAAAAACTTACAGGCAATTCTCCATTAGATCAGAGAAGACACTCGTCATGCACCGCTGAAAAGTAGCGGGTGCGTTACATAGTCCAAATGGCATCCTTTTATAGGCAAAGGTGCCAAACGGACAAGTAAACGTGGTCTTCTCCTGATCTTCAGGAGCCATATGTATTTGGAAGTAGCCAGTAAATCCATCAAGAAAACAGTAGTGAGATTTACCTGCCAAGTGGTCTAGCATCTGATCGATGAAGAGTAAGGGGTAATGGTCTTTTCGTGTGGCGGCGTTCAATCTTCTGTAGTCAATACATACTCGCCACGCATTTTGGACTCTTTTAGTGACCAATTCACCGTCGTCCTTCTTGACCATTGTGATGCCCGAATTCTTGGGAACAACTTGAACCGGGCTTACCCACTCACTGTCGAAAATTGGATATATGATATCCGCATCCAGTAATCGGGTGACCTCTTTCTTCACTACATCAAGGATGGTTGGGTTGATCCTCCTTTGCGGTTGCCTAACCAGCTTGGCTCCATCTTGGAGAAAGATCCTATGCATGCACTTGCGGGGGTCAATTCCCACAATATCCGCTACGCTCCATCCTATTGCTTTCTTGTACTTTCTTAGAACATCTAGGAGCTTTCCCTCTTCTTCACTTGAGAGCTCACTAGCAATAATGACCGGAAACCTTTGGTTATCCTCTAAGAAAGTATACTTCAGATGAGATGGAAGGGGCTTCAGTTCACGTTTTATCTCAAGATGAGGTTCCTTTTCATCAAGCTCATGGGACTCATTCTTGACAACTTCCTCTTGTTCATCATCTTGGTCATCCGTCTCTTCAACAACGGGGTAGCACAACTTGTCATGATCTTCTTCTTGCACTTCCGCTACCACTTCATCAATTACATCACATCGGAGCATGGAATGTTCTTCGGGAGGATGTTTCATGGCTTCCTCTAAATTGAACTTGATAGTCTTGTCTCCAACCCCAAAGGAATATACACCGGTGAAGGCATCTAACTCGAATTTTGAGGTTTTGAGGAAGGGTCTACCAAGTAGAACGGAGGATGAGCTTCTATTTTCTGTTGGAGGCATTTAAAGGATGTAAAATTCAACCGGAAAAACCAAATCCTTAATTGCCACGAGTACATCTTCTGCTATTCCCATCACTGTGATCACACTTTTATCAGCTGAGGCAAATCTCACCGCCGACTTCTTCAATGGAACTAAATTCAACTGCACGTAGATAGAAAGCGGCATGATGCTAACACAGGCCCCCAAGTCACACATACAATCATGAAAAGTGTATCCACCAATACAACAGGACACTAAGCACAGTCCAAGGTCACCACATTTTCTTGGAATAGGTTCCATCAAGGAAGAAATTGAACTACCCAAGGATAATGTCTCCAATTCTCCTATCCTATCCTTGTGTGTACACATGTCTTTCAAAAATTTTGCATACTTTGGAATTTGTTGAATAGCATCAAGGAGTGGTATAGTTACCTCAACCTTTTTGAACACTTGAAGCATGTTCAAATCAAATTCTGGTGTCTTCTTTGCTTTCTTTACCATGGAAGGAAATGGAATAGGAATTGACTCATCCATTATGGCTTTCCTCTTGGGTTCTTTGAGGTTACTCCTTCTTCCTCATGCCTTTTGTCTACCACCTCTTCTTCATGTGGGGCTTCAACGACTACCTCTTCCTCATGAATTTCTCCCATGACCTTTGGAGGTATCTCCTCTAACGTAGTCCCCGACCTTAGAGTGATGGCGTTGAGACCGTCCTTTGGGTTTGGTTGGGGTTGGGATGGAAGGTTAGAAGAACTTGAGGGTTGGTTAGTGTTGTTATTGGGGTTTGGTGGTTGGTTTGACATGTTCATCTTTGAAAGCAAGTTGGTGAGGTTAGCCAATTGGGTACTCAAGGCATCAAATTGAGCCTTGTTGCTCTCATCACGTTTTTCCATAGCGGCTCTAAGCTCTTCAACTTGATTGTTGGAAGATGGAGGAGTTTGGTTTTGGTTTTGTTGTCTATGGTGTGGTGCTTGGTACTTGGTGTAGTTGTTTTGGTTTTGGTTGGAGTAGCTTTGGTTGGCTTGGTAGTTGGTGTTGTTGTGATGGTATTTGGATGAAGATTGGTTGTTGTTGTGATGAGAAGAAGAGTTGTTCCACCTTTGGTTTTGATTGCTCCCTTGTGCATTATCTCTCCACCCTTGATGTTGATTACCACCTTGATGGTAATTGTTTTGACCATGAGAAGGGTAGGGTGGACGGTTGTTGTAATTCACATTGGCTACCACAAGAGCATGTTCCTCTTGAATTTGATGGCATTGGTCAATGTAATGTGTGGTGCTAGAGCACAAACCACAAATTCTAGGAGGGCCTTCAAGTTGAGCAACTGGAGGTGGGGCTTGAACGGCTTGAATGGAGTAGTATTCCTTTTGATCCTTTTGGATTTGTGTAACGATGGTGGTCATATCCCCAAGTGCCTTGGTTAGACTTGCTTCGGAAGGGGATGGTTCTACCACACCCTTGAGAGGATTACTTCTCACCCTTGTGTGTTGTGTCGCTTCGGCAACGTCCTTTGTCAAATTCCAAGCTTCTCCCTCCGTCTTGTTTTTCAAAAGGGAACCGCCACTAGAAGCGGTGAGCAATCTTCTATCTTCCGCACAAAGACCTCCGGTGAAGTAGTTAATAAGCAAGTGAGTGGTCATTCCGTGGTGTGGACATGACTCCAATAGCCTCTTGAACCGAAACCAATACTCGTACAAACTCTCTTGGTCTCTTTGCATTATGCCCAAAATCTCCTTCCGAATGTAGTCGGTCGTCTCCGGTGGGAAGAACTTATCAAGAAACTCTCTCCTCAAGAAATCCCAATTAGTCACAATCTCATCCGGTAGCGAATAGAACCATGTTTTTGCTTGCGCTTCAAGAGAGAAAGGGAAGGCAAAAACCATGATAGCTACCTCATCGGCTCCATGCCTTCGAGCCGTAGAACAAGCAACTTGAAAATCCTTCAAATGTCGGATGGGGTCTTGACCTGGCAACCCATGATACTTAGGAAGTAAATTTATCAAGCTACTCTTCAACTCAAAGTTCGGATCAAGGTTAGGATACATTGCTTGCAACGGTTGAAGTATGATATCTGGAGCTCCTTGCTCATGCAAAGTAATCCGGCATGGCTCCGCCATGTGTGGCTCACCTGTATGATGCAAAAATGAATTAGTAGTGTCAATAGAAGAATAGGAAGTAGCGGACTCCAAGTCACTCTCGGTAACGCCTAGTGATTCGGTGTTTTCCTCAAGAGAGGCCGAAGTACTAGGTGTATAGTCCAACCGCCGTCTAGCTTGCCGAGTGTGTAACAAAGTTCTTTCGATCTCGGGATCAAAATTGGCTAAGCTAGAATTCGGTTGAGACCGAGTCATCAAACTTGAAAGTCATAGCACAAATGTAAAAGAAATCTAAACTATGGCTAAGTATTGAAAGAAGTAAAATATCTACAATATTCACATATTCACATAACCAATATCAAGGCATACGTTGCAACCATTCCCCGGCAACGGCGCCAAAAATTTGACATGATCCCAAGGGTGTATTGGTAAAGATTCTCTTTAATAAAACCGCGTTGCAAGTATAGCTCCACCAACAACAATCCTCGGGGGTCAAATTTAGAAGAGGGATTTGGTTGTCACAAGTTCAACCCCAATAGAAATAACCGAAGTATTCAAACCTCGGGTCGTCTCACAAGGAATGGGCAAACATGTGCTTCGACATTAGTTAGAAATCCGGGGTTGTGAGTTATGAGCATGAAAATAAATGGGAATCTTAAGAAGCAAGTAATCTTAAAATGCGTCAACTAGTTCAATTGACTAAGCAAAACATGAGCAACTTCAATGAATAAACAACATTCCACTTAATTCTATTATAACTCAAACAAGGAACTACAACTAAAGCAATTGGTTGAGGAAATTGGTTTTCAAATATGAATAATAAAAGCAACTCTTGGCTAGGCTTGGGAATTGGGGTCACCATCCTTGTCTAACAACTATATCTTGACAATTATAAGGAACCAAGCTCATTAAGTCTACTCTCAAAGTCATAAGTACGTGATATCTAACCCTAGACTTGAAGTACGTCCAATGGCCCTGATCACATCAACCCACAAGTCCCAACCTACCTACTAATTAGATTAGTAGTGGGTTGGCATCAATGAGTATCAAATTGACCACCTAGGGCTCCCAAATCATCAAATCCATTAGACCCAATGACTCAAGTTTACCCAATTCCCTTGACCTAGGCCAAGAGTGAAAAAGACTACTCCATAATCAAAGTAAACAATTCATCAAACACTTGGTAAGCATTAACAAAAGACATGTTCAAAATGGCAATTAAATTCAAATCCCCAAATACCCACTAACAATTATCAACATATGATCATCCAAACAACAAAGCTAAACATAGAAATCATCAATGTAACATTAACAAATCAAGATTCATAACATTCATGAAATGGGTATAAGATGATAATCGACAAGAATTCATAAACTATCACAAGATATAAGCAAAATTGTAACAAGGAATTCAAATTGAACAATTAAAACTAGTAATTAACAAGATCCAAGTCACAAATCAACAAAGGACAATCAAATTAAAACTAGATCTAGAGAGGAACAAGGGTTTCTCTCTCTAGAACAACAAAAGAACCAAAAACTAGCTAAAAATTATGTTCTAGTGCAAAAATGAGTGATCTCTCCCTTTCCTCCAGCATCCCTGGGTCTTTTTCCATGCAGAAACAGCTTGAAATTGGGCCTAATGATCCTCAGAAATCGCCAGGCACGATATCCTTTAATGAGGTGACGTGTAGCTTTCCACGCGTGCGCGCCATGCTTGCGTGATAAACCCATATTTCATGAGTTCTTTTGTGCTTAATTTGAGTGATTTATACAATCCTTCACCTGCTTATTCACATTAATTGCATGGTTTTACTTTCCCTTCCTTATTATGTCATATTGTGAAAAAACATGTTTCCTAAGCTTTAAAAATTAATTATTTTAATTACCTTTATTTCCATTTGATGTCGTGATTAGTGTGTTGAGTAGTTTCAGATTTTCTAAGGCAGAATGACTTAAAGGATGGAAAAGGAAACATACAAAATAGGAAGGAGAAAGCAAAATGGAGCTTTAAGGAAACTGGTATCCACGCGATCGCATGGATGACGCGATCGCGTGCCAAGCACGAATCAGCAGCGACGCGGCCGCATGACTGACGCGACCGCGCGCCTTAAGCAGAACGCACATGACGCGGTCGCATGATTGACGCGACCGCGTGGCAAGAAAAAGCTCCGAATGACGCGACCGCGTGACCCACACGGACGCGTGACAGAGGCCACGCACCAGAAATTGCAGAAAACGCTCATAGCAATTTCTGAAGCCCCTTTTGGCCCAGATCCAAGTACAGACAGCATAGACCAAAGGTTATAAAGTGTGGGAATGCATCCATTCAGAGGGAGCTCGCATATTTTACTTTTCAATGATTTAAATTTAGTTGAGAGGGAGATCTTCTCTCTCTCTTTCTTAGGATTTAGGATTTCTTCTTATTTTAAGAGTGACTCTCAATCCAGGTTTTATATTTCTTTGTTTTAAACTTCCCTTTCACTTTATTTATTTATTTCAATATCTGAGTTGGCTATTTACCTTTATAATTGGATCTATGAATTCTTCCATGTTACAGACTGTTATTTGAATTAATGATATTTGAGGTATTTTCAGTTTATGATTGTTCTCTTTGATTTAAGTTACCATTGCTTCCCATCTAAGGATATTTTTATTATTCTATCAATTTTACTTTTTCCCTTTTTGGTTCTGGTTAAGAATTCAGTAACTCAACAGTTATTAAACTCAACATAATTGATAATCGTTATCTTGCTAATTGAGCTGAACTTAAGTAATCCCAACCTTTTCTTAGGAAATAAATAGGATTCAAAGGTCAATTTAATTAGTCCCTTGACTCTCCTTTGCTTTAGTAAAGGTTGACCAAGTGGAGTTTAGATTCAACTTTCATTATAGTTGAGAGAGATAACTACGTTGGACCTCCAACTTCTCTTACCTTGCCAAAAGTCTGCTTTACAGTATTTATTTATTTTAATTGCCATTTACTTTACCTGTCATTTAAATTACTTGCCTCTCATCTTCTAAACCCCGATTACAACCTTTATAGCCAATAATAAGAACATACTTCCTCGCAGTTCCTTGAGAAGACGACCCGAGGTTTAAATACTCGGTTATCAATTTTAAAAGGGCTTTGTTACTTGTGACAACCAAAACGTTTGTATGAAAGGAATTTTGAAGGTTTAGAAACTATACTTGCAACGAGGATTTATCCGCAAATTTCTAGACCACGCAAAAGTTCCTCTCATCAAAACGGCGCCGTTGCCGGGGAACTGCTAACATGTGCCTTATTATTGGTTATTGTAAATATTTTTCTTTTGCTTGTTTATTTATTTTTGTTTTTCCTTTTTATCTTTATTTGCTACTATGAAATCTCACCCCTCTCGCTTTGAGTTTGGTTCTAATATTGTTAAGGGAAATAGAAGTTACAGCAGGAATGTGTACCAAGGTCAGACAAATCAAGGATGGATGAAACCAAGAGGATCTAATCAACCCTTTTGGCAGCAACACCCTCCGAGATATCCTGGACAAAGACCATTCTACAGTGCATACCCAGCTGAAAGACATGGTGGACAACCTTGTAACTACCAATAAGCCCCACCCCGTGCATATAAACCATCATTTCAACATAACCTCGAACCACCACACTCACAAGCTTCTCTTTACCATTCGCCACCATATGATCCTTCTTTACCCCAATACCAATCCAATCATTCCCAATCACCACCACTTTCCTTTGTATCATGTCCAAGTCTAGCAACCCGAGAAGCAGAGGATCGCCTAAGAGAAACAGTAATTAAATTTCAAACAACCATTCAACAACTGGAGCAAGCAATGATTCAATGGGCTTCTAGGCACTCAGATACACAAGGATTAGCCACAGCTCCATGTGGATAGCCCAATGAAGAGCAGAGCATGAAGGAATTGCCATAAACTCCAGTGGACAAGACAGAGCATGAATTTGTACTAGAACAGTTAGAAGAAGCTGTCATTGTTCAAGAAGAAGAGTTGGTTGAAGATCTAGGAGATGCTGAACTTCCGTGGGAATCCAGAATTGAGAAAAATGCCGTCAAGGAGACTACAGTTGATGCTAAGGAGGATATTTCTCCAAGGCAAGTCGTTTATGAAGAATCAGACGGAATAATCCAAGAAACAAATTCCCTCGATAATGATAGTCACAAGTCTAACTCTCTTAGTGATGAACTTGCATCCGCAAGTGAATTCTCTGAGATCGAAGAATCTTCCCCAAGTGAATATGAAGATGATGCAGAGGTAGATTTCTCTCAACCTCCAATCTATGACTCAAGTGATGAGGAAGACATAGAAGACTTTGACCAGGACACAGATACAATTGAAGATCTTTGCAAAGAAGTGGAGGAATTCACAGAAGAGCACAAGGAAATGGAACTAGCAGAACGACCAAAAACACCTATCCCAAGGCCATTACCACCTAATACAAGCTTCAAGTGGGTACAATCCTTAACTTATAACTTTACTTATTCACTTGAATATGGTTTGCTTGAAACAGATGGCCAGCTTAGAGCTCTCTGCGGCTTTAAGAGTAAGAGGGAAATGGCTCGTACTCAGAGCTGGTGCACAAGGTTCAATAAGGTTCCACGCTTCACCTCGAAGTACACGGATTGTTATCACGCTCAATTGCATGGATCACGGGGAACGTTTGGTCACCACGGTGAGATTCTACCTTTTAAACCGCCCGGATGGAAACATGCAGATCAAGACGGAGGCGGATTTAAAAGCAAGGCTTGGAATCCTGGACTCTATCCTGACATTCGTAGTCCCGGGAGCCTGAAAATCTGTTTGGCGCTGCTCAGAAGCTTTGCATGCTTAGTTTGGGACCCCGGAGGCTATTGGCATTCCAAGCACTGGTGGAGATTTTTGGACGAATTTAAATATAAACCACCATAACAGAATACTCCTCCAATGTCCAACTTAAGGACTTTAACTAAAAGTGCTAGGTGGGAGACAACCCACCATGGTATGGTCGCTTCTTTTTCAATTTATTTCTTGTTAAATGCTTTCATTTTTCCTTTTTCATTTTAATCTATTAAACCTGGAATCATGCATAGCATTCATGTTAATCATTGCATTCTGCATTTTTCATGCATATATATAAAAAAATAAAAAAATAAAAAAAAAGGGTGCACGACGCGACCGCTTGCCCCATGCGATCACGTCATATTGCGAGAAACACCACCCACGCGACCGCGTGACCCACGCGGCCGCGTGATATATATATCGGCGTAAGGATCCAATGAACAGAAAGTTAGGCTGGAATCGTCCAGCCCTTGTGCGTTTCGCACAAATTGGCCCACGCGATCGCATGCCCATGCGATCGCGTCACTTGCACAATACCAATCCCACGCGACCGCGTGAGCGACGCGATCGCGTCGCATGGATTGCACATCACCCCAAAAGGAGACAGAGAGTTGCGCTAAAACGGCGCTGGAGTCGTGCGTTCAGCACGAATTCCGGCGACGTGATCGTGCGACCCACGCGATCGCGTCACCCTTCTTTCCCCCCTCTCATGCGATCGCGAGCCCCACGCGATCGCGTCATTCCCATTTTCACCCCAACCACGCGACCGCGTGGATTCGAAAGTATAACCCCCTCCAGCCACGCGAACCCTATCAGTCGTGCAGCCCCCACCCCCAACCCTCTTCTCCCTCTCTGCTCCCTCTCCCTCCAACCACCACCCAGCACCACCCAGCCGCCACCGCGCCACCACTCAGACGCCGCCGCCGCAACAGACACCACCGCCGCAACCCCCTCCCCTCCCTTCTTCTCCCTTCTTCCTCTCTCCTCCCCTCACCACCACTGCCCTCCGCGACCACCGCCCACCACCGCCGGCCATCCAGCCGCGCCCCCCCTCTCTCCGCCACCCACCCGCAAACCCCCCTTCTCCTATCACTAACCCTAAACCCTCCCTCTGCCACTACCCCCATCAGCCGCCACCGTGACACCGTGCCCCGCCACCGCGCCGGACGCCGCCGCAGCCACCTTCTTCCCCGTTCCACCCCTCCCGCCTACCAAGTTCCGCAAAATGCAATCCCCTTTTATCCGTTCGTCATTTTTCTATAATTTTTTTCCGTTTCTGTTCATCATTAGGATAGATAGATACGCATGATGTAGTGGATTTTTAGGTTGTTAGGTAGCTTAGGCTCTGGTTAGTGGATCTAGGTCTGTTTACTTGCACTATTCCTGTTTATGTTTTATCCTAACTACAATTTTGCTGTTCTTGTGACCTCATTCATATGCTATGATTTCTTGCAATTGCTGCTTGTTACTCCAGATTTTCCTGTTTCTATTCATTACTGGTAACTGCAGCAAGTTTTTAATTCATATGAACTGCTATGATTGCTGTTTATTTTCCGGGACAATCCAATTTTAGCCGGAATACTGCCAAAATTTTTTGTAAATTGTTTTCATTCATGTTTTGGTTTGGCATTTCTGAACTCTGTTTTACTCTGCTTTACCCAAACCATTTCATGAATGCTATGGCAGACATTCTTATCCTCTTTGATTTCCTGGTTCATAAACTGCATTTGTGATTCACTGATTCCAATTTTTGCTTTCTTTATATCTATTCGAATCAGCATCACCCTGTTTTCCTTGTTCAATTATGAGTACTTCTATTCTTACCTGTGAATCCTTGTTATATGGAATTTTTCTATGCCACTTACTTTAACCCGCACTTTACTAACTCATTAATTTTAATTTACTAATTTCCTTTTCAAATTCTAACCATACTAACCCTTTTGATCTCTTTTCTGTTTATTTTCACTTTCCTCTAACTTTCTAACCATGGCATATTGTTTATTTTTCCATTTAACATAAATTCAATCACATTTTATTTACTCATTTTCCTTATTCTATTTCTCCCTTGCTGCTTTGAGTTTCCTTTGTTTAATTGCCTAATTGCTTTCCTATTTTTATCCATATCCTGATTTTCTATTTTTTAGGATGTCTGCCTCACAAAGGAAAGGAAAAGGCAAGGCTACTGGCAAGCGCAAGAGAGGAGATTCCTCCCAGTCCATCATTGCTCTAATGCACGATTCTTCATGACGGGAGAAGAACTTTACACAGCAGGAAAAAGCTGACCAGCTGCTCCCTGCGAATGACCCAATAAAATTTGCAAACCGGAAGTACCCGGCTTTTGCAAACTCCAGAAATCTATATCTGGAACGAACTCTGAAGATTCCAGAAGCACTCCAGCAGTACACCACTGAGCAAATCAAGCAAAGGGGCTGGTTCTTTCTGGAAAGAACACTGACAGAGGTCAATTCATCTTGGGTACGGGAATTCTACTGCAACTACTATCTCACTATCCTAGATGCAATGAACCTGAGAGAAAAACAAATTCTAGTCACTGAAGAGGCCTTAGAGGACATTCTCCGGCTCCCAGCCAAGTCCGATCAGCTTGATGGTTATTCAAAGGCTGAGGAGGACATGCGTCAGATGCAGTTTGATTGGGATGCTGTAAAGGCACGGATAGCTCTCGACCCGACAGTCCCTTGGGAGATGGGTCAGGACACTACCATGCCTAGAGGGATCAAGAGAGCATACTTAAATGATAAGGCTCGGTTATGGCATCAGATCTTGAGTAATTATGTGATGCCGAGTACTCACGAGACGGAGATCTCGGCTGCTATGATCACCCTCCTTTGGTGTGTGCTGGAGGGTAAGGACCTTTATCTGCCACGTTTCATTCGGCATTATATGGCCAGGGTCCACGTCCGAGGCACCCTCCCCTTTCCATAAACTAGTTACACAGCTTGGCCGTCGAGCTGACGTGCCATAGGAGGCTGCTGATGAGAGACCACCAACGGCGGATTGCAGGAAGATCATTCCGCACAGCCGGAACTTCTTAGCCTTGGGCCATAGACCACCACCATTCACTGCTACTGATGAGTCAGCCCCACCGTCTGCTGGACCCTCTTCCTCCACTACTGCACCACCTACCCCTGCGACCACCACTGCACATCCACCTGCTACAGAGCCCGTCTATCATCTGGTGCACCGCTTGTTCCGACGACTTGACTAGATGGAGCGTCGCAACAAGCGGCGCTATGAGCACCTAAAGCTGATGATACGCTCCGGTGACATCCCCTCCGAGCACGACACACCCTCCGAGGCATCTGAGGAGGAGGCGGATGCACCCGAGGCAGAGACCCATCCCTAGGAGGCAGCACCAGCCGCACCACAGGCAGCGGTCCCACATTAGATTGAGGCTGCGGATCTCGAGATCCCGATCCAGTCAGCACCTCCTCCACAGCAGCCAGACCCTCAGTCCACCACCACCACCGAGACTCCAGCTACCATCCCTCCCAGTGATGACACTCCTTCACACCCGGCTTGATTGAGCATCGAGGACGATGCTTCCTTTTAAGTGTGGGGAGGTCGCCATCTCTGGCGTTTATTTTGGTGAACCACTACACACTTTTTCTTTTATTTTGGATATTTTTTTGTATTTTTCTTTTTACTGTTATTTTCTGAGTACTTATACATTGCTTTTATGTATTTTTACTCTATTTTCTGCATTTTGCATCTTTAGTTCATATTTTAGCCATTTAGTTTATTTTAGTTATTTAGTTTAGTTTGCAATTCTGATTTATTAGTGGATTAATTAGTAAAGTTTACCCTTTTTAGCATAAGATAGTATAGTTTAAATAGAAAAATATAAAAAGGAAGTAAGCTAGGAAATTGAACATATCAGATTTAAATCCACAAACCTTATATATAGCAGCATTACATGATGTAGTTAAGCTGACAACATTTCATCAAGGAGGAACATTAAAACTTTAAAAGCTACCCTAAATAATTTTTTTATGAGAATAATGGGAATTTTTAACTAAACCTGCATACAATATATAAATGATATATGATGCTTGAGTTAGAGAACACACAGCCTGTGAGTCTTGAGCTTAATTGTATGGTTGCAATCAAACCATAATTTCATTTCTGTGTGTTTCATTTCTTTTTATTCTGATGTTCTTTTCTTTGCTTTAATCTATATGTCCAATTATAGAATATAGAATAGATACATACCAAGAGAATGATTGAGGCCATCATTTGATTTTAGCTCACTTACCCCAAATTAGCCTACCTTTTACATCACCCTTGTTAGCCCCCTTGAGCCTTTTAAAACCCCTTTATTCTATTTAGCCAAATTACTAGCCTTAAGTAGAAAAACAACAGAAAATCCCAAGTGAATCCTTGGTTAGCTTAAGATAGAAAATTATAAATAGAGAAAAATGTGGGAAACCTTTTGGGAACATGGGTAATAGAAACAAAAGGGTAGAAAAGTTAAAAGGAGTAAAAATAAAATTTGGGAAGCATGCTCATGAGAAAATCTAGGTGATTCAATTACCATGTGCATTAAAAAAAATTATTTTATTTTTCAGCATCTTAATAAAAGGGGATACAAAAGAAATTCCCCAATGCAAAATAAAAACAATGCACATGGGATAAAAATAAAAAGTGAAACATGAGCATGTAACAATAAGTGGGATAATATGAAAAAATAGGTAAAAAGATATTATTTTACTGAATATGTATGTTAGGTGAGATCTTAGTCTAATTAAGGATTCACTTATTAGCTCACTTGACCCTCTACATAAATTCTTACCTTTACCTTGACCCCATTACAACCTCAATTAAAGACCTCATGACTTTTTGGTATGACTATATTCTATAATTGTTGATTGGTTAGATGAAAAACAAAGCTATAGAAATTAAGAATAAAAAGAAAAATAGAGTGAATAAACCCAATAAACACTGAGTGACTAGAGAGTAAACACAAAATCCAGTGAGGGTTCAATAACTCATCAACATATATCAATGCTTAAATTTACTAATTGTTTTGCAAGTTTGTACAATGTTTTCTTTCCCATCTCATTTGCTAAAATGCTTTATTATTTAAGGGTTGGCTATATATATATATACATGACTCCTTGAGAATGTAAATTAACTTGGCTACATGTAAGCTTTATATATGAATGAATAAATTAGAGTTGTATAATACATCATTCATTTAGGTAGTTGCATTTAAATTAGGTTGCATTGTATGATATTCCATCACTTTAACCTTAATTATTTACCTTGGATTTAGCATGAGGACATGCTAGTGTTTAAGTGTGGGGAGGTTTATAAACCCATATTTCATGAGTTCTTTTGTGCTTAATTTGAGTGATTTATACAATCCTTCACCTGCTTATTCACATTAATTGCATGGTTTTACTTTTCCTTCCTTATTATGTCATATTGTGAAAAAACATGTTTCCTAAGCTTTAAAAATTAATTATTTTAATTACCTTTATTTCCATTCGATGCCGTGATTAGTGTGTTGAGTAGTTTCAGATTTTCTAAGGCAGAATGACTTAAAGGATGAAAAGGAAACATACAATATAGGAAGGAGAAAGCAAAACGAAGCTTTAAGGAAGCTGGTATCCACGCGATCGCATGGATGACGCGATCGCATGCCAAGCACGAATCAGCAGTGACGCGGAGGCGTCCATCCTTGCGCGCTACTTCCAGCCAATCCCATCCACGCGTGCACGTGGAGTGCGCGAGCGCGCCGATGCTGCTTTTCCCAAGATCTCAATTTCTCATGTTCCTCCCTTTTTGTACATGCTTTCTCCCTCTCTTCTAAGTCATTCCTGAAATTACTCAACAAATACATCACGACATCGAATGGCAATAGAAGAGGATTAAAATATGGCAATTTTAAGGCAAAATAAGCATGTTTTCCATCATGGAGCAATATTGGAAAGTGAACACAAAACCATGCATTTCTTGTGAATAAGTGCGAGAAATGTTGATAAAATCGCCCAAAATAAGCAGAAGATAAACCAAAAAATTGGGGTTTATCAATGCCTTGATGTATTTGCTAGTGTTTTCAGATTGAAAAGGCTAGGAATAGATCAAAGGATTGAAGAGAAAGGCTTGCAAAGTGGAAAAATCATGGAAAATCAAGGATTTGGGATGCATTCATCGACGTGCACCTGTAGCAGACGCAGACGCGTGGAATGTGAAGTCGCATGGCGACACGTACGCGTACATGACGCGTACGCGTGGAAAGCAAAATTTCCATGCGACGCGTACGCGTGACCCACGCCTACGCATCGATGCTCGCACGTGACTTCATTAAAGTGAAAATGCTGGGGGCGAATCCTGGGATTCCCATGCCCAAATCCAACTCAATTCTGAGCCTATTATATGTAGAAATCAATAGGACTCAAAAGGGGGGGGGGGGAAGTCATAATTGAATTTTGGAGGGAATGCTTTAGTTAGGTTCTAGAGAGAGAAGCTCTCTCTTCTCTCTAGAATTAGGATTAGGTTAGATTAGGATTTCTTAGATCTATGTTTAATTCTTGCTTTCATCTACTTTTCCTTTACCATTTCTTGTTCCTTTTCCTTTCCTCTCTATAGTTTTGCATTTCATTCTTGTAATTGTTCATTTGTTGTTGATGCACTTTTATTTCTTCTATTTCTCTTTTAATGCAATCCATGTTTTATGTTCCTTTATTGTTGATTTGAATTGTTGTTGTTGAGTTCCTTGTAATTAGTAGTTGTAGATTTACTTTCCTTGCAATTCTATCTTGCTTTCCTTTTATGCCTTCCAAGTGTTTGGTAAAATGCTTGGTTGGATTATAGAGTAGATTTTTCTCCTCTTGGCTTTGGTAGAGTAATTGAAGACTCTTGAGTTATCAAACTCGTTTGTTGATTGATAATTAAAAGTTGCTAGTTGATTTGAATTCCACTAACTCTAGTCTTTCCTTGGGAGTTGACTAGGACTTGAGGATTCAAGTTGATTTATCCACTTCACTTTCCATCATAGCTAGAGGTTGACTAAGTGGGAGCAATGGACAATTGATGTCACAATTGAGGAAGATAATAAGGATAGCACTTCTAGTTCTCATTACTTGCCAAGAGCTTTCTTAGCTATTAGTTTTATTCTTGCAATTTACTTTTCTTTTTCCTTATTCAAAACCCCAAAATATAAATTTCATAACCAATAACAAGAACACTTCCCTGCAATTCCTTTGAGAGACGACCCGAGGTTTGAATACTTCGGTTATTATTTTTAGGGGTTTGTTACTTGTGACAACTAAATTTTTGTATGAGAGGATTCTTTCTTGGTTTAGAAACTATACTAGCAACGAAATTTCATTTGTGAAATTCTATACCATCGAAAATTCGCTCATCATCCAACTTGGAGGAGTGGGAATTGTACGCCCACTTGGGGGTTTCCACGCAGCCTTGATGCTCCCTTGGTGGCTTGTGCACAAATCCCCACACTTCATACAACTGTACCAGCAAGTGCACTGGGTCGTCCAAGTAATACCTAAGCGAGTCAGGGTCGATCCCACGAGGATTGTGGTTTGAAGCAAGCTATGGTTATCTTGCAGGTCTTAGTTAGATTTGTGAGATCTAAACTAGGTTGACATTAAAGGAATAAAAGTGTATAAAATACTTTGTAAATTAAATTATAAACAGTGATAGGAAGATGGTTAAGGCTTGGAGTTGCTTTGTCCTTCTGGATTAACTCTGGTCTTACTATCTTCTTTGCTTGTGAATTATTCCTTCAATGGCACGCTGTATATGATCAACCCCTCTCTTGAGAAGTCACCAATGCTCCTCCAGATCTGCGCACCAGGGTTAGTGTGCATCCAGTCTAATTGAGGGTGAAGCTTCTGAAGTCTATTCTCCTTAATGATCCTACTCAAAATGCCACAGACAAGGTCGGATCTTCCGGATCATAGAATGCTACACCTTTGGATTCTAGCCTCTACCACAGAGACCCTAATCTCCCCATACCTCAGCTGAACTGGTGTCTCGAGAAGTCCCCAACAAGGTCATGGATTAGCCATCTGAGAGATGTATAATCAAGCTGGCGGTTCACGCTTTCCAGTCACGTATTCACACGAACACAAGTAGACACAGGTGCTGTCAGGCATGCGGTCCTTGTATGATGAACGGAGCTGGTTGACACATTCTATCCCATTCACCATGTTGAAGAACGAATATACATCTTAGAATTAAATCAAACACGGATCGAAGAAGATTAGTAATACTTTTATTAATTCATAGAACTCAGCAGGGCTCCTCCCCTAAACCTAAGCGGTTTAGAAATTCTTACTAATAAGAAAATACAATGATAAATGAAATTATGGTATAAAGTTGTAAAAGATGTTGTATAAAATACATAAATCTAATCCCTTAAATACTAAACTAATGACTAGTAAGGGTAAAACAGTCCTTTTAGTGCTAAAATCCACTTCTGGGGCCCACTTGGTGAGTGTTTCGGCTGAGCTTTGATGAGATCCACGTGCTATGAGGCCTCTAGGGCATTGAACGCTGGCTAGGGGGTCCTCTTTGGGTGTTTGAATGATGGTCTCTTCTCCTTGGGCGCTGGACGCCTGAAAGAGGGTAAGAAGCTGGCGTTAGACGCCAGTTTTGGGCCTTTTAATCTGAAGCAAAGCATGAACTATTATACATTGCTGGAAAGCTCTAGAAGTCAGATTTCCATTGACATTGAGACCTCTCCATTTGGACTTCTGAAGCTCTAGAAAAGCTCTCCCAAATCTTTACTGGATACTTGCATTGATTCCAAGTGAAAGTGTCACACTAAGTTTGGTGTGCCACTTATTCTTTATGCAAAGTATTATGCTCACCTTCTTAAGCTTGCAATCACAATGTCTCTGTCTCTTGTGACTTGATTATTATCTTTAATTTTGCTTGCTTGAAACACATGTACTACTAACATTTCTTGTGTAAGACATTCATGATCCATCTTAGCCCCATAGCCACGGTTCTAATAGTTGCTTGAGGATGAGCAAGCATTCTGAGTTTGGTATGGGAAGGAGGAGAATGAGAGGAAAATGACAACAATAGAGAAGATGAACTACAAGGTTGTAAAGTTTCTTTTCCTCTCATTTGTTTCAAGCACTATAAACTGCATGATTGTCTTTACCTTCTCTGTATGCATGTGTGTATGAAAAGGCCTAGTTTGATTTCTAAATTGCAGCATGGTGCTGTGCCATTGTGATTACCAACTTGAGTTTTGTGAATTCAAAAGCAGTAAAGCATCATGATCATAAATAAACAAGGAATTAAAGAAGAGTTTAGCATGTGCATACAAGTATTGGAAAGCTAGTATGATTAATTGTTGCTCAATTGCATTGGATTTTATTTAATTGAAGTTTTCATCTAGAACATTTTGTGAAATCTTTTGAAAATCATGAAAACCTTGAAGAGGCAAATACAATTAAAGCAAGAAAAGAAAAAGGGAAAAAATGAGAAAGCTGAAGGCTCTGAGTACCAATGGCAATTTATTTGCTAAGTACTTGTGGTGTTTATGTATCAAGCCAAATGCTTGAAAACAAAACACTTAGAAGTCAAGGCTAGGCTCAAGTGCAAAAGCACTCCCTCAAAGCTCAAGGCTCTGAGCATCAATGATTAGAGAGTCAAGAAAAGAAAAGAAAAATGAGCGTAATGAAGTCCTCTAATCAAATGCTTGTGGTGCTTATGTATCAAGTGGTAATACTTGAAAACAAAGCATTTAGAAGTCGTAGCTTTGTTATCAACTCATGGGGTAAAGCACCCAAAAGGAGAAGCTAATAAGAAAATCAAAAGCTTGTTTCAAGGAAGAAATATAAGAAAAAGATTTCATAAATTGAGCTAGATGGAAGCATCAATCATTTACATTTCTTTTGTGATTGTAGCATGCTTAGAAAACTAGCTTACCATGAACATTGAGTTGCTATTCTTCTTGCCTTGGATTGTCAATCTTCATTGCATGATTCTTTTCTTGCTTGGGGACAAGCAAGGTTTAAGTTTGGTGTTGTGATGACATGTCACCATGTCATGTTTTTTCTATGCTTTTTCATTTGTTTTCAATAGAATTATGTACTTTCTTGAGCCATAAGCAAGCCAATTGGGTAGATTTTAATGTTTCCTTTGATTTAAGCAACCATGTATGAATCCATGCTATTTCATGAGGTTTTATGCTATAATTGTCACATATTATGAAAGAATGAATATCTCATGATTTTGAGCATAGCTTTGATGTGTTTGGTTGATTAATGATAGGTGAAGAAGGCTTAGAGAAAGGTTGAAGCAAGAAGGAATGGCTAGGAGTAAAGAGAAGACAATGGAATAAGTGAAAATGAACCAGGAAGCAAAAAGCTGGACCAAAAGTTAGCCTCAAACTTTTGCACAAACTTTTGGGTGAAAAGTTAGCCCCAACGTTAGCCCCTAACTTTTGGGCTAACGTTGGCACATGAAAGTTACTCCCTGGGCACCAAAAGTTTGCGCCAACGTTAGCCCCTAACTTTGTGGCTAACGTTGGCATGAGAAAAACACCCCCTGGCCACCAAAAGTTTGCGCCAACGTTAGCCTCTAACTTTTGGGCTAACGTTGGCACATGAACAATACAAAGGGGGAGCAAAAGTTTGCGCCAACGTTAGCCTCTAACTTTTTGGCTAACGTTGGCGCCATGAGTGTGCAAGGGGTATACTTCCAACAAGAATAACTTGAGCTACAGAGCTCCAAATGAGGTGATTCAAAAAGCAATGAAAAGTAGGAATCGAGAGCTTTCCAAGCATATATGGCACTGCATAGTGGACACTAAAATTGAGGGAGAAAACTGCCCCGCAATGAGCATAAACGAACATGGTGGCAACCTGCAGTGAGGCCAACTGACCTCTGCACCTTCGACGGAGTATAACTCAAGTTGTAGAGCTCAAAATGATGTGCTCCCAATGGCATTGGAAAGTAGACATCCAGGGCTTTCCAACAATGTATAATAGTATGGGGTGGACAATATGTTTGAGCCTACAGAACTGGCGTTTTCGACCACGTTTGAGACAAACGTCGCCTCAAACGCTGCACACCAAAGCCAGCAACCTTGTCCTCTTCAAATGAGCATAACTTGAGTTGTAGATGTCCAATTGAGGTGATTTCAATTGGGTTAGAAAGCTGACATTCAGAGCTTTCCAACCATATATAATAGTCTATAGTTGGCATGAAATTGGCAACGTTGACAAGAGGACAAAGTAGCACCCCATACATGCACACAAGGGGGCCAACGTTGGAGCAAAAGTTTGACCCCTAACTTTTGCCCCAACGTTGGTATCAGCAAGGAAGGGTGCTAATGTGAAAAGTTGGAGCAAAAGTTAGACCCTAACTTTTACTCCAACTTTTACTCAAGCTTTCATGATTCCAACCCGGTTCAATTCGGTTCTCTCTCCAACTCCAAGAGCAATCAACCAAGGCCTCTATCAACCCAATTCCATCAAGAGCAAGGGCCCATTATCATCACTCAAAGGCACAAGAGATAGTTAGAATAGAAATTTCATTTTAATTGTAATTTGTTTTGAATTTCATTTTTATTTTGTAAAAATGCCTATATAAGGCATCATTCTCATCTTAGAAAGTGGGCCCGGATAGAGAGAAGGGAGGGTGACTCCACTAGAGAGCTCTCTCTCTCTGAATTTTCATTTTCTGTTTTGAATCTTGGGTTGAGAATTGAAGAAATTCTGTTTCATTCTCACTTTGAGATTTCTCTTGTTCTTCTTCTACAAAATTTCAGTGAATTAAGGATTTGAATCAACCCTCTGTTTACTGCTTTCATCTCTATTTCTTCTGCAAATTGTTTACTGTTGGATCAAGGAAGGAATTGAGATCTAGACTTGGTCTCTAGTCTCATCCAACCCCTGAGATCTTCAACTTTCCTTTAGTTATTGCAATTGAGCTGCATTTCATTTTCTGTTCGGTTCCTCAATTCAATTTACATTAAGCCTGCTGCAAATCTCATTTACTTTCCTGCACGTGTGTTCCTCTGCATTTTACATTTGAGCCACTGTGATCTGAGTTTACTTTTCATGCAATTTTAATTTCCTTGCAATTGTTCTAAGCTTTGATTTACTGCTTTCATTTAATTTCCCTGCACCCAGTCCCCTTTACTTTCATGCAATTTATATTTCTTGCAATTCAAGTTTCAGCTATTTTACTTTCTTGCTCTTTAAGTTACTTGCAATTTTACTTTCTGCACTTTATAATTCCTGCAAGTTTACATTCTGTTGGCTTCAATTGTCACTCAAATCACTCAATGTTAGCTTGACTAAACTAATCACCCACTAAAGTTGCTTGATCTATCAATCCCTGTGGGATCGACCTCACTCCCGTGAGTTTTATTACTTGATGCGACCCGGTGCACTTGCCGGTTAGATTTGGGTGTCTTGGAGAAATTCGTTTCTCCGCAAAAATATCCCATCAAGCGTAAGGATGTCAGATCTGGACAGCATCTGCAGTGCTTTCTGTGTCTCTGAATCAGACTTTTGTTGCAGCTCCCCAACTTCAGCCAGAAAATACCTGAAATTGCATAAAAACACACAAACTCATAGTAGAATCCAAAAATATAAATTTAACACTAAAACCTATAAAAACTTAACAAAAACTAAACAAAATATGCTAAAAACTATATGAAAATGATGCCAAAAAGCGTATAAAATATAACCGCTCATCAGTGGTGTTGAACGCTAATCTTGGGCGTTCAGTGCTGGCTTAGGTCCTCTTGGGGTGTTGAACGCCAGAAAAGGGGAAAGTTGGGCGTTCAACACCCAGTTTAGCTAGTCATTTCTAAAGAAAGGTATAGACTATTATATATGGATGAAAAGCTTTGGAAGTTAGCTTTCCAACGCCGTTGAGAGCGCATCAATTGAACCTCTGTAGCTCCAGAAAGGCTCGCTTGAATGCATGGCGTCAGGATTTGATTGCCTCTAAATCAGACTTTGCCAAAACTTGCCAAATTCACCAAAAAGTCACCTAAAATCATAAGAAACACATAAAAGCTCAAAGTATTATCCAAAAAGTGAATTTTGCATTGAAATCTACTAAAACATAATAAAACTTAACAAAATATACTAAAAATAGTAGCAAAATAACATAAAAAGCGTATAAAATATCTGCTCATCAAACCCTAAGTGATTGAATTCCTATTCCTAGGGAATTCAATCTCATCAAACCCAACCGACCGTCAATTCAATCATATGGGCTCAAAGGTTAAGTTCAAAATCCAAGTTATAAGCACGCAATCGCTAAGAACCCAAAAATAATCTGATTATATGTCACGTATCACAGTAAATACAGCTAATTGAGGAGCTGTGAAAAAGGATTTCAAGCTTTAATTCTAGGGATTTAATTTTCCTAGATTCAAAATAATTCAATTTAAATTAGCGTTATTTTTCAATATACACTAATACGTAGGATGAAGAACGAAACCAATTTTTAAACATAAATCAACACATTAATCAAGAGTAGAAGAATAATTAATTATTAATCTATCAAAGTAAATAGAGCTCTTAACCTTAACAATGGAGGTTTAGTGGCTCATGGTGTAGAAAAAAACTAGGAGAGAAAAACTGTAAATTGCGAAATGAGGAAATAGGAGCAGAAAAGTTCCCAAAGGGCGAATCTCTATCCTTTTTATAGTCCTAATTAAAGTTATTTAAAACATAAATTAAAAACCTAATGAAATTTTCTAATTAGTTATTTGATTTAAAATCAAATCAAAAAGCCTTACGTTGATTCTTGTTTCACGCGTGGTCCCCATTCTGATTCACGCTCTCGGTACTAGACTCTTGGTGACTGGCGTTTAGCGCCACCAATCCAGAATCTTACATGCATATCAAAGGCCTCGGTGCTAAATGCTGGTGAGGTGGCATTTAGCACTAGCTATCCAGAAAGCTTGGCACATTTTACGAGGCTCTCGGCGCTAAACGCCGAGTCGTAGTATTTAGCGCCACCTGTCCAAAGAGGAATTGGTCCTTGTTGAGCTTGCGCAGTTGTGTGTACGCAGAGCAGATGCGTACACATGAAGTTCCTTTGTTGCGTTAGTGATGCTCAAACATTACAACACCAAACTTTAAGTGTTGTTCATTCTCAAGCAACTTAAACACTAAAAACTAAAGCGGGTTCGTTTAGAAGTTGGAGTTCTATTGCAGCTCATGCTTGTCCTATGTGTGGGATTTAGCACCCTTGTGATCATGAATGCTTCCTTACCTTTCAATGTTCCTTGAAACCTTGAGATTGTCACCACCTCAAAGGAATTGAAACCCAGATGATTGATGAGCAGATATTTTATACGCTTTTTGGGGTTAATTTCATGTAGTTTTTAGGATGTTTTAGTTAAGTTTTTAGTATATTTTCATTAGTTTCTAGGAAAAATTCATATTTCTGGACTTTACTATGAGTTTGTGTGCTTTTCTATAATTTCAGATATTTTCTGGCTGAAATTGAGGGAGCTGAGCAAAAATCTGATTCGAGCTGAAAAAAGATTGCTGATGCTGTTGGTTTCTGACCTCTCTGCACTCGGAATGGATTTTCTGGAGCTAAAGGAGTCTAATTGCCGCGTTTCTAATTGCGTTGAAAAGTAGACATCCAGGGCTTTCCAGCAATATATAATAGTTCATACTTAGATCAAGGATAGATGATGTAAACTGGCGTTCAACGCAGGTTTCATGTTGCAGTCCGGCGTCCAGCGCCAGAAACAGGTTACAAGTTGGAGTTCAACGCCAGAAACAGGTTGCAACCTGGCGTTGAACGCCCAAAACAGCCCAGGCACGTGAGAAGCTTTAGTCTCAGCCCCAGCACACACCAAGTGGGC
This sequence comes from Arachis ipaensis, assembly GCF_059453495.1. NCBI lineage: Eukaryota > Viridiplantae > Streptophyta > Magnoliopsida > Fabales > Fabaceae > Arachis > Arachis ipaensis. Next base: position 90,855,894 of record NC_142443.1, read on the forward strand.
CCCAAAAGTGGATTTCTGCACTATCTATCATAGTTTACTTATTTTCTGTAAACCTAGGTTACTAGTTTAGTATTTTAACAACTTTTAGAGATTTATTTTGTATCTCATGACATTTTAGATCTAAAATTTGTACCTTTTGGCAGCATGAGTCTCTAAACCCCATTGTTGGGGGTGAGGAGCTCTGCAGCGTCTCGATGAATTAATGCAAGTACTTCTATTTTCCATTCAAACATGCGTGTTCCTATCTAAGATATTCATTCGCGCTTAATTATGGAGAAGGTGATGATCCGTGACACTCATCACCTTCCTCAATCCATGAACGTGTGCATGACAACCACCTCCGTTCTATATTAGATTGAATGAATATCTCTGAGACTCCATAATCAGAATCTTCGTGGTATAAGCTAGAATTGATGGCGTCATTCAGGAGAATCCGGAAAGTCTAAACCTTGTCTGTGGTATTCCGAGTAGGATTCTGGGATTGGATGACTGTGACGGGCTTCAAACTCGCGAGTGCTAGGCGTAGTGACAGACGCAAAAGGATAGTAAATCCTATTCCAGTATGATCGAGAACCTCTAGATGATTAGCCGTGCTGTGACAGAGCATTTGGACCATTTTCACTGAGGAGATGGGAAGTAGCCATTGACAACGGTGACACCTTACATAGAGCTTGCCATGGAAGGAACTTTGCACTTTTTCATGCATGAGGGAAGAGGAATACAAGAGAAAAGCTAAAATTCAGAAGACAAAGATTTATTTCATACTCTCTTATTTTTCGTAATTCAATTTGATAAGTGAATTGTTTTCCTGACTAAGAGTTACAAGATAACCATAGATTGCTTCAAGCCAACAATCTCCGTGGGATTCGACCCTTACTCACATAAGGTATTACTTGGACGACCCAGTGCACTTGCTGGTTAGTTGTGCAGAATTACATAGTGTGAAGTAATTTTCGTGCACCAAGTTTTTGGCGCCGTTGCTGGGGATTGTTCGAGTTTGGACAACTGACGGTTTATTTTGTTGCTTAGATTAGGAAAATTTTTTCTTTTTGGTTTAGAGTCTTCTATTATTATTTTTGGTTGAAATTTTCTTTTTTTTAAGTCCTTATTTTCTCTTTTTTTTTCGAAATTTGTGTTCTTTGTTCTTTCTTCATCTTCAAGTTGTTCTTGTTTACTTTTCTTGTTTGATCTTTAGTTTTTCTTGATCTGCATCTTTTCTTGTTTTTCTTGTGCCTTTTCAAAACATTAGTTTTCAAAAAAGTTTTATTCTTAGTTATTAAAAATACTTCTTCAAAACAAGTGTTACATTTACTGCCCAATTGGCTAGAGCGTTGGTCTATGTTCTTCGTAATTGGGTATCTTCCTTTTAAAATCTTTCTTTTCAAAAATAATTTTTCTTTGATTAAATCTTTTGCCAAACTTTAAGTTTGGTGTTTTCTTGTTAATCTTTTTATAATTTTTGAAAATTTTAGTTTGGTTTTCTAAAAATTTTAAGTTTGGTGTTCCTCCTTCATGTTCTTGTGATTCTTCAAAGTGCTCCTGAGTCTTCCTTGTGTTTTTATCTTAAAATTTTTAAGTTTGGTGTTCCTTGGTGTTTTCCCTCCAAAATTTTCGAAAACAAGGAGCATTAGATCTGAAAATTTTAAGTTGTGTGTCTTTTGTGTGTTTTTCTCTTTCCTCATAAAATTCAAAAATAAAAAAAAAATATCTTTTCTTCATTCCACTCATAATTTTCAAAAAATTAGCATTAAATTAGTCATCAAATTTAAAAATCATATCTTTTCCAATCAAATCCTTTCAATCATATCTTTTTCAAAACTTCCTAACCATTTTTTTCTCTCTCTCCATTTTTCGAAAATCTTCACCTATTTTTATTTATTTTATTTTAATTTATTTTATTTTCGAAATAAATGAATAAATAAATAAATAAAAATATTTTTTCTCTATTTTACATCATCTCCCTTTCTCCATCATGGATCTAAGTGGAAATGAACAGTCCAGAAAGACTCTGGGGTCATATGCTAACCCCACCACTACTTCATATGGGAGTAGTATCAGTATACCCTCCATTGGAGTCAGTAGCTTTGAGTTGAATCCTCAGCTCATTATCATGGTGCAGCAAAGTTACCAGTATTCCGGTCTTCCACAGGAAGAACCTATAGAGTTTCTGGCACAGTTTTTACAAATTGCTGACACAGTACATGATAAGGAAGTAGATCAGGATGTCTACAGATTATTACTGTTCCCATTTGCTATAAAAGACCAAGCTAAGAGGTGGTTAAATAACCAACCTAAGGCTAGCATAAAGACATGGAAACAGCTGACAGAAAAATTCCTGAATCAATACTTTTCTCCAAAACGGATGACACAACTAAGGCTGGACATCCAAGGCTTTAAACAAGGAGATAATGAATCTCTTTATGATGCCTGGGAGAGTTACAGAGAGATGCTAAGAAAATGCCCCTCTAAAATGTTTTCAGAGTGGGTTCAGCTAGACATCTTCTATTATGGGCTTACATAAAGAGCTCAGATGTCTCAAGCCTACTCAGCTGGTGGATCAATCCACATGAGGAAGACAATTGAAGAAGCTCAAGAGCTCATTGATACAGTTGCCAGAAATCAGCATCTGTACTTAAGCAGCGAACCTTCCATGAAAGAAGAGGCTAAAACAGTGACTACTGAACTCAGTCCTGCTGAACAAGCTACTGAATTCAATCAGTAATTGGATTTTATAACAAAACAGTTAGCCAAATTCAAGGAGAGACTACAACAGACAAGGATGGCTAATATAAATAGGGAAGAACAATTAAAGCAAACAAAGCAGCAGCTGTCAAAACAAATAACAGAAGAATGCCAAGCAGTTCAATTAAGAAGTGGGAAAACATTAAATACCCCACCTCAAGGCAGCAGGAAGCCAAGAAATGAGCAAACTACCCAAATTCCATCTGAGGACAGTAAGAGCCCGGGGAAAAATAATTCTAGCGCTAAAACGCCAGAAATTGGGTGGAAGGCTGCCGCTGAATGCCCAAACCATGCTCAGGACTGGCGTTCAATGCCAGAAACAAGCAAGGAACTGTCGTTGAATGCCCAAAGGAAGCATAGTTCTGGCGTTCAGACGCCAGGAACAGATGAGGAGTTGGCGTCTAACGTCACTCCAGCTTCCAACCCTGGCACTCAATTGCCAGTGAGGGATCAGACACACACCAGTGCTGATGACAACCCCTCTAAAAGGGCTTCCTCAACCACTTCTGTAGGAAATAAACCCGCAGCAACCAAAGTTGAGGAATATAAAGCCAAGATACCTTATCCTCAAAATCTCCGCCAAGAGGAGCAGGATAAGAAATTTGCTCGCTTTGCAGATTATCTCAGGACTCTTGAAATAAAGATTCTGTTTGCAGAAGCACTTGAGCAAATACCTTCTTATGCCAAGTTCATGAAAGAGATCTTAAGTCATAAGAAGGATTGGAGAGAAACTGAAAAAGTTCTCCTCACTGAAGAATGCAGTGCAGTCATTCTGAAAAGCTTCCCTGAAAAGCTTAAAGATCCCAGAAGCTTTCTGATACCATGCATACTAGAGGGTAATTGCACCAAGACAGCCTTATGTGATCTTGGGACAAGCATCAACCTAATACCTGCATCCACTATCAGAAAGCTTGGTTTAACTGAAGAAGTTAAACCAACCCGGATATGTCTCCAACTTGCTGATGGCTCCATTAAATACCCATCAGGCGTGATTGAGGACATGATTGTCAGGGTTGGGCCATTCACCTTTCCCACTGACTTCGTAGTGCTGGAGATGGAGGAGTACAAGAGTGCTACTCTCATTCTAGGAAGACCTTTCCTAGCAACTGGACGAACTCTCATTGATGTCCAAAAGGGGGAAGTCACCCTGAGAGTCAATGAGGATGAGTTTAAGTTGAATGCTGTCAATGCCATGCAGCATCCAGACACACCAAAAGACTATATGAAAGTTGATCTTATTGACTCTTTGGTAGAGGAGATCAACATGGATGAGAGTCTCGAATCAGAGCTGGAAAACATCTTTAAAGATGTTCCGCCTGATCTAGAGGATTCAGAGGAATTGAAAGAGTCTCTGAAATTTCCTCAGGAAGAGGAAAAACCTCCTAAACCCGAGCTCAAACCATTACCACCATCCCTGAAATATGCATTTCTAGGAGAAGGTGATACTTTTCCAGTGATCATAAGCTCTGCTTTAAATCCACAAGAAGAGGAAGCACTAATTCAAGTGCTAAGGACACACAAGACAGCTCTTGGGTGGTCCATAAGTGACCTTAAGGGCATAAGCCCAGCTAGATGCATGCACAAGATCTTATTGGAGGACAATGCTAAGCCAGTGGTTCAACCACAGAGGCGGCTAAACCCTGCAATAAAGGAAGTGGTGCAGAAAGAGGTCACCAAATTACTGGAGGCTGGGATTATTTATCCTATTTCTGATAGCCCCTGGGTGAGCCCTGTTCAAGTTGTCCCCAAAAAGGGAGGCATGACAGTGGTTCATAATGAAAAAAATGAACTGGTTCCTACAAGAACAGTTACAGGGTGGCGCATGTGTATTGACTACAGAAGGCTCAATACAGCCACCAGGAAAGATCATTTTCCTTTACCATTCATACACCAGATGCTAGAGAGGCTAGCAGGTCATGATTATTACTGCTTTTTGGATGGCTACTCAGGCTACAACCAAATTGCAGTAGATCTCTAGGATCAAGAGAAAACAACATTCACAAGTCCATCTGGAGTATTTGCTTACAGAAGGATGCCATTTGGGCTGTGTAATGCACCTGCAACCTTTCAGTGATGCATGCTCTCTATTTTCTCTGATATGGTGAAAAAATTTCTGGAAGTCTTCATGGATGACTTCTCAGTATATGGAGACTCATTCAGCTCCTGTCTTGATCACCTGACACTGGTTTTGAAAAGATTCCAAGAGACCAACCTGGTTTTAAACTGGGAAAAATGTCACTTTATGGTGACTGAAGGGATTGTCCTTGGGCATAAAATTTCAAACAAGGGAATAGAGGTGGATCAAGCTAAAATGGAGGTAATTGAAAAATTACCACCACCTGCCAATGTTAAGGCAATCAGAAGCTTTATGGGGTATGCAAGATTCTATAAGAGGTTTATAAAGGATTTTTCAAAAATTGCAAAACCTCTAAGTAACCTGCTAGCTGCTGACATGCCATTTTTGTTTGACACAGAGTGCCTGCAGGCGTTTGAAACTCTGAAAGCTAAGCTGGTCACAGCACTAGTTATCTCTGCACCAGACTGGATATTACCATTCGAATTAATGTGTGATGCCAGTGATCACGCCATTGGTGCAGTACTGGGGTAGAGGCATGACAAACTTCTGCATGTCATTTATTATGCTAGCCGTGTTTTGAATGATGCCCAGAAAAATTACACAACCATAGAAAAGGAATTGCTTGCAGTGGTCTATGCCATTGACAAGTTTAGATCATACTTAGTAGGATCAAAAGTGATTGTGTACACTGACCATACTGCTCTTAAATATCTACTTACAAAGCAGGATTCAAAACCCAGGCTTATAAGATGGGTATTGCTTCTGCAAGAGTTTGATCTAGAAATAAGAGACAGAAAAGGGACAGAAAACCAAGTGGCTGATCATCTGTCCCGAATAGAGCCAGTAGAAGGGGAGCCCTCTCCCTCTATTGAGATCTCTGAAACCTTTCTGGATGAGCATTTGTTCGCCATTCAGGAAACACCATGGTTTGCAGACATTGCAAACTATAAAGCTGCAAGGTTCATACCCAAGGCGTACAGCAGGCAACAAAAGAAAAAATTAATTTCTGATGCAAAGTACTACTTGTGGGATGAACCCTATCTCTTTAAGAGATGTGCAGACAGAATAATCCGTAGATGTGTGCCTAGAGAAGAAGCACAGAGCATCTTATGACATTGCCATAGGTCACAATATGGAGGTCATTTCGGAGGTGAGCGAACGGCCACCAAGGTCCTCCAATGTGGTTTCTACTAGCCTACACTCTACAGAGATTCCCGAGAGTTTGTACGTAACTGTGACAGTTGCCAGAGAGCTGGTAATTTGCCTCATAGTTACACCATGCCTCAACAAGGAATCTTGGAGATTGAGTTGTTTGATATATGGGGAATTGATTTCATGGGGCCTTTCCCACCATCATACTCAAACACTTATATTCTGGTGGCAGTTGACTATGTATCAAAATGGATAGAGGCCATTGCCACACCCACCAATGATACTAAAACAGTGCTGAAGTTCCTCCAGAAACATATATTCAGCAGGTTTGGTGTCCCTAGGGTACTAATCAATGATGGGGGCACTCACTTCTGCAACAAACAGCTTTACTCTGCCATGGTCCGGTATGGGATTCGCCACAAGGTAGCGACTCCATATCATCCACAGACAAATGGGCAAGCTGAAGTTTCTAATAGAGAATTGAAAAGAATCCTGGAACGGACTGTAAGTACCCATAGAAAGGATTGGGCACGAAGCTTTGATGATGCTCTGTGGGCTTACAGAACAGCACTCAAGACTCCTATAGGGACCTCTCCGTACCAACTTGTGTATGGTAAGGCTTGTCACTTGCCCGTGGATCTGGAACATAAGGCCTACTGGGCAACCAGATTCCTAAACTTTGATGCCAAATTAGCTGGAGAAAAAAGATTGCTCCAGCTGAATGAGCTAGAGGAATTCAGATTCACTGCTTTCGAAAATGCCAAGCTTTATAAAGAGAAATCTAAAAGGTGGCATGACAGAAAGCTGTCATCTAGAATCTTTGAACTACGAAAAAAGGTTCTGTTGTTTAACTCTAGGCTCAGGCTATTCACAGGGAAACTAAAATGCCAGTGGAGGGGACCATAAATGATTACAAGTGTATCACCATATGGTTATGTGGAGCTTCAAGACATTGATTCTGATAAGAAGTTCATTGTTAATGGACAGAGAATCAAGCACTATCTTGAAGGCAATGTTGAGCAAGACTGCTCAAGGCTGAAGCTAGATTAAAAGCTCAGCAAGGTCCAGCTAAAGACAATAAAGAAGCGCTTGCTGGGAGGCAACCCAGCCATTGGGAAGACTTTTCCTGTTATTTTGCCCTATTCTTGATTTTATTTGTTTATATAAAATTCATTTCTACTAAGGTAGAGAGTCAATTGTATAAGTTCACAGGGTTACAGATTGATTCAGCACACAAAACAGAGAAAGAGAGCTCACTGGCAAGAAAACGCCAGTAAGGATAGCTATCTGGGTGTTAAACGCCAAAAAGAAGCATCTTCTGGGCGTTGATCGCTAGAAAGAAGCTCCTTCTGGGCATTTAATGCCAGATTTACAATGTCCTGGGCGTTCAGAAAAATGCTCAGTGAAAGGAGTTCCTGGCGTTCAACGCCAGAAAGAAGCAACAGTTGGGCGTTGAACGCCTAGGAGAAGCAGCATTTGGGCGTTAAACGCCAGGATGGTGGGGAGGAGGTAAATTCGTTTTTACTTCATATTTTTCATTTTAATTTTAATTTTCATGTTTCAATTCATGATTTCTTGCATAAACATGTTACAAACCCTGATTTCTAAGAACCCTATTTTCTAAAAACCCTACTTTAAAAATATCAAATGTATCTTAATCCATAAACACAAATTCTTCTTTTTAATCCAATTCAACTCTTTCAAATTTTCCAAAACAAATCTATCTCTTTTCATTTTAAAATCTTTTCAACTAATCATTATCTTTTTCAAAATCCAAATTTATCTTTTCAAATATCTTTCATATCTTTTCAATTTTAATTCACATCTTTTCATATCATACTTATTTTTTATAAATCATATCTTCTATCTTATCTTTTTAAAATTTTCGAAAACCCACCCCCCCTCCCTTTTAAATCCTCATTCGGCCTCCCTCCTCTCATCCACCATTGGACACTAGCTCTCATTCTATCCCTCTCCTTCCTTTTCTTTTGCTTGAGGACAAGCAAACCTCTATGTTTGGTGTGTTTATCCGTGATCACTAAACTATACCCACTAAGATCGTGGCTCCTAAAGGAAAATAACCCACTCCAAGAGGCAAGAAAGAGAGTATTCCAAAACCACTTTAGAATCAAGGGAGGTTCTTAACCAAAGAACATTCAGACCATTACTACAAAATAATGGGTCTAAGATCAGTGATCCCGGAAGTCAAGTTCGATCTGAAAGAAGATGAATATCCGGAGATCCAAGAGCAGATTCGAAACAGGAACTGGGATGTCCTAGTTAATCCTGAAACAAAAGTGGGAAGGAATAAGGTTCAGGTGTTCTACGCTAATCTGTGGAAAACACAGGCAGAGAATATCTGGAACTGCCCTCTATGACTATCGGACTATGGTCAGAGAAAAGATTGTTCACATCCACCCTGACAAAATCAGGGAGATCTTTAAGCTACCTCAGCTGAAAGATGACCCAGACTCCTTCAATAGGAGAATGATGCGAACAAACAAGGGCCTGGATAAGATTCTAGAGGATATATGCATCCCTGGAGCCAGGTGGACCACCAGCAGCAAGGGTGTCCCAAATCAACTCAAGAGAGAAGATCTCAAACCAGTCGCCAGAGGATGGCTAGACTTCATTGGGCGTTCTATATTGCCCACTAGCAACCGTTCTAAAGTCACCGTCAAAAGAGCAGTGATGATCCATTGCATTATGTTGGGAAAAGAAGTAGAAGTTCATCAACTGATTCCATCTGAATTTTACATACTTGCAAACAAGAACTCCAAAGATGCCAGGTTGGCTTATCCAAGCCTAATCTCTATGCTCTACAAAGATGCCGGAGTAAGGATAGGAATAACGGAGTACATCTCAGTGGAGCAACCAATCACTAAAACCACAATGGAAAAACAACAAATACAGGATGACCCCATCAAGAGGAGGGTGCAAGAAATTTTATGTGTTTTGTGTCTTTCATCATAAAATGTCACTTTATGGTGACTGAAGAGATTGTCCTTGGGCATAAAATTTCAAACAAGGGAATAGAGGTGGATCAAGCTAAAATAGAGGTAATTGAAAAATTACCACCACCTGCCAATGTTAAGGCAATCAGAAGCTTTCTGGGGCATGTAGGATTCTATAGGAG